>NC_135982.1:11676232-11976232 GCF_053455715.1 Rhinoraja longicauda
CTGACTAAAGAAATTCCTCCTCATCTCCTTCCCAAAAGAACGTCCTTTAATTCTGAGGCGATGATCTCTAGTTCTAGACTCTCCCACTAGTGGAAACGTCCTCTCCACATCCACTCTATCCAGGTCTTTCATTATTCTGTATGTTTCAATGAGGTCCCCCCTCATTGTTGAGAGGGGGAGGGGGGGGGGTGAGGTTTGGGGGGGGGGGATTTCCCCGTCGGTTTGCTCCTGGGCTTGACCAAGATGGCCGTTCACGGGTCCAGGCAGTGGGCAGTCGAGGATCCTGCACGGGTCGACTGCCTGCCCCTACTCCGAGCCCACGTCCGTGACCGCATGTCTGTGGAGTGGGAACATGCAGTGTCCACGGGGACTCTGACGGCTACCATGAATGCTGGTGGGGGAAAGGGGGGGGGGGAGGGAGGTAAAATGTGTTGTGGATTATGGATGACCTTGTCATTTTTATGATTGATTGATCGATTGATCGATTGATCGATTGATCGATTGATCGATCGATCGATTGATCGATTGATCGATTGATTGATTGATTGATTGATTGATTGATTGATTGATTGACGTTGGCAAACTGCTGGCCAGTTTTTGATCCTTCCAGTACTTTGTAACTGATTATTTGAATAAAAGCTCCTTGTTAAGGAATAAATCTGGCAAGGAATGATATGTGTACTGACACCTTTATGTTTACAAAAAAACTCCCACTGTGTTAACTCAACCACGAGTCTGATCTAGATTCACACTTGGTTGAGCAACATCACAGTTTTAAAATTCTCTTACTTAGTTCCGAGACAGGTTGCAGCTGACAATGAAATCCATTAATGTAATCTTCCGAAATGTAATGCTTTAACATAACAAGATCAGTTTAAATTTCAATTGTAAAATAAGGACTTGATAAAAATAGAAATGTCACCACTTCACCTCGTGGGACGGACATATTAATAGATCATTCAGCGTGACGTTGGAAAGATTGTGTTAGCGGGAGAGGTTTCTTTGATGTGAAAGCTAATTATGATATTTCAAACTGCATTACATGGAATTAATTGCTTTGAATTTGTTCTGTAAGTCGGTGGAACAGCTGGTGAGATGCAGCAGCATCTTTCCAACAATAGTGTGGTGAATCGATGACAATGATGGCTCTGGGGAACTTCCCCGCAAATAGTGTCGTGAAGGTTTTCACAGCTGGAAAGATTGCAAACACAACTGATGATGTGAATAAAGCTAAACAAACATAATCCATGGTGGAGTCACCAACAAAGGGAGAAGGCCTGAGCAGAACACAAAGTGCTGGAGGAACTCAAGGTGTTCAGTTTAGTTTAGAGATACAGGGCGGAAACAGGCCCTTCGGCCCACCGAGTCCACCCTGACCAGCATTCCCCGCACGCTATTTTTACCAAAGCCAATTAATCTACGAAAGCGGCAGGTCTTTGGAGTGTGGGAGGAAACCGGAGCAGTGGTTCAGGCAACATCTTGGAGTGAAATGGACAGATGACAGTTTGGAGATAGACACAAAATGCTGGAATATCTCAGTGGGTCAGGCAGCATTTCTGGAGAAAAGGAATAGGTGACCTTTCAGGTCGAGACCTTTCTTCAGCCTGAGAGTTGGGGGAGGGGGAAACTAGAGGTATGAAAATGTACAGATCAAATCAGAGCCGGCACCGATTGGCAAAGAGCCCACGATGGAGTGGAGGAGGGAAAACTGGTCATTGGTTCATTTTCTTCTACAGATGCTGCCTGAACCACTAGGTCCCTCAAGCACTTTGTTATTTACTGACAATTTCAGAGTCTGCAATGCCTTGTGTCTCCATGCTGCCATTTGGTCATATAACACACAACCATTCCCCTTTCTTATATAAAATACTGAGTCATGGAGTAACTCACCAGGTCAAGCAGCACTTGGGAAGCACATGAGATGGGTCCCGACTCAAAACTTTGCCTATCCAAGTCCTCCCCAGATATTGCATGACCCACTGAGTTACTCCAGCATTTTGTGTTTTATATGATTATCATTTTGAGATGAAGAAAAACTTTTTCACCCAGAGTGTTGTGAATCTGTGGATTTTTTTTAGATTTAGATTTAGAGATACAGCGCAGAAACAGGCCCTTCGGCCCACCGGGTCTGCGCCGCCCAGCTATCCCCGCACATTAACACTATCCTATACCCACTACGGACAATTTTTACATTTACCAACCCAATTAACCTACGTACCTGTACGTCTTTGGAATGTGGGAGGAAACCGAAGATCTCGGAGAAAACCCCCGCAGGTCACGGGGAGAATGTACAAACTCCATTCTCTGCCACAGAATTCTCTGCCACAGAAGGCAGGGGAGGCCAATTCACTGGATATTTTCAAGAGAGAGTTAGATTTACTTCTTAGGGCTAACGGAATCAAGGGATATGGGGAGAAAGCCGGAATGGGGTCCTGATTTTGGATGATCAGCCATGATCATATTGAATGGGCTTGAAGGGCCGAATGGCCTACTCCTGCACCTATTTTCTGTGTCTATGTTTCTATACGAGAGGCTGTGCATTATACCACCACATATTTGTGTTATGCCCAAGATTTCAGCATCTGCAGTTCCTTGCATCTACCGCTCAATATCCAACTAAAATGCCAAAAATATACCAACTAATTGGAAAAAAGAGCGTTTGTAATTAAGTGGAATTACTAATGAGTTAATCTTTTCAAATGTGCAATTAAAAAAATTGGTTGGTGCAAGGTAAAATAAGTTAACTTATTTGTTTATGTTGTCAGCAAATTGACAGCCCCATATTTAAAATCTGCTTTTTATTTGTCTGCGCATTCACTATCAGGATTTACAATCACAATGAGGAAAGAGGATTAAATATATACTCCACTTTCTCCAGTGACACTGACAGGTAGCTGGACTAACCGCTTGCATAGGCCTGGACTCTGGTAGCAGCACATCGCATCCTCTCCCACTGTCTTTGGTTTCACCCACTTGGGTTGGAATTTGATCGATTTATTGAAAGATACAGCATGGAAACTTGCCCTTCGGCCCACCGAGTCCACGCCGGCCACCTGTTCACACTAGTTTCTACGTTATCCTACTTTCCTCATACGCTCCCTACACACCAGGGGCAATTTACAGAGGCCAATTAATCTGCAAACCTGCATGTCTTTGTAATATGGGTGGCACATGACGCATCCAGGGAAAGGGCGGCAGAGTGGTGCAGCGGTAGAGTGGCTGATTTACAGCGCTGGAGACCCGGGTTCGATCCTGACTACAGGTGCTGTCTGCACAGAGCTTGTACACGCTCCCCCTGTGACCTCGTGGGGTTTCTCCAGGTGCTCTGGTTTCCTCCCACACTCCAAAGAAGTACATGCAGGTTTGTAGATTAATCGGCTTCTGTAAATTGTTCTAGTGTGTGGGATCGAGCTAGTGTACAAGTGATCATAGGTCAGCGCGGTCTCAGTGGGCCGAAGTGCCTGTTTCCACACTGTATCTCTAAAATTAAAACCCTTGCGGTCACCGGGAGAATGTGTAAATCCCACTTAGACAGCGCCCAAGGTCAGGATCGAACCTGGGTCACTGGTGCCGTGAGTCAGCAGCTCTATCAGCTTTGAGTAGCAATGCCACGGCCTGCCAAATCCTAGTGGTTTAAATCACTTGAACTACAATTTATTATCTCAATACGACCAAATCAATACACCCATCACTGCACCTTGTACTCTGAAAACATTTACTGCATAAAATTGGATCTTGCCAGCACAAGAGTAGGAGATGGTTTAAAGCCAGCACTGACCAGCGATCAGTAGGAGATGGTTTAAAGCTATCCCCTCTAGTATTTGATATTTTTACCCTGGGGAAACGTTTGAAATGCAACAACAGAGTAAATAAACTACCATCATATGAGCTCTCCCAGGACAACATTGCTAGCACTGACGATTTTGGGACACTCAGACCGATGCCTTCCATGCCCAGAAATCCCAACCGACACCATTCTGAGCTTTACTACGGGAAGAGATCACCTAGTGGGCAGAGACAAAGATTTAAGGATGCACTCAAGGCTTGCTTGAAGAAATACAACATCACCACCAATTCCTGGGTTTATCAGGCCCACCGTCGCTCAGTGGAGAAGGAGAATACAGGCTGACATCGAAAACCTTGAGTCCCTGCATTGACACCACACAAATGCACTGTGCTGGCATCAGAAGGAAGTCAGCACCACACCAGCTAACCATCTGGCCACCCCATCTGCCCCACTTGCTGCTCCATCTGTGGAAGGGTCTGTGATCCCTAAAATGACCCAGTCAACCACCTCAGAACCCTCAGAACTGGAGTGGAAACAGCTCCAAAGATACTGGAAACTGTGAGAGCAACATTCAACCTCACACTTCAGCTCCAGATTTTTTGATTTTAAAGCTGGTGCAGACACAAACAGTTAGCACTATCTCTCATAACGCTGGTCTGGAGCCCAGAACATTTACGCCTGAAATCTTAACAACCTTCAGTCGATGCTAACGGCTTGTATATTAGGAGACAATATAATTGATGCCACTTTCTGACTCACTGAAACATTTGGCTGATATTAGGCCACTTGCTTGACTCATCCAAGGAGTACAAGATGCCATAGTGGAGTGTGTCCACTTGAACTAGATTCTTCGATCATCAGAGTATCTGGCAAATCCTCTGATGCCCCACAAAGTTGGTTCATGTTCCTTGTGGTGAAGTGTGACTCCCCGCTAACCTGTCTTGGACAATAATATGTCGCAATCACTGACAGTGAGGATTAATCAGTTTGGAAATACAGCGTGGAAACAGGCCCTTCGGCCCACCGAGTCCGCACCGACCAGTAATCCCCGCACATTAACACTACCCTACAACACACTAGGGACAATTTACATTTATACTATGCCAATGAACTTACAAACCTGTACATCTTTGTGGAGTGTGGGAGGAAACCGAAGTTCGCGGAGAAAAACCATGCAAGTCACGGGGAGAGGGTATAGACAGCACCTGTAGCCAGGATCATACCTGGGTCTCTGGGGCTGGAAGGCAGCAACTCTACTGCTGCACAACTAGTCCTTTCCAAACTGGTATCTTCTGATGGCCCCTTATAGTTTGGGACACTTTTCAATGCAGACTTTAGACGTACAGCACAGAAACAGGCCCTCCGGCCTACCAAGCCAGCACTGACCAGTGATCACCCCATACACTCGCACTATCCTACACACTAGGAACAAATTAAATCTGTAATTTACCTACAAACGTGAGAGGAGAGCGGCTGTATAAAGAGGTGCTGGGGAGGGGTGAGAAAGGAGTTTATTTTAGTTTACGTTTAGAGATACAGCATGCACTCAGGCCCTTTGGCCCACTGAGTCCATGCCGACCGATGATCACCCATATACTAGTTCTACCCTAAGCATTAGGGACAATTTACAGAAGTCAATTAACCACCTACAAACCTGCACATCTTTGGAATGTGGGAGGAAGTCAAGTCAAGTCAAGTCAAGTCTACTTTATTTGTCACATACACATACAAGATGTGCAGTGAAGAAGACAGTGGGTAGATAGGTTGGCGTGGGAATGGGAGGGGAAAGTTGAAGAGACATGCATCTGGGAACTAAGGGAAGTTGCTGTGGATGAAGCACAGAGCTGGCCAAATGGGTGATCTAGTCCGCGTTTGGTCTTGTGGATAGAGAAGAGGCCAGATTGAGAATGCCAAATGCAACGGACAAGATTGGAGGCTGTGCAGGTAACTCTATCTCACTTGGAACAGCTGATTAGATCCCTAGATGGAGGAGGTGTAGGGACAAGTGTTGCATCTCCTAGGATCGCTGGGGAAGGTGCCTGGGTGAGGAGGAGAGATGGGTGAGGAGGGATGTGAAGCGGGCAGTCACAGAGAGATGAAGACACAGGAAACTGCAGGCTGAAGAAGGGTCCCACCCGAAGGGCGGCACAGTGGCGCAGCAGCAGAGTTGCTGCCTTACAGAGCCAGACCTGGGTTCGATCCTGACCTCGGGTGCTGTCCGTACGGAGTTTGTACGTTCTCCCCGTGACCGTGTGAGTTTTCTCCGGGTGCTCCGGTTTTCTCCCACACTCCAAAGATGTGCAGGTTTGTAGGTTAATTGGCTTTGGTAAAAAATTGTAAATTGTCCCTAGTGTGTAGTGTGTGCTCGTGTACAGGGTGATCACTGGTCGGTGCCGAAGGGCCTGTTCTCGCTCTATATCTCTAAAGTGCAAAGTCTAAAGTGAAGAAATGTCAGCTGTCTATTCCCTGCCCAGATTCTGCCTGACCCGCTGAGTTCCTCCAGCACTTTGACTTTTGGTCACAGCAAGTGTGGTCCCTGCAGTAAGTTTTTAGATTTTTTTTAGATTTAGAGATACAGTGCAGAAACAGGCCCTTCGGCCCACCGGGTCCGCGCCGCCCAGCGATCCCCGCACACTAACACTATCCTACACCCACCAGGGACAACTTTTACATTTGCCCAGCCAATTAACCTACAAACCTGCACGTCTTTGGAGTGTGGGAGGAAACCGAAGATCTCGGAGAAAACCCACGCAGGTCACGGGGAGAACGTACAAACTCCGTACAGTACAGCACCCGTAGTCAGGATCGAACCTGAGTCTCCGGCGCTGCATTCGTTGTAAGGCAGCAACTCTACCACTGCGCCACCGTGCCGCAGAGAGGGTAGGGAGGGGAACACTCTGGAGCAGCTTAAAGGGTGGCTGCTGTACCACACTTGGCATCCCACATCCTTTTCAACTGCAATCAAATGTGCCATCTGTACTAAACACAAATGTAATTAAGGGCAATAATGAGTTCATTAGCAGAATAACCGAGATGGGCTGTTAATGTGTGAAGACCAGTTGGCAACTAATGAGATTTAGGCATCAAACCATGTGTTTGCAGGATAATTTTAAAGCTATGCAACTTTTAATTTGTCCTCTAAAATAATTTCAGGACACATTAAGGTTCTGAGTCATGGGAAGTCAAGAGTCAAGTTAAGAGTGTTTAATTGTCATATAAAATAATGAAATTATAAAATAATGAAACAACAAAATAATGAAATTCTCACACGCAGCAGCATATGTTTACATATCTGCTGTGCTGCTGCAAGTAAGAATTTCATTGTGTAGGAAGGAACTGCAGATGCTGGTTTTAAGATAGACACAAAAAGCTGGAGTAACTCAGCGGGACAGGCAGCATCTCTGGAGAGAAAGAATGGGTGATGTTTTGGGCCGAGACCATTCTTCAGATAGATCAGAGTTAGATTTAGCTCTTCGGGCTAAAGGAATCAAGGGATATGGGGAAAAAGCAGGGTACTAATTTTCGATGATCAGCCATGATAATATTGAATGGAAGTGCTGGCTCGAAGGGCCGAATGGCCTATTCCTGCACCTGTTTTCTGTGTTTTTATGTTTCAGAATTTCATCGTTCCATTTTGGGACATATGACAATAAAACACTCTTAACTCTCTTGACTCTTAACAGTCCTGAAACCACAATACACAATGATAATGGAGAATAAACAGAAATTCAATATATTATTAACCCCAACACTTGCGTTAAAAACCCCAATGTCCTCAGTGCAACCATATATAGTGAAGCCTCTAGTTCACTGTCGAGGCTGATGTTGTGTAGTGTTTAAGAGCCTGTGGTTGTAGGGCAAGAAGCTGTTCTTGAAACTGGTGGTCACGGTTTTCAGACTCCTGTACCTTCTTCCTGATGGTAGGAATGAGATGGCCTGGCTGGTGTGGGTGTTTGATAATATTGGAGACCTGTTTGAGGCGGACTGCAAAGAAGCTTCTTACAACAAGTCATTAAATGCTAGATATAGCTTTTCGGCCTAACGGAATCAAGGGATATGGCGAGAAAGCTGGAACGGGGTACTGATTTTGGATGATCAGCCCTGATCGTATTGAATGGCGGCATTGGCTCAAAGGGCCAAATGGCCTACTCCAGCACCTATTTTCTATGTTTCTATGTTTCAAACCACCGAAAGCTAAAATGGGAGAACAGGTTAGTTTAATCAGGGCTCAATGTTGTTTCTTTGTGCTATTTTCCTGCCTCTCTCTCTCTCTGCCTCTCTCTCTGCCTCTCTCTCTGCCTCTCTCTCTGCCTCTCTCTCTGCCTGTCTGTCTGTCTGTCTGTCTCTCTCTCTCTCTCTCTCTCTCTCTCTCTCTCTCTCTCTCTCTCTCTCTCTCTCATCAGCAGACAGCTTACTTCTTCGCATGCTGTGAGGAGAAAATATCCAGATGATTCCGCCAGTCTCACAGCCATGCGTTATGAGACCAGCTCCCCTTGAAGTCACGGCCAATTCAGATGGGATTTGCTGCTGTAGTGATGGAACAGTTCGTGTGCTGGAAATGATGAGAGTGGCTCTGGTCTTTTTGCAGTAGGATTTAAGGAGATTTCCAGGGATAGGTTTTCATATTGGACACGTAAATTAACATGGTTGTTGAAAACTGAGTGGGGCAGAGCGAGGGGGTGTTGAAGAGGGGAGTCAAGCATCGCCAGACGGTTGGACAAGAGGGGAGACAAGCCTCAGGGTGGTTCCACTGTGTGTGCTGCTGTTGTAGGGGAAACACCAGTGGCACGGTGGCGCAGCGGTAGAGTTGCTGCATCACAGCGCCAGAGACCCGGGTACGATCCTGACTACGGGTGCAGTCCGTACACAGTTTGTACGTTCTCCCCGTAACCTGCGTGGGTTTTCCCCCGGGTGTTCTGATTTCCTCCCACACTCCAAAGACATACAGGTTTGTAACCTAATTGGCTTGGTAAAATTAAAATGTTCCCTGGTGTGTAAAAGATGGTGTTAATCTAAGGAGATCACTGGTCAGCACGGACTTGGTGAGCCAGAAGGCCTGTTTCTGTGCTGTATCTCTGAACTAAACTGAAAACATAGTGAGGGCTCATAACTAGTAAACGGGGATGTAGATTGTGCTAATGTGGTGATGGGGAAACTGCAGACAAAGCCTAAAAGGGACATAGAATACAGCAGTGACAACACCCTAGTTACAGGAACTTCATTGATTATGTTATCGCCTTGACTATGTAATGTTATAGATTGCTAATGAAAGGCGGATAGAGGTTCCCGGCGGTACAGCTTGTAATTTCCTCACAAGTTTGAGTATCAAGAGAACCTAAAACATAGAACAGTACAGCATAGGAACAGGCCCTTCAGCCCACAATTCTGTACCAAACCCCTTCATTCCTTGCATATCCACATGCCCATCATGTGGGCCGCTTAAACGTCACTATCAGATTTGTTTTCGCCACCTCCCCTGGACGTGGTCCAGGCACCCTCACTCTCTGAGTAAGTTGCTCTGCTTTGTATCTCCTTTGCTCATCTCACCTTAAAGCAGTGCCCTCTAGTCTTTGACATCTCCACCCTGGGATTAAGGCGGTGACTTGTAGATAATAGGTCCATGTTTTCCACATTGACACAACAATATCACATGGAAAACTATGGGTTGTCAGGAGACCATGACTCTCTCCCCTTATATTCTTGGAGACAAACTCCAAGATCATCCACACAATCACGTGAACCGTGTCACCTTTCGCCGGCATCCACTGTTGTGGCATTGAAACTATTACATTAAGCTTCACTTACATGGAACAGAGAATATCGTACAGTGTAGCTCACAATGTCCATGCTGAACTTGATAACTACTGAAGAAGGGTCTCGACACAAAAAGTGAACCTATTCCGTTTCTCCAGAGATGCTGCCTGACCCGCTGAGTTACTTCAGCATTTTGTGTCTACCTACTTAAATTAATCACATCTGCCTGCATGTGTTCCATATCCCTCCATTGCCTGCAAAGTCATGTCTATCCACAGAAACGCTGCTTAAATGTCAATTTTGTATCTGCTTTAAAGTGCTAAAAAAAATGATTAAATGCAGAAATTGCCCCCAGAGTATATTTGGCAGCAACTGCAAAATCAAACTCAGAGTTGGCCTTTTCCTAGTTTAAATAAGGATACTACATTTTCGCCTTACAGAATGATAGAACCCTCAATCAGCACGCTGGATCACCACGTTACTGACCAATGTAAAACATTCTTCCCACCAACCATCAGGCTCTGGAACACCGCAGAACACTAACAATTACCTCAACAACTATGGTCGACTATGGACTTTGTTTTGGTTTCACTACCGACCTCCGTTTTGCACTATTATGGCCTGTTTTGTATTACTCATTGTTCACCTTTTAATTTTTAATCAATTAATATCATTGATGATTGTTTATTTATTGTTTGTTGTATTATTGCATTAAAGGGCCTCGCAAGAAATAAGTTTATTGTTCCCTTGCCAGTACAATTAAGCACTCTTTGTTCATAAGTTCTAGGAGCCGAATTAGGCAATTCGGCCCATCAAGTCTACTCCGCCATTCAATCATGGCTGATCAATCTTTCCCCTCTCGATGCCCTTCTCCTGCCGTGTCCACGTAACCCCTGACACCCGTACTAATCAGGCCAAGATGGCTGAGATGGTTTCAAATTTAATTTGACATTATGCACCGGAAGCAAATGATTCTTACTGGAAAATATTCTAGAGTTTCTCTTTCTCGGCTTCACTTGACAGGTTGTACAGCTGAAAGTATATAGTCCGTCAGTACCACACTTGCTACTGAAATCAAAGTGAATGTTGGTTTAATCCGATCCCTTTGAAGTCTTCCACCGAGCTAAGATGTTACAGGAATTCACTCAGAAGCTGTGGAAATGATGCACTTGTGTTGATTTAAATGATACAGGACAGCGCTGACAAGACCGACACCCTGCAGTTCCTCAAAATTAACAAATTGAATAAATCTCATTACCATTCCTTTCTTTCTCTGAATTATTCACCTTCCCTTATGGTTGGTGCTGAGCATTCAAAAGCCTGCAACAATTCGGGATAACATTGTGTCGCCTTTTCCCCTCCGGGTATACCTCTGCAATCATGCAAAATTAAACGTTGTACACCCTCCTTGGGCAAATAATCATCATCTTCTTTCATTGCTTTGAGACCAACCATGATCAAAGAGCAAAGGGTGTGAAGTGTGCGCATGTGCGGGACTCTCGGGCGGGCGAGGCCTGCCGAATCAGCGATCATTTCCAGACGCTTTGAAGATGTGCATTACAGAAATGAGTTGCTTAAAGCTTAAATAAAGTTTAAGTAAATTGGAATTTTCATTTGCCTCACAACAATTTAAGCAACTCAATCTCAGAGGTTAAGCAGTGTGGTGACATCGAGATGGAGAAACTATTGAAACCACAACGCTTGGATCTGGATCCCAACTCACCTACTGTAGCAAAGGAATGGAAGCACTGGCTCCGTACACTAAATAACTTCTTTGATGAGTGTGGTGACAATGCACCGGACAAATTCAGGACATTAATAAGCTCTGTTATGATGTATATGATTACATAGAGGAATGTACAACTTATGATTCTGCTATTGATGTACTAAGCAGACTCTTCGTTAAGACACCCAATGTAATATTTGCTCGACACCTCCTTGCTACTCGTAAACAAAAACCTGGTGAGTCACTTGATGTTTTTACAAGAACTTAGACAATAGACAATAGGTGCAGGAGTAGGCAATTCGGCTCTTCGAGCCAGCACCACCATTCAATGTGATCATGGCTGATCATTCTCAATCAGTACCCCGTTCCTGCCTTCTCCCCATACCCCCTGACTCCGCTATCCTTAAGAGCTCTATCTAGCTCTCACTTGAATGAGAGACTTAGTAAAGACTGTGCCTTCAAAGCAGTTACAGCTGATCAATATCGACAGGAACTTATTCGAGAGTCATTTATCAATGGTTTGGCATCGCCTTTAATATGACAGAGACTATTAGAAAACAAAACCTTGGATTTACAGTCAGCTTACAATCATGCTTACTCATTCGACTTGGCTCAGAGAAATTCAGATGCTGCTTATGGCTCATCTAATGTGTATTCTACTGCAACTACTACAAAAGAATCTTACCCAAGTACTAATAAGGAGCAAGCTGAAACAATTTCTACTGATAAATGTGCCCTTGCTGCAGCATATACTTATCCAAAAAGGAAGTGTTACTTTTGCGGGGGTAATATTCATAATAGGGAGATATGTCCTCCTCGAGAGGCAACTTGTAATAGTTGTGGCAAGAAGGGACATTATTCTAGAGTATGCAAGTCCAAAGGAACGACTAAAAGTGTGACTGCCGCCATGTATATGCCTTTATTTATGTGCAATTACAGCTGCATTTCCTCAGAGCTTGTCTCATGCAGCTACAACAGTATCCATCAATGGCCATACACTTAATGTGCTACTTGATTCTGGCAGTTCAGAAAGTTTTATAAGTGAACAAGTTGTGTCTCGACTCAATCTAACTACAATTCCTTCAAATAGAGAAATCTCGATGGCTCTGACATCTCTCAATGCTCAAATTATTGGATCTTGTATTGTAGACTTTATTCTGAACAAAACTAGTTATAAATCTGTATGTCTTTGGTATTTTGGAAAATTTGTGTCGCGATATAATTCTAGGTCAGGATTTCCAGAAACAGCACAGATCACTTCAAATATTGTATGAAGGAACTATGCCTGATCTTGTATTGTCAAAGCCACCAGTACTGTGTGTTTTTTTCTGCTGCATCTGTTGAATGTCCTTCATTATTCATTAATTTATCCTCTAAGTGCAAGCCAATTGCTACAAAATCAAGACATTTTAGTAAGGATGACAAAAACTTTATCAACACAGAAGTAACTAATCTTTTATGAGAAGGTATCATAGAGCCCAACTCTTCGCCTTGGAGGGCACAAGTTGTTGTGGTTAAGGACCCCTTGGAGAGACATAGAGAGAGACTCTGCAATAGACAATAGACAATAGGTGCAGGAGTAGGCCATTCAGCCCTTCGAGCCAGCACCGCCATTCAATGCGATCATGGCTGATCACTCTCAATCAGTACCCCGTTCCTGCCTTCTCCCCATACCCCCTCACTCCGCTATCCTTAAGAGCTCTATCCAGCTCTCTCTTGAAAGCATCCAACGAACTGGCCTCCACTGCCTTCTGAGGCAGAGAATTCCACACCTTCACCACTCTGACTGAAAAAGTTCTTCCTCATCTCCGTTCTAAACGGCCTACCCCTTATTCTTAAACTGTGGCCCCTTGTTCTGGACTCCCCCAACATTGGGAACATGTTTCCTGCCTCTAATGTGTCCAATCCCCTAATTATCTTATATGTTTCAATAAGATCCCCCCTCATCCTTCTAAATTCCAGTGTATACAAGCCCAATCGCTCCAGCCTTTCAACATACGACAGTCCCGCCATTCCGGGAATTAACCTAATGAACCTACGCTGCACGCCCTCCATAGCAAGAATATCCTTCCTCAAATTTGGAGACCAAAACTGCACACAGTACTCCAGGTGCGGTCTCACCAGGGCCCGGTACAACTGTAGAAGGACCTCTTTGCTCCTATACTCAACTCCTCTTGTTATGAAGGCCAACATTCCATTGGCTTTCTTCACTGCCTGCTGCACTGATTACTCTCAAACTATAAACCAGTTCACGGAGCTTGATGCATATCCATTACCTCGTATAGAAGATATTATCAATACATTAGCTAAGTATAAGGTATTCTCTACTTTTGACCTAAAAAGTGCTTACTGCCAAATTCCTTTGAAAGAATCAGAAAAGAAATACAGTGCGTTTGAAGCAAATGGAAAATTATACCACTACTGCAGAGTTCCTTTTGGTGTAACTAATGGTGTGGCAGTTTTTCAGAGAGAGATGGACAAACCTGTTGAACAGGAAAACCTTAAAGATACTTTCCCTTATCTTGATAATACAACTATTGCAGGAAAAGACCAAGCTGAACATGACAAAAATGTACACCGGTTTTTAGAAGTTGTACATTCTAAAATTCTAACATTAAATGAGGCTGTCAATAATATCAGTGTCATCAATTAATATTCTTGGTTATTGGGTTGGAAATGATGTGATCCAGAAAGACTCTGTCCACTCCAAGAGATACATGTTCCAGCTACATTAAACTCTCTACGAAGGGTTCTTGGCATGTTTGCATATTATGCTAAATGGATACCAAATTTCTCTGACAAAATTCAACCTTTGATTAGAGCAAAATCTTTCCCCCTTGACTCTACAGCAATTGGTGCCTTTACTTCTTTAAAGAAACAATTAGAATCTGCGACATTACACGCCATCGATGAGGATCTCCCCTTTGTTGTTGAATGTGATGCCTCTGATTTAGCAGTATCAGCAACATTAAATCAAGGAGGACGACCAGTGGCTTTCATGTCTCGTACTCTCCAAGGTAGTGAATTGCATTACCCACCCGTCGAAAAGGAAGCTACAGCAATTATTGAAGCAGTGAGAAAATGGAGTCATTTCCTTGCTCGCCAGCACTTCACTTTGATAACAGATCAGCGTTCAGTAGCTTTTATGCTAGATAATTGGAGACGAATGAAGATTAAAAACAGTAAAATTCATGAATGGAGGATTGAATTATCTGCATATAGTTATTCAATTGAGTACCGCCCTGGTAAGGTTAATGTTGCTCCGGATACATTAACTCGAGCATTTTGTGCCTCTGTTCATTCTTCTGCACTCACTGATCTTCCCAATGGGCTGTGTCATCCTGGAGTCACTCGTATGTTACACTATGTTCGTTCCAAAAACTTACCTTTCTCGAAGAAGATGTGAAGATGACGTGTGCTTCATGTAGAATCTGTGCTGAATTAAAACCAAGGTTTTTCCATCCTGAAGAAGGAAGATTGATCAAAGCTACTCAACCTATGGAACGTTTGAGTATTGACTTCAAAGGGCCTTTACCATCCTCCTCTCAAAATGCTTATATACTTACCATAGTTGATGAATATTCGACGTTTCCATTTGCCTTTCCTTGTCCAAATATGTCAGCTGCTACGGTTATCAAATGATTAGATCAACTGTTTTCATTCTGTGGATTTCCAAGTTACATACATTCTGATAGGGGCACCTCATTCATGTCAAAAGATTTAAAGGACTACCTTTCTAATAGAGGAATTGCAACATGTAAAAAAACACCATATCATCCTATTGGAAATGGTCAGGTTGAGAGGTATAACGGAATCATTTGGAAAGCAGTGAAACTGGCTTTAAAGTCAAATGACATACCAGATCAGCAGTGGGAATGTGTTCTACCAGATGCATTACACTCCATCAGATCTCTACTGTCAACTGCTACCAATACTACTACACATGAGCAGTTCTTTAACTTCAAACGGTGTTCTTCGAGTGGTACTTCGCTGCCATCATGGTTGACTAGCCCTGGGCCTGTGTTGCTTCGTCGATATGTCTGATCAAATAAGAATGAGCCCTTTGTTGATGAAGTTGAACTGACTGATGTCAACCCTTCTTATGCAACTATCAAGTATCAGGATGATTTCCTCCACATATTGCTGCCTTGACCCACTGAGTTACTCTAGCACTTTGCCTTACAGTCATGAAGTTGTACTGTACATGCCCGTCTGTCCACCATGTCCATAGAGTCATAGAATTATACAGCATAGAGCCAAACCCCTCGGCCCAACTTGTTCACGCTAATCAAGTCGCTTAACTGAGCTAGTCATGCTTGCCTGTGCTCGGCCCATATCCCTCCAAACAGTGTCTATCCATGTACCTATCCAAGTGCATTTTACATATCCTAGCTGTACCCACGTACAGTTTGCGAAATACTAGCCTTCGTTAGTCAGGAGCGAAGGTTGGATATTCTGGGTTCATTTTCCTTGGAACACAAGAGGGTGCGGTGAGACCTGAAGGAGGTGGAGAGAATGATGAGGGAATGGACAAAATGGATATTAGGAAGCTTTCCCCTTAACAGATCCGTCAGAAACTAGAGGACATGGGTATTGGATAAGAAAAAAGCAGTTTAGAGATGATATGAGGAAGAACTGTTTCACTCTGAGGGTAGTTGGAATCAGCACCAGAGTAGGTGATGGTGATGGGGTTGGGCACCCCCAATACAGTTTAGAACTACCTAGAGACACAGGAAACGGCAGGTGCTGGAATCTTGAACAAAGATCCAGTGGAGCTTTAGGTTTTAAACTTTAGAGAAATAGAGCAGGAACACGTTTTTCAGCCTGCCGAATCCACACTGACCTGCGATCACCCCGTCCGTACACTGGCACTATCCGACACACCAGGGACATTTCACAAATATTTATCCAAAGCTGATTAAATTGGAGCCCCCCCCGGAGAAAACCCACGCGGTCACAGGGAGAACGTACAAACTCCATACTGACAGCACCCGCGGTCAGGATGGAACCCATGTCTCTGCTGTGAAGCGAGGGAGCTGTTAAACAACAGCTCCACAGAGGAAAGCATTAGGGGCGGAAACTGCAGATTCCAGTGGGCATCGGACGGTCTAATCAGCAAAGTGCGCAGACGGATAGATAAGCATTCTGAGTCTGCCGTCTCTATCCAATCACACCCACAAAATTAACATCACATCCTCTTCACAGACGTGGTCTGATTTCTGCATCTGCGGCATTTTCCGTGCTTGATAATTCTGCAAGGGTATTCTTTTGCCCAGTGGATTCGTTTACGTTTTTCAGTTTTCTGCAGCTGGGCTGTGTCCAATAATTGCCGTGTGTGTTTTTATCAAGTTAAGGATACGGTGATTATTCAACTGAAATGAGGTCTCTCGTGAACTGTGACTGTGGATGCTCACAGAATGCAGGATTTATGTCTCCAATGCTCATTGTTAACATTTGTACCCATTTGGCTGAGAATGGATTTAACGATCATTTATTATAAGCATTATTCATCATTAAAAATAGACCGTAGACACAAAATGCTGGAGTAACTCAGCAGAACAGACATCACAGGAGAGAAGGAATGGGTGACGTTCTACATTTCCTTGATCATCGTCCCCTTTGATCTGTGTTTTCACACCTTACCCTTCTATATCTCCATGTCTCCCCCTCCCCCGACTCTCAGTCTGAAGAAGGGTCTCGACCCGAAACGTCACCCATTCCTTCTCTCCAGAGATGCTGCCTGTCCCCGCTGAGTTACTCCAGCATTTTGTGTCCACCTTTGATTTAAACCAGCATCTGCAGTTCTTTCCTACACATTAAAAATAGACCATCTGGCCAGTGTTGATGGTTTGGTTTAATTTGGTTAAGAGATGCAGCCCTTCGGCCCATCGAATCCCAAGAAAGAAATAGGATGAATATTTCACGTAGATTGTGGCAGTTTTTGTCTTAGCGACTTAAACCAGTCCAATAGTACTAGAAACCTTGAGGTTGGAAAGTGACAACACATTTTTGACAGACCCAAGTCCTATCACACACGCCCGCCACTGAAGATGTACCCATAACTCATCTGCACAAACTATTCACAAACAATAGCTGCCGCATTTAAATGCAAAGCGTGAATTTGTCCGCTCATTCCAAATTAATTATTTATGAGCTTTTGTGATTAAGGAGTTTTGCAACCATGTACAATGCTATTGGAATGATTGCAACTTTCTGTTACAAATGGAGTCAACGAGCCAGAGAGACATAAAACATGGAAATGGGCCCTTCAGTTTAGTCTAGTTTAGAGACACAGCGTGGAAACAGGCCCCTCGGCCCACTGAGTGCGCGTCGACCAGCGATCGCCCGTACACTAATTCTACCCTACGCTCCAAGGACAATTTACAGAAGCCAGTTAATCTACAAACCTGCACGCCTTTAGAATGTAGGAGGAAACCGGAGCATCTGGAGAAAACCCACATGGTCACAGGGAGAAGGTGCAAACTAATGGATTTAACGATCATTTATTATGAGGATTATTCATCATTAAATCCATCAAATTACCCATCAAATCTCTTTCAAATCATCCCCTCTCCACCATAAGCTATGCCCTCTAATTTTAGATTCCATTACTCTGGGAGCTAAGCAATTGTGGCAAATGAGTTGCAACATCTTGGACCATGTACGAATTACCTAAAGGGAAGAGTTATTGGATTGGTTTCAGTGGCCAACACAAAAACAATCACAAATCCCGAACAAACAGACTCAAGAACAGTTTTTACCCAGGGCCATACGAGAACTGAACACTACTTTCTGCAATAGGTCACACTGTTAAAACTTTTGTATTTAATATATTGGTATTTACTTGTTTGCATTTATTGCATATATGTTTTTACGCACCGTCAGGATTGCTATTTTTTAATTTCGTTGTACTTGTTGCAACGACAATAAATGAATATTATTATTATTATTATTATTATTATTATTATTATTATTATTATTATTATTATTATTATTATTATTATTATTATTATTATTATTATTTGCAGCAAATATTCACCTGATGTGGGGAAAAGACTACTTATTGGTACCTATGCCCCTGGCGATGTTATAATCATCTATAAGGTCACTAGGGAAAAAACACCCAGTCTCTTCTTAAACCCTTCAGACTCAGTAATGTCCTTGCAAATCTTTTTGCGCTCAATCCAGTTTATTGCCAATTTTTTTCTCCAAAAATTGGGCAACCAGAACTGTGCATAGCACCCCAAATGTATCCTTAATGCTCCATTTGTCCACTTAAACGGATGTGTTATTAAGGGAATGAACCGAATTGTTGACTCAGTCTTGACACGCTTTATGGTGTATGGATGAGTTGGAGTAGAGCTTTTTGTGCAGAGAAAGATGATGACTTAGAAAACAAATGTAGAAAATATAAAGGAGTGGTGTTGGACTTAGTGACCTCTGGTGAGTCATACAATAGCTCGCAGTTTATACCATCGGCTTTTGAGTGGGGACAATTCAAATGAGTCACAAAGGACACATTAAGCTATTCCAAGAACAGCATTTCTGAGCCTTAGACACTTTGAAAGCCATCCAGCTCCACTTAATGACGCTGAACACAATTGCTTTAGTAACATTGGATTACTGCAGATCTATTTTCTGTCGTTATCATTCTGATAAAAACAATATCCAAGTAAAAGTAAAAGTCTAACATGGGCCGGACCTACACAGTGAATGTTGGGGCTCTGGGCAGTGTTGGAGAGCAGAGGGATCCAGGAGTGCAAGTGCATGGTTCATAGAAACCTGGAAAATAGGTACAGGAGTAGGCCATTCGGCCCTTCGAGCCAGTACCGCCATTCAATATGATCATGGCTGATCATCCATAATCAGTACCCTGTTCTGGCTTTCTCACCATATCCTTTGATTTAGCCCTAAGAGCTAAATCTAACTCTCTCTTGAAAACATCCAGTGAATTGGCCTCCACTGCCTTCTGTGGCAGAATTCCATAGATTCACAACTCTCTGGGTGAAAACGTTTTTCCTCATCTCAGTCCTAAATTGCCTACACCTTAATTCTTAAACTGTGACCCCTGGTTCTGGACTCCCCCAATATTGGGAACATTTTTCCTGCATCTATCCTGTACAATCCTCTAAGAATTGTTTTTCTTTTTTAATAAGGTCCCCTCTCATCTTTCTAAATTCCAGCGAATACAAGCCCAGTCGACCCATTCTTTCATCATACATCAGTCCCGCCATCCCTGGTGAACCTACGCTGCACTCCCTCAAAGGCAATAATGTCCTTCCTCAAATTAGGAGACCAAAATTGCGCACGATACTCCAGGTGCAGTCTCTGTACAACTGCAGTGGGACCTCTTTGCTCCTAAACTGAAATCCTCTCGCAATGAAGGCCAAAATGCCATTGGCTGTCTTCACTGCCTGCTGTACCTGCATGCTTACTTTCAATGACCGATGTACAAGCACACCCAGGTCTCGTTGCACCTCCCCTTCTCCTAATCTGACAAAGCATGGTGGGTGTATTGCACACAAAGCATGGTGGGTGTATGGAACAAGCTGTCAGAGGAGGTAGTTGAGGCAGGGACTATCCCAACATTTAAGAAACAGTTAGACAGGTACATGGATAGGACAGATTTGGAGGGAGATGGACCAAACGCGGGCAGGTGGGACTAGTGTAGCTGGGACATGTTGGCCGGTGTAGGCAAGTTGGGCCGAAGGGCCTGTTTCCACACTGTATCACTCTATGTCTCTGAGTGGGCATCAGTACATTGTGATACATGAAGAAATGGAGAACCTAGAACAATACAGCACAGGAGTAGGCCCTTCAGCCCGTAATGTCTGTGCCGAGCATGATGCCAAGGTAAATTAATCTCCTCTGCCAGCACATGATCCACATCCCTCTATTCCCTGCATATCCATGTTCCTGTCTAAAAGCTGTGGCTGATCAGCCAACGGCCTATCTTGAGTTCCCCATCTCCCTCAATCCCAGGATCTGTCAAAACATCTCAACCTCCAATTTTAAACATCTCTAATAATTGTATCCCTCATGGTTTTACATACTTCTTTCAAGTGCATCAAACCATGAGAGGACATGGACCAGGCGAGGGCAGGTGGGGCTCGTGTAGAAGGGGCATGTTGGTCAGCGTGGGCTAGTCGGGCTAAAGTGCCCGATTCCACACTCCCAGGTTCCGGTCTTTATCACAACCACACACCAACCAGCAGCCAACTCTTTGGAAGATGTGAAAGATATGGCAAGATATGAAAGTACCCCCTTTACCAAACCTCTCCTTCATTCTGTCCATTTCTCTTTCTTCCTTTGACCTGCCCCTATTTAGCCAAGTTCTTCTTCATGAAACTGTCTCATGCGCAAATTGGCTCAATGCAAAAATTTTACAAGATGCTGTACTACTCCAAAAGACACCACATCAATGTAAGCTATTGTCCTTTTGTATGGATGAAGTTGCATGTGAATTCAGCTAAGCCTCTCTCTATCTGAGTGGGATCTGTAACCAGCCAACACAACCTCAGGGCCAGGAGACCACGAGGCAGAAGTTTTCCGCTGTTGGTTCAAACTCATGATTCGGTGGCTGTTGAGATCAATGGAGAACATTTCCCAATCAGAGTTCAATGTCACTCAACTGCACATTCAGCACAGAGCATTTTTGTTCTAAATATCTTGTGAAATGCTGGAAGAGAAGTCAGTTCCAGGTCCCTCTCTCTCCATCCCTCCCCCACCCAAGTCGCACTAGCTTCTCGTTTTCACCCAGCAAACTGCTAACAATGGCCTGTTTCCTTTATCATTGTTACTTTTGTGCCTCTCTTTTATTCATTGTTCTTTATCTCTCTGCATCATCGTCAATATCTCTCGCTTCCCTTATCCCTAACCAGTCTGGAAGGGTCTTGACCCGAAACGTCACCCATTCCTTCCCTCCAGAGATGCTGCCTGTCCCGCTAACCACAACCCTGTCTCGGCAACTATACAGCAACTTTGTCTTGGTTTGTTTTGTCCCAGGCTCTTGTGGCCTGGTTACACCGCACAGAAAACAGTGCAGCACTGGAACAGGCCCCTCAACCCATAATATCTGTGGCGAAGATGATGCCATGTTAAATAGCCAATAGACAATAGACAATAGGTGCAGGAGTAGGCCATTCAGCCCTTCGAGCCAGCACCGCCATTCAATGCGATCATGGCTGATCACTCTCAATCAGTACCCCGTTCCTGCCTTCTCCCCATACCCCCTCACTCCGCTATCCTTAAGAGCTCTATCCAGCTCTCTCTTGAAAGCATCCAACGAACTGGCCTCCACTGCCTTCTGAGGCAGAGAATTCCACACCTTCACCACCCTCTGACTGAAAACGTTCTTCCTCATCTCCGTTCTAAATGGCCTACCCCTTATTCTTAAACTGTGGCCCCTTGTTCTGGACTCCCCCAACATTGGGAACATGTTATCTGCCTCTAATGTGTCCAATCCCCTAATTATCTTATATGTTTCAATAAGATCCCCCCTCATCCTTCTAAATTCCAGTGTATACAAGCCCAATCGCTCCAGCCTTTCAACATACGACAGTCCCGCCATTCCGGGAATTAACCTAGTGAACCTACGCTGCACGCCCTCCATAGCAAGAATATCCTTCCTCAAATTTGGAGACCAAAACTGCACACAGTACTCCAGGTGCGGTCTCACCAGGGCCCGGTACAACTGTAGAAGGACCTCTTTGCTCCTATACTCAACTCCTCTTGTTACGAAGGCCAACATTCCATTGGCTTTCTTCACTGCCTGCTGTACCGGCATGCTTCCTATCTGCCTGCACGTGATCCATATCTCTCCATTTCCTGCATATCCACGCGCCCATCCAAAAACCCATTGCATGTGTCTCCAGCACCACTCCTGGCAGTGTGCTCCAGGCACCCACCACTGCCTCTGTACAAAAACCTGCCCTGCCCATCTCATTTACACTCAGCACTTTAAACTGATTATTAATGTATTGTGTTGTTTATCGTTGTCTATTTATTAGTGTGCATTATGTTAATAAGCCTGTAGAGCTGCACCATGTAAGAATGTCAACATTCTGTTCACAATTCATATGATAAATAAACACACTCTTACGTCCCTTGACTTCTGACTTTTTACGTCTTATTTCCCATTGCTCCTCTTTACATTGTAAAACGTAGGTCCACTCAATGCAGGGTCCTCTTAAATGGCCTGATTTCTCAATCTCAATCCTGTGGCAGCTGCTAAAGGTTAGGCCACTGATCGAACCCCTCGGCACTGTGATGGACAGGACCTGGGATGGCCTAGGCCACTGGCTTTCCATACAGGGCTTTTTGGGCGCGAGGCTTCCAGTCTTCAGTCTCCCACTGAAGCGAACGGTAGTGGTTTTGAGTTAATTAAACAACCCTTGTGGAATTCACCTGGCTCATAGAAACATAGAAAATAGGTGCAGGAGTAGGCCATTCGGCCCTTCGAGCCTGCACCGCCATTCAATATGATCATGGCTGATCATCCAGCTCAGTATCCTGTACCTGCCTTCTCTCCATATCCCCTGATCCCTTTAGCCACAAGGGCCACATCTAACTCCCTCTTAAATATAGCCAATGAACTGGCCTCAACTACCTTCTGTGGCAGAGAATTCCACAGATTCACCACTCTGTGTGAAAAAAAACTTTCTCCTCGCCTTATTCCGGGTTCGTACACTCACCAGATACAATGCCATTTTAAACAAGATGGGGTTTCTTGTAACAGGTTTTTTTGTTGCATCGTGGCTATATCTGGCCAGTCTGACAGCAGGATGTGCCTCATAAAGTCTTATTGTTGTAGATCCTGGTCAGTGGGACTCCTGCTTACCGCTGGCAAGCCTGAGTGTGGCCGTGCCTGATGATTCAATGGCCACAACAATTGCCTGCCAATGGCTTGGAAACGGCCCCTGTGTGCTTTGTCCCAGCCTCGTGCCTTGCATCCCAATACATCATGGACTACGTGGCAAACATCACTTAGGAAGCGTTCAGACTTCTTTCATTACTTTTGCTCACTTTTGACATTGGACATTTTATGCTCGGCCAGAATCCGCAAAGATAGAGCTGGAACAGGAAAGGAAATGGGGTGGGAGCTGCTTTAGGTTCTCGTCGTCCACCCTGGGTAGTTCTACTAGGGTACTCTGAAGCACTTTTGACTGTTATAGTTGACATACGAAAGGAGAAGGAGGAAAAGAAATAGTCAAACTTCTTGTTTTTCTTTGCTTCAAGGCTTGGAAAAATAAAGACGAGACGCTGATATCCACAGGTTCAAGAGTAGTCTCTTCCCAGCAACCATCAGGCTCTTGAACACTGTACAGCACTAATCTCAGCAACCATGATCTTCTATGGACTGTGTCTGTGGTTACACTAGGGACTTCAGTTTTTGCTTTATTATGGTTACCTAGTACTACTGTTTTTCTTCATGGTACTTCTGGTTATTATACATTGCCTGTGTATTATTGTGCTTACTGGCCTATTAAGCTGCTGCAAAAATAATCGCATTGTTCTGTTGTCGGTACACACGACAATTAAACACTCTACTCTTGGCACGGGGAATCACAGGTGAGTGTGTGCGATGCATATGTGAGCAGGTGAACCTCCGCCATTGCCTCCTCCCTGTCACTGGGATGTGGTGGTGATTCTTGCCCATCCTGATGCCCAGTGGCGTGATCGCTCGGGCCGCAGCCTCACAGCGACGGAGATCCTGGTTCGATCCAGACCTCGAGTGCTATCTATGTGGAGTTTGCACACTCTCCCTGTGACCGCACGGGTTTCCTCTAGGTGCTCTTGTTTGCCCCCCCACTTCCCCAAACCGTGCTGGTCTGTAGGTTAATCGGCCTCTGTAAATAACCCTGAGTGCGTAGGGAGTGGATGAAAATGTCAGATAACATAGAAATAGTGTACGGGTGATCGATGGTCAGCGTGGACTCAGTGGGCTGAAGGGCCTGTTTCCATGCTGTATCTCGCACAACTATGTCCAAAGTGGTTCAGTGAGCAACCAGTACATGTGGCCTATTTTAATCTCATTAAAGCCTTAACTCTGTCCTCCTTTATTCTCCCCCCCCCCCCCCCCCCCCTCACGCCGGGTCCTCCTTTGTTCTTCCCCCCCCACGACAGTCCCCCCACGCTGGGTCCTCCCTTGTTCTTCCCCCCCTCCCCTTCCCCTCACACCAGGTCCTCCTTTGTTCTCCCCCCCTCACGACGGTCCCCCCACGCCGGGTCCTCCTTTGTTCTTCCCCCCCCCCCAAGACAGTCCTCCCCACGCTGGGTCCTCCCTTGTTCTTCCCCCCCCTCCTCTACCCCTTACGCCAGGTCCTCGTTTGATCTCCCCCCCCACCCTTCATGACGGTCCCCCCACGCTGGGTCCTCCTTTGTTCTCCCACCCTCATGCCAGGTCCTCCTTTGTTCTCCCCCCCCACCCCTCATG
Organism: Rhinoraja longicauda; assembly: GCF_053455715.1. Taxonomy (NCBI): domain Eukaryota; kingdom Metazoa; phylum Chordata; class Chondrichthyes; order Rajiformes; family Arhynchobatidae; genus Rhinoraja; species Rhinoraja longicauda. The sequence goes on from NC_135982.1 coordinate 11,700,935, forward strand.
ACGGTCCCCCCACGCCAGGTCCTCCTTTGTTCCCCCCCCCCCCCCACCCCTCATGACGGTGCCCCCACGTCGGGTCCTCCTTTGTTCCCGGCGGCGCTACCTCTAGCTCAGTTCGATGAGGCCCCGGCCACGGCCCATCACTCCAATTCATTGGCCAGGTTTTTGGTAATCTGTCTTATCACCTTGGCATCTGATTTTTATCTTCTGTGACCTATTGTGTGGTGTCTGTTGCATAAACAATGCCACATCTGTGGAAATTGTCATATCCCACTGAGAATTGACTATTTTACTATGGAGGAGTCATACTGTATGGAAACAGGCCCATCAGCCCATTACGCCCACACTGACCATTAGGTGTCCATCTCAAACAACTCAATTTTATTCTCCTTCAGTTCTGGCAACTCACCCTTTATTTCCCCTCGTTCTTGTCCACTCCCCCGAGCTTCCACCACCCAGCTCCCACCAAGGGTCAGGTGCAGTGGTTAACTCACCCATCAATCCACACTCGTTTGACTGATGCCCGGTGTCACTGTGGGAGGAAACCAGAGCACCGGGGCGAAACCCAAGTGTGTGCAGGGTGAACGTGCAAACTCCACGCGGAGAGCGCCAGAGGTTAGTACTGCACTCAAGTCTCCGGAGCTGTGAGGCAGCAGCACTACCTGCTGCACCACTGTACCTGAATCTGGTTTAGAAAAAAAAACTGTACCGGGGATGAACAGAAAATTACATGAAATTTCAATTTAAGTTTTACGAGTGGGAACATTGCCCATGATATCGGGCAGATTAAACTGGTTTTCGTTTTTAGCCACGTCGCATCGTCTTCATTTGATATACGGTCAATACATCAGTTTTGTTTTTACTTTGAGATATCGAGTCAGATAGCACGGAAACATGCCCTATCGTCCGACTAGTCCATGCAGACCAAGGTGTTCCATCTAAGCTACTGCCATTTGCCTGTGTTTGGCCAACATACCTCTAAACCTGGCTACATGTCCCCAAAATGTTATTTTTTCCTGCCTCGAGTAATTCCTCTGGCAGCTCGTTGCGTATATCCGCCAAGGGTAAATTTATTGTCATATGTCCCGAAACGGAACGATAAAATTCTCATTCTTCTTTCCACCCTCTGTGAGACAAAGTTGCCCCTTAGTTTTCCTTGACGCATCTTGACCATTTGAGGCATCACAATGGCTCCATTCGCAGAGATGACGTTACAGCAACTGTGTAAATGTGACAGCATCAGCAAGGATTCAGGGTTAAGTCGTGATATTTAAGAATTCATTTCAGAAAGGAATTTGGCAAATCATTTTTGTCGGGAATGGGAACTGGAGGTGGCCTGATAAGGAGCAACAACAAGCAGGAACAGTGCCATGGACTGCCCCCAACCCCCACCCCCACCCCACTCTCTCTCTCACTCTCTCCCTCTCACACTCTCACTCTCACTCTCACTCTCTCTCACTCTCTCCCTCTCTCCCTCTCTCACTCTCTCCCTCTCTCTCACTCTCTCCCTCTCACACTCTCACTCACTCTCTCCCTCTCTCCCTCTCTCACACTCTCACACTCTCTCACTCTCTCACACTCTCTCTCTCTCACTCTCTCACTCTCACACTCTCACACTCTCTCCCGCTCTCTCTCGGGGCTGTACGTTTCCAGGCTCTGCCTTTTTCTCTGCAGCCACTCACTGCCAACATTGGCCATGCAAGAGTAACTATATCCCCGAGCTCCACAAACCTTCCTTCCAAGTCACTGACGCCCGATGCCACTGCAATGATGCGAAGCTCTCTGCGGCACTGCTAATCCATGCGTCACTAATGATGACCACCCTGACACAGCCGTTCCCAGCTCCAGCCCGGCTCTTGCCTTTCCCAAAGAGGGAAGAGCGCCTGCAACTGGAGGAGCGGCACCTCGTATCCCACGTGTGTAGCTTACAGCACAATGGTATGAAAACTGAATTCACTGTTATTTTGAATAATGACTCCACCTAGCACCCACCCCTCCCTTCTCTTTCTCATACCTCTCCTAATCCCAGTGAACAGAGATTATTTTAGCTCAGAGACACAGCATGGAAACAGGCCCTTCGGCCCACTGAGTCTACACTGACCCTCGATCACCCCTTCACACTAGTTCTATGTTATCCCACATTCTCATCCACTCCCTACACACCAGGGACAATTTACAGAGGTCAATCCACTTACAATCCCACACGTCTGCAGGGTTTGGCAGGAGACCCACGCTGTCAGAGGGAGAACGCACAAACTGAGCACAGACAGCACCCGAGGTCAGGATCAAACCCAGGCCTCTGGCGCCGTACGGCAGCAGCTCTACCAGCTGTGCCACTGTGCCACCTACCACCTCCCACTCCAGCCATCTCATTCCTTTCCCCTCATCCGTACGCCCATCTCCAAACCCCAAGTCCCATATTTCCGTCTATCTCCCCTCCTTCACCTCCTTCCTGTCCCCTTCCACGCACATCCCTCTGTCCGACTTTCCATTTCACTCCTCCTCTTCTCTCCTCATCCGACACCCTCGTCTCCTTTTCACCTGGAGCCTTTGTCACTTACTCTACCAATCACCCCCCCACCTGGACCCACCTGTCAATTACCGGGCTTTGCCCCACCCTCGCCTCTCTTTTCTAGCTTCCTCCTCCCGACTCCATCTGTCGAAACAGGGTTCCTGAACCCAAACATCACCCGTCCATTCCCTCCACTGATGGTGCCTGGCCCGCTTCCAGCAACTTGGGTTTGCTGAAGAGGCTTCTGAGTTTGAGGTTGATTTATTGTCGCGTGTCCAGAGGTACAGGGAAAAGCTTTTGTTGCCTGCTAACCAGTCAGCGGAAAGGCAATACATGTTTACAATCGAGCCATGTACAGTGCACAGATACATGATAAAAGGAATAACATGAATAAAGCTGAGTGCAAGATAAAGTCCGATCACAAATAGTCAGATAGTCTGAAGAAGGGTTTCGACCCGAAACGTCACCCATTTCTTCTCTCCTGAGATGCTGCCTGACCTGCTGCGTTACTCCAGCATTTTGTGAAGAAATACCTTTGATTTGTACCAGCATCTGCAGTTATTTTCTTATACAAATAGTCAGATGGTCTCCAATGAGGTAGATTGTGGCGCAGGGCTGCTCTCTAGGTGTAGGTGGGATGCCTGATAACAGCATCTCCACACCCATCAACCATGACCTATAAACATGCCCTCAATGCTCCCACATTCTTCTCTCCCCATCCACACGCTCCCTCTCGCATCACTGCCTGCACTCCATCTCTGACGCAAGCCAACAGCAAGATTCCTGTGCTTCAATTTCTGCTGGGGCACTTGAAGGATCGCCTGCCATCTGTTTGTTTGTCTTCCATGCCAATTTAATTACCTGTTTTGCATTCAGCGTTTTATGCAAATCTCTTAGTCTAACACGGAAACCACTTGATAATGGTTGCTACCAGGATTGGGAACAAACTGTCACCAGCTAGGCACTGGAGTCAGCTTGTTCCTCTTTAAACAAGCTCTGGAACAACAAACAATCTACCTAAGGAAATCAGTGGGTCGAGTTGCGGCAATGGTGGGAAAGGAATTGTCGACGTTTCAGGTCGAAGCCCTGCATCGATCAAAGACTCACACAGCCCAGAAACAGGTCCTTCAGCCCACTCATCCAGGCCAACCTCAATGCCCCATCCAAGCTAGTCCAATTTGTCTGCTTGCAGCCCATACCCCTCCAAACCTTTCCTATCCATGCACCTTTCCAAATGCCTGTGAAATATTATCATTGTACCTACCTCGACTACTTTATCTGGCAGCTTGTTCCATATACCCACCACCCTCTTATGTGAATGTTGTCCATCAGCTTCATATTACTCTCACCCTAAACCTCTGCCCTCTCATTCTTGGTTCACCTCATGATTTTATAAACCTCTAAAAGATCACCGCTCAGTCTCTTATGCTCCAACGAATAAAGTCCTGGCCTGCCCAACGCCTCCCTATAGGAAGTATAAGAAGATAACTGCAGATGCTGGTACAAATCGAAGGTATTTATTCACAAAATGCTGGAGTAACTCAGCAGGTCAGGCAGCATCTCGGGAGAGAAGGAATGGGTGACGTTTCGGGTCGAGACCCTTTTTCAGCCTCGCTAAAGGAGTCTGATTTTGGGATGCCAAACTAGGGTAGGACCTTCACGGGGAATGATAGGGCCCTGGGGAATAGTGCAGAGGAGTTAGAAATATGAGTGCAAGTACATCATTTCCCTCAACTGGGTTGGCAGGTAGGTAGAATAGTGAAGAGGTCTTTTGGCACACTGGCCTTCATCAGTCCGGGAATTGAACATAGAAGTTGGGACATGATGTTACAGTTGTCCATGAATGGAGCTATCGTGATGCCTCAAATGGCCAAGATGCCTCAAGGCAACTGAGGGGCAACTTGGAGGGTGGTGGAACATGATGCCAGAGGTACCAGTTGGTGTATCATGGTCAGCATGCATGAGTCGAGCCTCAGGGCTTGTTTCTGTGCTGTACGACTCTCCGACTCTTAAGTCAGCTATGAACCACATGATAAAATGGATGAACACAAAGCCTCAAACATAATCTCCTGTAATCGCCCATCATCTTCATCGAGGGAAGGGGTGAGGTTACATTATTTCTCTCTGTCGTTAATGCCATTAATCCCTGCTGAACAAGACTGAGCATCAACTGGAATCCTTTTGTTCTTGTTTACAGGCGGATTGCTTCATGGTAAACAGGTCTCCAGCAGGAGATATTCAGACAGGACAGGGCAGAATTAACTGGTCTTCAAACTGATAGTACTGGCAGTCACTGTGGCACAGAGGTAGAGTTGCTGCCTTACAGAGAATGCAGCGCCGGAGACCCGGGTTCGGTCCCAACTATGGGTGCTGTCTGAGTGGAGTTTGTACGTTCTCCCCGTGACCTGCGTGGGTTTTCCCCAAGATCTTTGGTTTCTTCCCACACTCCAAAGACGTACTGGCTTGTAGGTTAATTGGCTTGGTAAATGTAAAAATTGTCCCTAGTGGGTGTAGGATAGTGTTAATGTGTGGTGATCGCTGGGCGGCGCGGATCCGGTGGGCCGAAGGGCCTGTTTCCCTGCTGTATCTCTAAACTAAACTAAACTGAACCACAGAGCCTGAGATATTGAGAAAATTAACTAAAGCAAAAACCCTTTTCAAGCTCATCATGGAGTCTCAGAGTCAAAGAATCATTCTGCACAGAAAGAGGCCCTTTGGTCCAACTCTTCCATGCCAACCAAAATCCCCCATTAAAGCTAGTCCCATTTGCCTGCGTTTGGCCCTTATCCCTCTAAATCTCTCCCTGCCTTTAGTAATCTCCACCACAGATGTGTAACTCTATGAAAATGCAAGAAAGCAAAACAAATATTTATATGTTGTTTTATTGAGAATGATTCTATGGTCCTCTGGAGAACTATTATAAAAAGTTTTTTAGAAGTTAATTTGAAGGGACCATAAATTGGGTTTCATAAAGTTTCAAGCTTTATAAGATTTTGAAAAATGTTGATGACTTGTGAATTTAGAGGAACCTTTGTTCAGAAACTCTTTAAACTCCATCCTGATCTAGGTCAGCACAGCTGGATGGCAGTGCAAATTAAAATGTTTTCACACCCCAATATTGCTGCTAATTGAAACAGCAGTTTGTGTTGTGGGTTTATATCCTCTGGGAGATGAAATGAGACCAGATCCTCATTACATTAAAGAAACTGATTTACAATCAAGATTGATCTTTTCACCTTTCTCTCTGTACGGGGGCGAAATCTCTCAAAGACGTGCGGGTCCGAATGTTCATAATCTCATAAAATCATAAGTGGTAGGAGCGGAATTAGGCAATTCGGCCCATCAAGTCTACTCCGCCATTCAATCATGCCTGATCTATCTCGCCCTCCCAACCCCCTTCTCCCCATTGGCCTCTGTAAATTGCCCCTCGTGTGCAGGGAGTGGGATAACAGAGCTAGTGTGAACAGGTGATCGATGGTCGGCATAGACTTCAGTGGGCCAAAGGGCCTGATTCCATTCTGTATCTTTCAATAAATTCAATCGTCAATCAGCAAACAAAATACCTCTGCTAAATCGCCAATGGAAAAATAAAAGTCACTTACAAACACATACACATGTAGAGGTTAAGATTGATTTGTTGGAAGTCAGCGCAACAAGATGGTGCTATTTTTAGACTCTTAATGGATGTGAATCCTAGATTCAAAGATCACCAGACAATTGGGATTCTGCCCCATTGATCCAGAAGCTCAAATTCGAATCTCACTATAATAGCGCAGAAACTAAATTAAAGTAAATTAAATAAATCTGGCATTTGATGCAAAAACAAAAAAATGTTCTTCTCATTAAGATAACGCTGGAATGCTATAAATACCCTTGTAGTTCACCAATCCTTCAGGGAGATGAACCCTTGGTTCCTACTTGTCTGGCCTGCATGTGACTCCGGCAACGGCCTGAAGAAGGGTCTCGACCCGAGACGTCACCCATTCCTTCCCTCCAGAGATGCTGCCTGTCCCGCTGAGTTACTCCAGCTTTTTGTGTCTGTCTTTGACTCTTAGCAGCAGCAGTTAGAGACAGACAATAAATGATGGTGTTGCCAGCGATGTCCACACCCCACGAATGGATCAATAAAACAACATCCTCAGTGAGAGAGGAAAACAAAATCAGTAGCTTCGGGAACCCAAGCCTAGTCCTGTCAATGATTTTGCAGAGTTTTTGACGTTTAGTCTTTCCACCTGGCGTCACGGTACTGGAGTCCTTTACATTTTTCTTTAAACAGATTATTGGGAATCACATACAGCTAATCCCTGAAGCGGAGCACAGTACGTTAATAATACATGAAGGATATCTCGTTCCGTAGCTACATAGGCTGCACTTAGCTGTTCTTATATCCTGGATGGTTCAGAGGTGACTGATGCACTCTGCACACCCATGAGATACTGAGCCTGTGCTTGGAAAGGCCCGCGCCACTGCAAGTTATTCCAAGCAAGACTTTGCCTCATGCATGACCCGCCACGCTGAAATGTACAGCAGTTATTCAGAATTTTCTCCCAAATTCTCACTGGCAGAAGGTCTGAAGAAAACCAGATGCCACAAGATAATCTTTTCATTCAGGGTTTGTTTCTTGCTGAAAATAATCGATTTCTCCGATTTCTTTCCCTGTAAACCAGTGTCTGTGGTTCCTTGTTTCTACTTCTCCATATCTCCGATTTACTGTTTAGTTCAGAGGTACAGCGTGGAAAGTGGCCCTTCGGCCCACCGAGTCCGCCCTGACCAGCGATCCCCGCATATGAACACCATCCTACACACACTGGGGACAATTGCACATTTATACCAAGCCAATTAACCTACAAACCTGTACGTCTTTGGAGTGCAGGAGGAAACCGAAGATCTTAGATAAAACCCACACGGTCACAGGAAGAACGTATAAACTCCGTACAGACAGCACCCGTAGTCGGGATCGAACCCGGGTCTCCGCCACTTAAGGCAGCAACTCTACTGATTGAAAGATTGAAAGACACAGCTATGAAACGGGCCCTTCTGTTTTCCCCCCAACTTCATCTGGCTGAAGAAAGGTCCAGACCCAAAACAAAATCTGTTCTTTCCCTCCACAAATGCTGCCTGCCCAGCTGAGTTTCTCCAGCAGTTTGTGTTTGCTTCAAGATTACAACATCTTGTAGACACCTCTTGTAAAAGGTGTAAACAATCATGAGAAGAATAGATTGGGTAGATGCACAGTCTCTTGCCCAGAGTATGGGAATCGTGAACCAGAGGACATAGGTTCAAGGTGAGGGGGGAAAAGATTTAATAGGAACCTGAGGGGTAACTTTTTCACACAAACGGTGGTAGATGTATGGAATGAACTGAAGGAGGAGGTAGTTGAGGCAGGGACTATCGCAACATTTAAGAAACATTTAGTCAGCTACTTGGATAGAACAGGTTTTAGAGGGATATGGGCCAAATGCAGGCAGGTGGGGCTAGTGTAGATGGGACTTGTTGGCCGGTGTGGGCAAATTTGGCCGAAGAGACTGTTTCCATGCTGTAAGACTATGAATGCTTCCCTAAACAGCAGTTTTACTGACTACAGTGACCCAGTTCACAACCTGTCACACCATTTGAGCGCAATTCAACACATGCCCATTTGTCAAGGAACAGGAGAGCTGAAGAGAGAGAGTTCAGTGTGTTACACATTCCCACTGGAATGACAGTCATAAGACTGCAGAACAATCCATCAATAATGCACAGCAATCCGTCTTCATAATGAATGAGCTGAAGCAAAGTTTTAATGTCCTTGATCCAGATTTAAACTCAAGTCTTTGATAAATCACAAGGTTTAATCCCAACGCTATTACATAATTAACTGGGTTAACAGCTCATTGCGACTGTGCCCAGTGACTTATTAACTGGGTCTACTTGTTGCCTTCACATGATAACGCCATCAGGCATTGTACCTTCTTGATCCTTAATTTGGCCATGGAGTCTCCTCTCCTGCTCTATTCCAAGAAAGGTAACTTAAGGAGCAGGAAGAACACTCGCATGGTGGGCGGCACGGTGGCGCAGCAGTAGAGCTGTTGCCTTACAGTGCTTACAGCGCCAGAGACCCGGGTTCAATCCCGACTCCAGGTGCTGTCTGTACGGAGCTTGTACGTTCACCCCGTGACCTCATGGGTTTTATCTGAGTGAGGTCTTCGCTTTCCTCCCACAACTCCAAAGACGAACAGGTCTATAGGTTAATTGGTTTGGTGTAAATGTTAAATTGTCCCTAGTGCGTGTAGGATAGTGTTAATGTGCGGGGATTGCTAGCATCTGTTGCGTGCTAACCAGTCAGCAGAAAAACAAAACATGATGACAATTGAGCCATTTACAGTGCGGTAGATACATATCATATCATATCATATATATACAGCCGGAAACAGGCCTTTTCGGCCCACCAAGTCCGTGCCGCCCAGTGATCCCCGTACATTAACACTATCCTACACCCACTAGGGACAATTTTTACATTTACCCAGCCAATTAACCTACATACCTGTACGTCTTTGGAGTGTGGGAGGAAACCGAAGATCTCGGAGAAAACCCACGCAGGTCACGGGGAGAACGTACAAACTCCTTACAGTGCAGCACCCGTAGTCAGGATCGAACCTGAGTCTCCGGCGCTGCATTCGCTGTAAAGCAGCAACTCTACCGCTGCGCTACCGTGCCGTGCTACATGATAAGGGAATAACGTTTCGTGCAAGGTAAAGCCAGCAAAGTCCGATCAAGGATCATCCGAGAGTCACCAATGAGGTAGATAATGGTTCAACACTGCTCTCTGGTTGTGGTAGGATGATTCATTGCCTGATAACAGCGGGGAAGAAACTGTCGCTGAATCCTGTGTCTACTTATCATTTCTGAGGCCTTGCCCCACCCCCCACCTCATTTTTCCAGCTTTCTCCCTGCTACTCCAACCAGTCTGTAGAAGAATCCCGACCCAAAACGTCACCTTTCCATTCCTTCCGCGATGCTGCCTGACATGCCAAGTTCCTTTGTGTTTTGCTCACTGAACCCAGTTTTGCAATTGTAGAGAACAGGGATGGGTCTGAGAGGATGAAATGGAAGACAATGCTTTATGGTCTGCTCTTGCTGTCCAGTAAAACAAGAAGTGCTGGAGGAACTCAGCCAGTCAGGCAGCATCTGTGGAGGATGGACAGACAACATTTCAGGCAGGGATTTTGTGGGGCAAGATTTCATAGGATCTCGAGGGGTAAGTTTTGCATGCAAAGGGTGGTAGGTGCATGGGATAGAGCTACTGGAGGAGGTACTTGAGGTAGGTACTGTTGCAACGTTTAAGAAACATTTACACAGCTACAAGGATAGGATAGGTTTAGAGGGATATGGGGCAAATGCAGGCAGGTGGGCCTATTGTAGATGGGACATGTTGGCCGGTGTGGGCAAGTTGGGTCGAAGGGCCTGTTTCCGCACTGTAAAACTCTATGACTCTATGACATTGCATGTTCATTCTGTCCATAGATGCTGACTGACCTACTGACTTCCTCCAGCACTTTTGTGTTTTCCTCCAGACTCTAGCATCTGCAATGTCTTATGTACCCATCCCATCCATTTTGTTTTCCCCTTTTCCACGTTTTATTAATGGTACCTCGTACCTCGTTCGTGCTGTGAGATTAGTCTTATCTGTTCCAGACAGTTGCTGCAAGCCCCCAGCTAAACATTACATCCCGTGGATTTGGAATTCCCTGCACACTTCTCTGCTCTTACCTTTGAAGAGAGGCAGGTATGGTTTCCCACACCGAAGCTGAGGCTTTTTCCCTGAGTCATGGTATTTTCACTGTGAAATGCAACCGGCTTCTTTAACTGAACACCGCCAGCCACTGCTTTCACTCCATATAATAAACGTCACCAGCAGTAACTGTACCGTGACTATCTTAAAGTGCAATTAATGGTCTCCAGGGGTAAAGAGGGAATATTGTAATTTTTATATAACTACATCTCAGGCATGACATAAAAGCTGTTGCATTCTACGGTATTAAGACAAATCACCAGGGAATAATTGAAGACACAAGTTCAATGAACTGTAATAATTTCCTACTGACAAAGGAAAGAGATAACAAAAAGATAAATTAGATCCTAGTTCGACAAGAACCAAGCCTAGAGATCGGCCTTAACATAATTAAGTGCGCAGACATCAATAATGTGATTCTTTATTGGAACGGCACTTCAAACGGGAGACTGTAGAATATCACCATTTCTTGGCTAATCTCGGGTTTTACAATGCAGATTTTGGTAGATTTCCGATGTTCACCAGATTGGATGCTGCCTGAATTAGTGGGTATTAGCTATTCGGAGAGGTTGGACAAACTTGGATTTGTCCAACTCTGGAGCATCAGAGGCTGAGGGGATAGAGGTTGATAGAAGTATGTAAAATAATGAGAGGCATAGAGAGGGTAGACAGTCAGAGCCCTTTTCTCCAGGGTGGAAAGATGAAAGACTCATGGACATGGCTTTGAGGCGAGAAGGGCACAGTTTAGCACTTTTTCTTACACAGAAGATTGGTGGATGCCTGGAATGCGCTGGCAGGGTCAGCGATACAGGCAGAAAACGTAATGGCATTTAAGAGGTTTTTACAAAGGAATGTGTCGGAAGGAACTGCAGATGCTGGTTTAAACCGAAGATAGACGCAAAAAGCTGGAGTAGCTGTCAGACAGCATCTCGACCAGAAACATCATCCATTCCTTTCCTCCAGAGATGCAGTCTGACCCGCTGAGTTACTCCAGCTTTTTGTGTCTGTTTTTAGAAAGGCGCATGGATACACAGGGACTGCAGGGGATTGGGATCACATGCAGGCAGTGGAGATATTAGTCTAACCTGACATGATGTACGGCACAGACAATGTGGGCCGAAGGGCCTGTTCCTGTGCTGTACTGCTCTTTGCTCCCCACATTCCCACCCCTTTGAATGACCTGTATTTTTCTAATTGGGCTTAAATATCAATGTGCACCCTAATTCCTTGATGTTGTAAGAGGGTGTAAGAGCGATGTTGTTGGGGTGAGGAGTGGGTGGTCGTCATAGGTCCTGAGGCCAATAGCAGTCAAACGAAACAGGGGATATTAAAGTATAAGAAAATAACTGCAGATGCTGGTACAAATCGAAGGTATTTATTCACAAAATGCTGGAGTAACTCAGCAGGTCAGGCAGCATCTCAGGAGAGAAAGAATGGGTGACGTTTCGGGTTGAGACCCTTCTTCAGACTGATATTAAGATATCAAGCTCATTTCCACTCAGGTCGTCATGTCCGAAGATGGGTTCCGACCTGAAAAGTCACCTATTTATTGTCTCCAGAGGTGTTGCTGCTTGAGTTACTCCAGCACTTTTGTGTCTATCTTGGGTGTAAACCAGCATCTGTAGTTCCTTCCTAACACCGTCACTTAAGTCTTTACCACTCAGTTCAAATCCCAAGAACAGACAGACAGAGAGAGAGAGACAGAAACATCTGACTCAAAACGACAGAACTCGCCGGGCCGTGGTAGCAGAATATGTGATCTTGCCCGGACGGGATAAAAAATCACAAATCAATTCCCTTGGTCTCGTTGCTAAAAAAGAACGACAAACTTGCCTTTTTTGGGACCAGTCTGCATGGATTTCGAGGGACCAGGTCTCCAGGCTTTGAAAGACAAAAAAAATGCTCACCGGTACCTCGTCCACAAAGTCAAATTAACGCGAACAGCGTGAAAAAAAAAAGTATTTGGGAAAATGTGACTGGGGAAAGTGGAGGCTGCTCAACATCACCTGAGACGCGTCTTGTCATGGCTATTTCCACATTAACCAGCTCACTCGGGTTGGGGGTGTGGGGTTGGGGTTGGGGTTTGGGGGGGGGGGGGGTTGGGAAGGGTGGGGTGGGGTTGGGTTGGGGGGGGGGGGGAGAGGCACTTGGAGGAAGGCAAATTCAACCCTCGCAAAACAAAAAAACCAAAGTTAAAAGCAGAGGATTGTCCACTTACCTTACATTGCCCTGCTGCTTACAGTAGGTGCACCAGCGGTGGTGGTGGTGTGTGTGAGAGAGAGTGAGAGAGTGAGAGAGAGGGAGTCTGGACTAGGGTGGACTAGGAGGGAGGGTGGACTAGGAGGGTGGGTTGACTAGGAGGGAGGGTGGACTAGGAGGGAGGGTGGACTAGGAGGGTGGGTGGGAGGGAGGGAGGTTTCATGAAGCTGCGAGATGAGTAATGTGAGGGACACGTCCTAAAGTCTGCAGCAATGCAGTTGCCAGATCGTGATGAGGAGGCTTTTTATTCTCTCTCTCTCTCTCTCTCTCTCTCTCTCTCTCTCTCTCTCTCTCCCCTCTGTATTAAAACTGCCCGAGCCATGTGACTTCACACAGCTCCATGCTTCACTGCATTGGAACTGGAACCGGAGAGCGTCCTATTTTAAATCAGATCTCTGGATGCCGGGATCCGAACGCACAGAGCGATGAAATCCGTGGCGCTGCGACTCCAACAGACAGACAGACACACACACACACACACACACACACACAGCATTGAGGTGCTAACCCTTGGGAATGGGCACTTAGCGGCTGCCCAGGCATAAAGGGAGGGGAGGGGGTTGCAACTGGGGTATTTAAAATTAAATGTTCCTCCACGAGCGAAACCCTCGCACTGAGACAGGGGTGAATTTGTTTGGTTTTTTTTTTTAATTGCGTTAACTGTCGAGGTGGAAATGTTGTGCCAAGTGGCAATCCGACTGACACAGACAGAGAGAGAAGACAGACAGAGAGAGAAGACAGACAGAGAGAGAAGACAGACAGAGAGAGAAGACAGACAGAGAGAGAAGACAGACAGAGAGAGAAGACAGACACAGAGAGAAGACAGACAGAGAGAGAAGACAGACAGAGAGAGAAGACAGACAGAGAGAGAGAAGACAGACAGAGAGAGAAGACAGACAGAGAGAGAAGACAGACAGAGAGAGAAGACAGACAGAGAGAGAAGACAGACACAGAGAGAAGACAGACACAGAGAGAAGACAGACAGAGAGAGAAGACAGACAGAGAGAGAAGACAGACAGAGAGAGAAGACAGACAGAGAGAGAGAAGACAGACAGAGAGAGAAGACAGACAGAGAGAGAGAAGACAGACAGAGAGAGAAGACAGACACAGAGAGAAGACAGACACAGAGAGAAGACAGACAGAGAGAGAGAAGACAGACAGAGAGAGAGAAGACAGACAGAGAGAGAGAAGACAGACAGAGAGAGAGAAGACAGACAGAGAGAGAGAAGACAGACAGAGAGAGAAAGGGGGCGAGTTGAACGATGAACAGAGAGTGACAGGAATGGACAAAAGACAGATAATAATTCACGTTGAAACACAGAGGAGAGACTGGGCTGGAAACTGGGCTTTTTATTTTTAACTCTTGCCACAACCAAAGGCTCTGAGGTCTAACGGAATTACGCTCTTACTTAGGGTCTCGACCAGAAACGACACCCATTCATCCCTTCTCTCCAGAGATGCGACCTGTCCCGCTGAGTTACTCCAGCATTTTGTGTCTGTCTTCGATATGGGGGGGAAGCAGGAAGTGATTTTTGGATGATCAGCCATGATCACATTGAATGGCGGTGCTGCACCTAGTTTCAGACTATTTACTGGGCATTATTAAATCATAAATCATCTTGCTCATTCATTATTAAAAACAGAACCGTTCCAACCCAGAGCTGTTCTCGCTGCTTGCCTGAATGCCCGTCTCAGACAGTTCTATATTCCCTGTCTGTTTCAAGTGCTTCAGAACTCTTGGTGAGGCCGCCCCTGATTTATTCTCCATGGTTCAAGCTTCATCACAATCATTATTGTTATTTTAATTAGTTCCCCAAAGTATATAAAAGTCTGCCCAACATGCCGGCCAAATACCAAACCCAGTTATATTAAAATACAATTACATGCAATTCCAGCAGAGTGGCCATAACATCCAGCCTTTCCCCTTATCCTGTATCTATTCACTGTGGACTGCTTGATTGTAATCAGGGATAGTTTTTTTTTCATTGACTGGATAGTACACAAACAAAAGCTTTTCACTGTAGCTGGGAAAATGTGACAATGATAAACTAGGCCTCGAGGCCTGGTTCGGCAACTCGAATGCCCAGGAGCAAGGAAGACTGCAAAAGGTGGTGAACTCTGCCCAGTCCATCATGGGTACTAAACTCTCCACCATCGAAGGGATTTACAGGAGTTGCTGCCTCAAAAAGGCAGCCGGCATCATCAGAGACCCACACCACCCTGGCCACACGCTCATTTCACCACTGCCATCGGGAAGAAGGTACAGGAGCCTGAAAACTGTAACGTCCAGGTTCAGGAACAGTTTCTTCTCCACTGCCAAAAGGATAGTGGTAGTGCAGCGGTAGAGTTGCTGTTTTACAGCGAATGCAGCGCCGGAGACTCAGGTTCGATCCTGACTACGGGTGCTGCACTGTAAGGAGTTTTGTACGTTCTCCCCGTGACCTGCGTGGGTTTTCTCCGAGATCTTCGGTTTCCTCCCACACTCCAAAGACGTACAGGTATGTAGGTTAATTGGCTGGGTAAATGTAAAAATTGTCCCTAGTGGGTGTAGGATAGTGTTAATGTGCGGGGATCGCTGGGCGGCGCGGACTTGGTGGGCCGAAAAGGCCTGTTTCCGCGCTGTATATATATGATATGATATGATATGATATGATATTAAACACCACAACCTCAAAATAAGCTCTGAACTACAGAGACTTGGGGGCACTGTTTTTGGTCTTATTGCACTATTATTGTTTGTTTGTTTGATGTGTATATATATATATAAAGTTGTTTAGGGTAGGATTAGTATAGAAAATTATAAACTAATAATGAACAAAAGGGATTTTGTTCATTTGTTCATGGTTGTGTACTTTTGTTCATTTATTAGTTTATAATTTTCTATTCTAATCCTCCCCTAAACAACGTTATTATCCCCATAACTCCTTACCAATCGCCCATACACAAGGGACAATTTACAGCAAGCCAATTACCCTACCAACTTGAAGGGTCCTGACCCAAATTGTCATCCATCCATGTTCTACAGAGGTGCTGCCCGACGAGTTGAGTTACTCCAACACTTTGAACCTCTTTTTGCAAATCAGCACCTGCAGTTCCTTGCGTCTCCACCAACTTGTGCATCTCTGGGATGTGGGAGGAAACCTGGGAGAGAACTACATGGTCACAGAGAGAATGTGCAGACTTCACCCTTTGCCATGCAAGCCCACGAGCTGCTCTGTACAACACCGGCTGACCCTTCCAAGGCCACCTGGGTCAAGCCGAGATGGAGAGACCAGTGGAAGTCAGCGGAACCAACTAGGCCACACCGCTACATTGGTGAACCCATGGATGTCCCTGGCCAGGACCTGCCCCGGAAGCAGTGGGTAACCCTCAATCGCTCGAGGACAGGCGTGGGACGCTATGGAGTGGCGATGAAGAGGTGGGGTCTCGTGGACAGTGCCTTCTGCGAGTGTGGGGACCCAACACACAGACAGTGGAGCACATCATCGCCAGTTGCCCCAAATACCGCCCACCGAATGGTGAACGAGGTCTGATTGACCTGGACGATGACACGTTGGCCTGGCTCGCCTCAACGGAGCTGCAGGTCTAAAAGACATACGACAGAGGGAGAGGAACCTAGAGAGCACCGGAGATCAGGATCGAACCTGGGCTTCTGGAGCTGTGAGGCAGCAGCTCTACCAGTGGAACCACTTGTGGGGCCACCACCATTTCCCAGCTCCCAAGATTTTTAATTCCTCCTGTGCCTCCTTCACAATCCCCATGCTCTTCTCTGGAAGAGTGCCTTGGACACTTTAACTTCATAAGTTCATAAGTTATAGCAGCAGAATTAGGCCATTTGGCCCTTCAACTCTACTCCGCCATTCAATCATGGTTGATTTATCTTTCCCTCTCAACCAGATTATCCTGCCTTCTCCCCAGAATGACACCCATACAAAATTAGGGATCTATCAATCTCCGCCTTAAAAAATATCCAATGATTTGGCCTCCACAACCTTCTGTGGCAATGCATTCCACAGATTCACCACCCTCTGACTAAAGAAATTCCTCCTTGTCCCCTCTCTAAAGGTGCGCCCTTTTATTCAGGTCTCTGGTCCTAGACTCTCCCACTAGTGGAAACATCCTCTCCACATCCATTGCATCCTAAACCTCCACTTTAGAGAGTAGACTTAGCAGACGTAACAGTTTAACATCTCAATGGAAAGATGGCATCTCTGACAGTGCGGCACTTCCGCACTGACCGGCAGCCTGCAGTTTGTGCTCAACTTGGCATTGGTCTATTATTGTCATGTTTATGGAGAACCAGTGTAAAGAATGTGTTTTGCCTGCTGTCCAGGCAGACCATACATTACATGAGTACAATCATGGCGTACGTGAGCACAAGTAGTACAAGAAGAGAAAGGAAGCAGATAGCAGGACATAGTGTTACAGCTTAGGAGAATGTGCAGATTTTTAAAAAAGTGCAAGGGCCACAATGAGGTCAGTTGGAAGATCAGGATTTCATCCCTAGCTTATGTGATAGAATCTGGGGGGGGGGGGGGGGGTTGTTTTGAAATTGGAAGAAAAAAACAGGATTAGTGTAAGATTAATGTGAATGATAGTTGGCCTTGACTTGATGAGCCAAAGGGCCTGTTTCCGTGCAATACAACTCTGTACGTCAGGCTTTGCCTTACTTCCACCTCCCCTTTCCAGCTTTCTCCCCCCTACTTCAATTAATCTGAAGAAGGGTCCTGACCCAAAACGCCAGTCCATTCCCCTCCACAGATGCTGCCTGACCCATTGAGTTCCTCGAGCGCTTTCCTCCAGTAGCTGTTGAGGATAAAGGGGAAGTCTGGCGATGGAGAGCAAAAGGTGATGGTGACGTCTAGTAGAGTTGTTAATAGGAGCCATCAAATTAAGTCTTGTTTGCCACCAGCAGAGAGTGAGGAGAAAGCAAATGTCTGCTGGAAATGTAGAATACAAATCCAGATTATCTAAATTTGCTGGACTCATTGTCGAGTCCAGACAACTGCGCTGTGATGACATGCTGCTCCTCCCTGGAACAGTGTAGGAAGCCAAACAGAGAGAGAAATCAGGTGAAGAATGGTTGGAGAATCGAAGTGACAGGCAGCTGGAAGCTCAGGTTGAAACAGAAGGAGATGTGGCTGCGGTCAAAAGCTTAAAATGATGAAAGGTAACAGAGTCAAGTCACATCAAGTCAGGCCGAGTTTATTGTTGTACGAACAGGGTGCGATGAAAATCTGGCACGTGGACGCAGGTAACACTCGAAAACAAGAGTTGCACATTAATTACCCATAAGTTCTGCAAGACATTAAAACAATCCTGCGAGGCAAGAATTTTACAAAATGCCCAAAAGAAACTAGCGCAAAACACAATATTTAAAAGCAAAATGTTCATGATGGAGCAAGAGGTGTTCCATTGTCGAGGTAGGATTGGCCTTCAATGGGTCAGTTCAGGACCTGGTCTCTATTGAAATTCCAACGCACAGGAGGTGATGGAAAGAAGTTATTCCTGAACGGTCTGAAGAAGGGTCTCGACCCGAAACGTCACCCATTCCTTCTCTCCTGAGATGCTGCCTGACCTGCTGAGTTACTCCAGCATTTTGTGAATAAATACCTTCGATTTGTACCAGCATCTGCAGTTATTTTCTTATATTATTCCTGAACATGGTGGTGTGGGACTTCAGGCTTCGGTATCTCCTGCCCATCGGTAGCAGCGAGCAGAGGGCATGGCCTGGGATGGTGTGGATCGTTGAAGATAGATGCCGCCCTCTTGAAGCAGCGCCTCATGTAGATTTGTTTAGATGTTGGGGAGGATGATGCCCGTGATGGGCGTGGTTGAGGCCAACTTCTCTGCTGCCTCTTGTGTTCCTGTACGTTGGAATTGCAACAGAGACCAACATAGATGCGCAATGTGCAAGGAATCCTGTGGGAGAGAGAACATGGAGCACATAGAATACGGAACAGTATAGTACAAGAAGAGAGCCTTCAGCCCACAATGTCTGTGCTGAATACGATACTAAGTTAAACTAATCAACTCTGCCTGCACGTGACCACATTCATGGGCACTCCATTCCCTGAATATAAGTGTCCCTATCTGAACACTTCTCACAAACCACTATCATAGCTGCATATCATACCATCACCTCCAGCAAAGCATTCCAGGCCCTCACCACTCTCTGCGGAAAAGACTTGCCCCGCCCATCTCCTTTAATCTTTGCCTCTCTCACCTTAAAGCTATGCCCTCCGTCATTGACATTTCCACCATGGGAAATAGGTGTTGACTCTGCCTTATCTGTGCCTCTCATAATTTTATATTCTGATATCAGGCCTCCCCTCGGCCTCCAATGCATTGGACGAAACAGGCCACGTTTCTCCAATCTCTCCTTACAGCTAATACCCGATAATCTAGGCAGCATTCTGGTAAACCTCAGCTGTACTCTCTCCATAGCCTCTATATCCTTCCTGTGATGGAACGACCAGATCTGCACATACTGCTTGAAATGCAGCCTAACCGGAGTTGCAATGTGACTTCCTGACCTTATACTCCATGCCCTGACAATAGACAATAGACAATAGACAAAAGGTGCAGGAGGTGGCCATTCGGCCCTTCGAGCCAGCACTGCCATTCAATGTGATCATGTCTGATCATTCTCAATCAGTACCCCGTTCCTGCCTTCTCCCCATACCCCCTGACTCCGCTATCCTTCAGAGCTCGATCTAGCTCTCTCTTGAATGCATTCAGAGAATTGGCCTCCACTGCCTTCTGAGGCAGAGAATTCCACAGATTCACAACACTCTGACTGAAAAAGTTTTTTCTCATCTCCGTTCTAAATGGCCTACCCCTTATTCTTAAACTGTGACCTTTGAAGGCAAGCCTTCTTTACCGTTCCATTCTACGAGGTAGTTATCTGAATGCTTTTAAAATGGCACCATGTTGCAAGCTTCATGTATTGTGTATGAACTAACACAGCTGAGACCCCCACCCCAACCAAGATAACCCCATGCTTGTGGAATACCATACATAATGAATGGAATTACTTTTGCACTGCTGAGGGAAATTCCGCATCGTTTAAATTCAATCCGAAAACAGAAACACCAAGCCAAGAGCAAACTTGCTTACTGAAAGGTTATGCTTCTATAACAGCGTGCTGATTATAAATTCATAAAGAGTGCATGTATGATCTTTATATATTGATGCATTCCAGTTATGCATGAACAACCTTCTCATTGCTGTCAATGTGCTCTTTGGCCTTCAGTGGCAGATTCACATAGAGTCTTCCAGGGAGCTTAACTTGGATTGTAAAGTGGCCCAGAGAGGAGTCTCTAATGGTGACTGCATTAACATGATTAAAAGAACAGCACAGGAACATAGCCGCTGGTTCTTAACATCACAAAGTGGACATTAAAACTCCCAGGAAAATGAGTGTGTTGAAGAGGCAAGAGTCAAGACTGTTTAATTGACCTCTGTGCCGACAACGGAACAAATGAATTCTTACTTACAGCAGCATAATAGGCCTAGCAAGCATAATACACACAGATAAATTTAATAATAAAAAATTCAATAAATTAATAACCATAATGCATGACCCTCGTGCAAGAAAAAACAAGTCTGTAATGCAACCAAAGGGTTGCCATGGTGATGCAGCGGTAGAGTTGCTGCCTTACAGCGAATGCAGCGCCAGAGACCCGGGTTCGATCCCGACTATGGGTGCTGTCTGCACGGAGTTTGTACGTTCTCTCTGTGACCGCGTGCATATTCTCTGAGGTCTTCGGTTTCCTCCCACACTCCAAAGACATACAGGTTTTTTAGGTTAATTGTCTTGGTACAAGTGTAAATTGTCCCTCGTGTGTGTAAGATAGTGTTAATGTACAGGGGTCGTTGGTCGGTGCGGACTCGGTGGACCAAAGGGCCTGTTTCCGCGCTGTATCTCCAAGCTAAACTAAACAAAGATGCAGTCTGAGGTAGTTTAAAGTTGAGGTGATTGTTGAGTAACATTCAAGAGCCTGGTGGTTCCTCGGAGAAACCTCCTGGTTTCCAGAGTAGAAATAATGCAAGTGTGTTCCCACAACATGGGACATCAGATCCCTCTCCCTGGCCAAGGTCCTCAGTACTCAAGAGTGAAGAGCAGATAATTGTTCTGGTACATGCGGCACGGTAGCGCAGCGGTAGAGTTGCTGCCTTACAGCCAGAGACCCGGGTTCGATCCCGACTATCGGTGCTGTCTGCACGGAGTTTGTACTTTCTCTCTGTGACCGCGTGCATATTCTCTGAGGTCTTCGGTTTCCTCCCACACTCCAAAGACGTACAGGTATGTACGTTAATTGACTGGGTAAATGTAAAAATTGTCCCTAGTGTGTGTAGGATAGTGTTAATGTGCGGGGATCGCTGGGCGGCGCGGACTCGGTGGGCCGAAGGGCCTGTTTCCGCGCTGTATCTCTAAATCAAAATCTAAATAATTGCCATTTGCATCAGCAACGGAACGATTACATTTCTTTCCTGCTGCAGTTTAAAAGGTCCATAAATGCGATAACACACGGATTATATATTATAATCAATAACACAAGAGAAAAATAATCAGTAATACTAGGTAACCATATTAGTGCAAAACCAAAATCCATAGTGCAAACAAAGACACGGTCCATAACAGATCATTGTTGCTCAGGTAGTGGTGAGTGTTGTGCATGTTTAAGAGCTGCTTGTCTTGGCGATGTGGGAGAAATCCGGAGCACCCGGGGGAAACCTACACAGTCACAGGGATAACATGCAAACTCCACGTAGGCCACGATTGAACCTTAGTCTTTGTTGCTGTGAGGCAATGGCTCTACCAGCTAAGCCACTGCCCCATTCCTGAAATGAAAACAGTAAATGGTGGAAGCACTCGGTGGTTCAGGCAGCATCTATGGAGAAGCAGAGTTAATATTAAAGGTCATTGATCCGAAATATTATCTGTTTCTCCTGCCCCGAATGTTGACTGTCCTCCTGCTGAGTGTTCCCGACATTTCCCTATTGATTCGGTGTTGGCATTGGTTATTTACTGTTACATGTACCGAGATACAGCAAAATCCTTTGTTTGCATGCTATCCACATAAATCATACCTTATGGATACGATCAGGCAATACACAAGTAAAACAGGTGGTGGAAGGAGAAGAATATCAGAGTGCAGAATATAGCATTGGTTAGAGAGGAACAGGGGCAGTTAAAGAAAAATGCAGAGGTCACAATGAGGTAGGTTTGGAGAACGGGACCACACCATTAGCATATAGGAGGCCTGATAATTCTGTTCCTGAATCTGGTGGTATGTGCTTCCAAGCTTTTTTTAGCTCTTGCCTGACGGGAGAGGGGTGAAGAGGGAATGAATGGGCTGGAAATGGTCTTTGATTATGTTGGATGCTTTCCCTGAGGCAGTGTGGTGTAGATGGAGATGATGGAGGCGTGGGTGGTGGCTGGTTTGTGTCATGGATTGGGTTTGCGTCCAAAACTCCCTGCGATTTCTTGCATTCTCGAGCAGAGCTGTTGCCAAACCCAGTTGCGATGCATCCCGACAGGATGCTTCCCACGGTGCATCTGGGGAAGTTGCCGAAGGGCGTTGGAGGCCTGCCCGGCTTCACTCCGAGGAGCTGGTGTGCATTCTTGGTCGTAGTTTCAATGAGGTTGCACCAGGACAAATCGTTGGTGATATTTACGACTCAGAGCCTGAAGCCCTCGATCATTTCTATCCCTGCACCATTGATTCTGTCCGGAGCGAGTAAAGAAACAGGCATTGAAACTTTAGTCAGGGGCATTCTTTAGTCAGAGGGTGGTGATTCTGTGGAATTAATTGCCACAGATGGCTGTGGAGGTCACGTCAATGGAAATTGTTAAGGTGGAGATTGACAGATTCTTGATTAGTAAGGGTGTCAAGGGTAATGGTGAGAAGGCAGGAGAATGGGTTTGAGAGGGAAAGACAGATCAGCCATGATTGAATGGAGGAGTAGACCCGATGGGCCGAATGGCCTTATTCTGCTCCTAGAACTTATGAACTTGTGAACTCCAAGTTCGACTAATGGGAATGCCAAGCCTACGGCTGATCAAGGCGGAAAAGGTGCATTGGGCTCACTGTGTAACGTGTCAGGAGCACGTGGAAGCCAAGGACGAAGGTGGGAGGAGCAAACTCTCAAACATCTCCTGCATGAGCGAAGGCAGAGACTGAAGACCCCACTTGTGACTTCAGCCACCTTGGACACCATTGAACTAGAGTGGAAGCAAGTTACCCTCTATCTCAAGCGATTGGTTAATGCAAGGGAGGTAGCCTTGGGTTTGGGAAAAATGTGTTATGGAGCCCATCCTCCTTCGTCCATCTTATTACGGATAGAAGATAGAATGCTGGAGTAACTCAGCGGGTCAGGCAGCATCTCTGGAGGAAAGGAGTCTTAGCATTCTCCATGACAGTAGAGGGGCTGCCTGAGCCATTGAGTTACTCCAGCATTTTGCATCTATCTTCGGTATAAACCGGCATCTGCAGTTCTTTCCTACGCTATTAGGTATGGTGCTGGGCTCGTTTACTCTGGAGATTAAGTTAGAAGAAGCAAACTGCACATCACTAGAAAAAGAACAGGTTTCCAAAACCCAATATTCACAGAGAGATATGTCTATAAATCATGTTCTTCTTCTCTTGTCTCTTCCTAATTAAAGTTCCCACCATCCTCCTGCTCTGCCTGGGATCGCTGTGTCAGGAGCTCAGCAGCAGAATTCCACTCAGCTGCCAATATTTCCTAATTGGGTCAGTGATACAGGGTATTAATCAAAATAGTTTTAAATAGACTACTTTCAATATAAAGCCAGCCAGTCGGTGAAAATAAATGAGCTGCATTCACAGACGGACTTTCTTGGAAAGGAGAGTTTGGCATCGGGAGAGGGAACGGCAGCCTTCAGAGTGTCACAAATGATGAGGGATCTCTGGAGAGCAACCATTTTCGTATGATTGGCAACTTGGCAACTAAACCGGGCACCTCCAGATTGCATTTGCTTCTTTTATTTATACTGGCAGCTCACTCCGCATACCGACTACCCTCTGAGCGAAAATGTTGCCCCTGAGGTCATTCTTAAATCTCTCCCCTCTCATGATAAGCCTATGCCTTCTCTAGTTTTGGACTCCTCTACTGTGGGGAAACAACTGTGAACATTCACTTTATCCAAGTTCCTTCATAGTCTTAAAAAATCATAAGTGATAGGAGCACAATTAGACTATTTGGCCCATTAACTTTACTCTGCCATTCAATCATGGCTGATCGATCTTTGCTTCTTAACCCCACTCTCCATAATCTCTGACACCTCAGTAAGGTCACCTGTCGGCCTCCTACACTCCACAGGAAGAAGTCACAGTCTAACCAACCTCTCCCTATAACACAGGTATTTATTTCACAAAATGCTGGAGTAACTCAGCAGGTCAGACAGCATCTCAGGAGAGAAGGAATGGGTGACGTTTTGGGTCGAGACCCTTCTTCAGACTGAAGAAGGGTCTCGACCCGAAACGTCACCCATTCCTTCTCTCTCGAGATGCCGCCTGACCCGCTGAGTTACTCCAGCATTTTGTGTCCACCCAAAATTGGATACGTTACATTCACAATATTGATCCAGCCAGGTTGGAAACAATTGAAAATATTGACCCGGGGGTTAATGATTCTACAACTCCTGTGATGTCTTTATTGGGATTCGTGTTAATAAGGTCCACGCAGGATAATTATCCATATGATAAAGGTCAGGTGAAGATGGTTTACTGTGTAACTCCAGAATACAACCAGGAAAACTGTTCCTGTTATTAATTCTATCCATGTAAAAATTAACATAGAAAGGAAACTTGGCCCCAAAAAATCTTGGAATCTTTAAGTCAAGTCAAGTCAATTTTATTTGTATAGCACATTTAAAAACAACCCACGTTGACCAAAGTGCTAACTTTATTCAGGTACTAAGAACGAACATAGAATGGCACACAAAAACAACAGCACATACATAAACAGTTCACAGCGCCCCCTCAGAGGGCCTCAAACGCTAGGGAGTAGAAATAGGTTTTGAGCCTGGACTTAAAGGAGTCGATGGAGGGGGCAGTTCTGATGGGGAGAGGGATGCTGTTCCACAGTCTAGGAGCTGCAACCGCAAAAGCGCGGTCACCCCTGAGCTTAAGCCTAGACCGCGGGATAGTCAGTAGCCCCAAGTCGGCCGACCTGGGGGACCTGGAGATAGAGTGATGGGTTAGAAGATTTTTGATATGGGGGGTGGGGCAAGCCCGTTTAGGGCTTTGTATGTGAATAGGAGGAGCTTGAAGTTGATTCTGTACCGTACTGGGAGCCAGTGGAGAGAGGCCAGAATCGGGGTGATGTGGTCCCTTTTACGGGTACCCGTCAGGAGTCTCGCTGCGGCGTTTTGGACCAATTGCAGGCGGGACAGGGATGATTGGATGAGAGGGGATCTTATCGAAATGTATAAGATTATTAAGGGGTTGGACACATTAGAGGCAGGAAACATGTTCCCAATGTTGGGGGAGTCCAGAACCAGGGGCCACAGTTTAAGAATAAGGAGTAAGCCATTTAGAACAGAGATGAGGAAAAACGTTTTCAGTCAGAGAGTTGTGAATCTGTGGAATTCTCTGCCTCAGAGGGCAGTGGAGGCCAATTCTCTGAATACATTCAAGAGAGAGCTAGATAGAGCTCTTAAGGATAGCGGAGTCAGGGGGTATGGGGAGAAAGCAGGAACAGGGTACTGATTGAGAATGATCAGCCATGATCACATTGAATGGCGGTGCTGGCTCGAAGGGCCGAATGGCCTACTCCTGCACCTATTGTCTATTGTCTATTGATTGGCTGATCCCAGTGTATAGGGAGTTGCAGTAGTCTAGGCGGGAGGAAACGAATGCGTTTAAAGGTTGAAAGGTTTATAGCATAGGAGGCTGCTCAGACCCTCTTGTCCACACTGAAGGGTCCTTGAGGTTTCTCGTTCTGCAGATGCTGTTCGACTGGCTGAGGTCTTCCAGTATTTCCTGCTCCTGTTTCATTAGTTACTTTGGTACATATCGGGGGTCCCACTTCGGGCGATCCACAAGATTGTCAATCTGAAATTGGCCTGATGTGTCCTTCCATTGAGCTGAACCCATTTAGGATGAATGGTGGGCAGCACAGTGGCGCAGCGTTAGAGTTTCTGTCTTGCAGCGCCAGAGACCCGGGTTCGATCCTAACTACGGGATGCTGCCTGTGTGGAGTTTATACATTCTCCCTGTGACCGCGTGGGTTTTCTCCGGGTGCTCCGGTTTCATCCCCCACTCCAAAGACGTACAGGTTTGTAGGTTAATTTGCTTTGGTAAAATTATAAATTGTCCCTAGTGTGTAGGATAGTGTTAGTTTACGGTAGTGCAAGAAAATAACTGCAGATGCTGGTACAAATCGAAGGTATTTATTTCACATAATGCTGCAGTAACTCAGCAGGTCAGGCAGCATCTCAGGAGAGAAGGAATGGGTGACGTTTCGGGTCGAGACCCTTCTTCAGACTGATGTCAGGTGGGCGGGACAAAGGAAGGATATAGGTGGAGACAGGAAGACAGAGGGAGAACTGGGAAGGGGGAGGAGAGTGCATGGTGATCGCTGGAAGGAGCGGACTCCGTGGGCCTAAAGGCCTGTTTCCGCACTGTATCTCTAAAGTCTAAAGTCTGTATTTCAAGGATGGGGTACACTGCACCGCTGCTGCCATCTTACACACCTTGCTTACTTGACCAATATGAATTTCTCAGCTTCTTGGTATCCTTGTAGCATGCAAACTGCGTGGATGTCTATTCCTTTCTTTCTGGTCGTGTTGTCGCCGTAACACAGGTGCCTTTCATTGGATCCCAAGCTCTGGAACTGCCCCCATAAGCACCCACCCCACCTTTCTCTTATGGCTAGATTTTGTTTCCGAACCTTTCTGGTTTAGCCTACTTCTTAGTGATAAATAGAGAAATGAAGCATGGAAGCATCCCTTTGGCACATCAAGTCTATGCTGACCATCAACCACACATTTACACTAATCCTACACTAATCTAATCCAATTTTATTCTCTCCATGTTGTCAACTCCCTCTCCCCCCACCACCCCCCCCCCCCCCCCCCGATTCTACCACTCACCTACATACAAGGCATCATTTACAGAGGCCAATTAACCTACAAATCCATACATCTTTGGGATGTGGGATCACCTGATGGAAACCCACACAGTCACAGGGATAGCATGCAAACTCCACACAGACGACACACTAGGTCAGGTTCGAACCCGGGTCTCTGGCACTCTGAGGCAGCAGCTCTACACACAGTGCCACAGTTCCATTGTTGGATAACACTCTCGGCAGCATGGAAACGGTGGGCCAAAGGGCCTGCATCTACGCTGCGTTACTCAATGACTATGTTTTCTTCTGTGACGAGCATTATGTACCCAGGCATGCTGCTGTGGGCATTGAATTATTAATCTTGGCTCAACACGCTGGCTACTTGAAATTCTATCCATCAGACAGGGCAACATTCGAAACTGTGAAAAAAGTAAAGTGTGCCTGGGCTTACTATTAATATTCCACACTTACCTTTTAATTGACATAGAATGTTGATGTATCTTGGCATCAAGATGGAGATATGACCTGGGAGAAAGTAATTAATTGGTGGAGTACTTGGCATGACTTTGTAGAAAATTCACAACGTCGACCCTGACGTTAAATGGGATGGATTCTGACACAAAGCCAACCATTGATTTTAATGGATTTTGATGACACCGAGAACAAGACCAAAAGACAAATTTTCACAGAAATCTGCCTCAGGGCCACACATTCCAAAACGATGCAAAATAATAAGTCCTCTGGATTACTGATTGGAATAAACTATAGACAATAGACAATAGGTGCAGGAGGAGGAGGCCATTCGGCTCTTCGAGCCAGCACCGCCATTCAATGTGATCATGGCTGATCGTTCTCAATCAGTACCCCGTTCCTGCCTTCTCCCCATACCCCCTGTCTTTAGAATGTCACAAAATGCTGGAGTAACTCAGCAGGTCAGGCAGCATCTCAGGAGAGAAGGAAGAATGTCGCTCACTTTTGTTTTCATGGCTGTTTATGCGCGGAGTGAATACAATCAAGGTCAATAATCTAGATTATTCCGCAGCTCCCTGAGAGTGGCAACACAAGTAGATAGAGTGGTAAAGAAGGCGTTTGGTATCCTTGCCTTCATTGGTTGGGCCACTGAGTAAAAGAGTCAAGAAGTCAGAATTTAAGAATACTTTGGTTAGGCCGCATTTAGAGTTTGTATGCAGTCTAGACATCCCATTACTGGAAGGATATAGAGACTAGGGAGAAGGCGCGAGGTTTACCAGAACACTACGTGGATTAGAAGCATTAGCTGTGAGGAGAGTTTCAACAATCATTCATTGTTTTCTCTCGAACTTTAGAGGACGAGGGGATATTACTTCAGAGATACAGTGTGGAAACAGGCCCTTCGGCACACCGAGTCCACACCGACCAGCGATCACTGCACACTAACATTATCCTACACACTCGGGACAATTCATAATTATACCAAGCCAATTAACCTACAAACCTGTACGTCTTTGGAGTGTGGGAGGGAACCGGAGATCCCAGGGAAAGCCTACGCAAGTCACAGGGAGAACGTACAGACTTCGAACAGACAGCACCCGTAGTCAGGTTCGAGCCTGGGTCTCTAACACTGTAAGGCAGTAACTCTGCCGCTGTGCCACCGTGCTGCCCCAGGGAGTCCTGATAGAAGTATAGAAAATTACTATAGGCATAGATAGAGTGGGAGGAGAGGAGATTAGCATAATTTGGCATCATGTTCAGCATGAACAATGTGGGCCAAAGGGCCTGTTTCTGTGCGGTACCGTTCTAATTCAAAGTAACAAACAGAACCATAGTAGGTTGAAGCATAAGTGGGATAACCTAGAACTAGTGAGAATGGGTGATGGATGGTTGGTGTGGACTCGGTGGCTCAAAAGGCCTGTCCCATGCTGTATCTCTCAACTGAACTTGATGGGTCATATTGCCTACATCTAGGTCAGGAGAAAAACTGAAAATATAATATGAAAAACAACCATAAGTGGCATTCTCAATGAAATAATTAGCTCCACTACATTTCTCTACTCACTGTTTAAAGAAAGCATGAATTCACTTTAAATGAAACAACAGCTTTGTCATCTAAATATGTTCCATTTTTGATATTAACATCTTTTGCCCATCTGCACTAATCTGATTTGCCCACATTAGGACCATATCCTTCCATGCCCTGCCTGTTTAAGTGCCTGACTATATAGCTCTTAGACTGTGATTGCATCTGACTCTACCACTTCGTCAGATAGCTTGTTCCAGATATCAACCACTCTCAGTGCAGCAAACCTACCACTCAGATCCCTTTAAAACTACACCCCCTTGTTTTTCATATATGGAACGAGCTGCCGGAGGAAGGCAGCACGATGGCGCAGCGGTAGAGCTGCTGCCTTACAGCACCAGAGACCCAAGTTCGATCCTGACTATGGTTGCTGTCTGTACGGAGTTTGTACGTTCTCCCCGTGACCTGCGTGAGTTTTCTCTGGGACCTCTGGTTTCCGCCCACACTCCAAAGACGTGTAGGCTTGTAGGTTAATTGGCATCTGTAAATTGTCCCTTGGGTGTAGGATATACAGTAACTAGTGTACGGGGATCGCTGGTCGGCGCAGACTCGATGGGCCGAGGGGCCTGTTTCCCCGCTGTATCTCTAAAACTAAACTGAAAGGAGGTAGTTGAGGCAAGTATTACAACAACATTTAATAGACATTTGGGCAGGTATGTGGATAGGCAACTTTTAAGGGGATATGGGCCAAACGTGGGCAGGTGGGATGTGTAGATGGTCGACATGGGCAAGTTGGGCCGAAGGGCCAGTTTCCACGCTGTATGACTCTACGACTATCCTAGGACTAGTAATATAATTACTGTACTACCAACTTTCTGATAAAGTAACCCAGACTGAGATACACTAGCATAGGGATCACAACACTGAAAGATGCAGAATAGAGAATGTGAGATCTTTACATATTCCATCCTGGAAGTTGGAGAATTTAAGTTCAATTCATTAATGCACCCAGAATAAAAAGCTCACATCGGTATTGATGACAGCAAAGCTGTTGGACTGTACATGAACTGCCCTGCCCAAGGCCATAAGAATTTGCAGAGAGTTGCGGTTGTAACTCAGTCCATCACACAGGCCAGTCTCCCCACTAGTGACTCCATCTAAACTTCACGCTAAACTGAAACCATGATCAGAGAAGGAAGATGAGAGATGCACTGATCTCATTGATGGGGGTCAAGGAAAGAGCGCTCACGTCGCGGCCCAGTTTCCACCAATCTTTCCACCACCACGCACAAGAAGCGCAAGACGTCATTGTTTGCAGATGCTGAGAAGTGAACAATTTCTAATCTTGTGACCTGGACTCGATAAGAAGAAGATCTCATTGCTTCCATGAGCGGAAGCTGCACATTTCTAAATGGATGGATGTGCATTTTCCACAACCTTTCTGCATGCAGATTCTCCTGGGAAGATGCCTACTGCAAGATCTCACCAACATTACCCTGAATACTCAACAAATACGCCATTGAGCTTTTACAGGTGTTTGGAGGAGAACACATTGATTGGTTGCTCCATGGCCCGGTTCGGCAACATGAACGCCCAGGATTGAAGGGAACTACTGAGAGTGGTAACTTTGTCCAGTTCATCACTGGTACTGAGCTCCTCACCATCGAAGGAATCTACAGGCAGCGCTGCCTCAAAATGGCAGCCAATATCCCTCAAGGACCTACACCATCCTCCCTGGCCATGTAATCATCTCCCTGCTGCCGGGAAGACGGTGCAGGAGCCTGAAAACTGTGACCACCAGGTTCAAGAACAGCTTCTTCCCAGCAACCATCAGGATCTAGAACGCTGCTCAACATTAACCTCAGGAAAGATAGACACAAAAGTGCCGGAGTAACCTTCAGGGCAGGCAACATTTCGGGAGAAAAAGAATGGGGGACGTTTCGGGTCGGAACCCTTCTTCAGACTGTAAGTGGAGGGGAGGGAACTGGAGGTAGGAAAAGGCCAGAACAAAGCAGGGCTGGCAACAAAAGGCCTATTCCCACCTTAAGTTCCCTCCCCTCTGCTTTCAGTCTGAAGAAGGGTCTGAACCCGAAACGTCACCCATCCCTTTTCTTCAGAGATACTGCCTGAATTGTTGCATTACTCCAGCACTTTGCGTCTATCTTCAGTATATACCAGCATCTGCAGTTCCTTTCTACACTAACCTCTGCAACTTTGATCTTCTAGGGACTTTATCTTTAGTTGAACAATGGACTTTGATTTTTAACTATTATGGTTACCTAGCATTACGATGATTAATTACTGTCTTATTGATCATTATATATTTAACTGTGTATTATTGCATTAACGGGCCTATTACGCTGCATCAAATATGATTTACATTGTTCGGTTACTGCCAGATATGAAAATTAAGCAGTCTCGCTCTTATTTATGCAAACAGTACTTTGATTGCTGACTGGTATTTCAGCTATCTGTTCATGTATTTTCTTCTAATTTTGCAGTTCTCTTTATTTCGAAGCAAGCCCACTCAATAAATTGCCTGGGTCAGACACATATTTGTTTACGAGAATATGATGTGGCAAGAAGAACGAGACGGTGCTATTTGGAAAGCAATCTCACAATTACAACACTGTAAAATGTCCAGATAATAGAGATGTTATAATGGGCAGCGTTTGCCTGAATGTTTGCTCAACAGCTCGTGACCCAGTGCAGCGAATGGATTATTTATCAGCAGTTTAAAGCTCAAAGCATTGGCAATGTCGGTTCCCGATCAAATAGATTGCATCTCCCCTGATACTAAAACATTGAAGATTTTGATAAAACAGCCTGAATTAAAATGATGAAGATGGTAACAAAGAGACTATTTGTTGCTCTTAGTTCAGTTGTCACCCTGAGCAGACTTTGACAAGGGATAATCTTCAATGTCTTTCCCTTGGGCTCACATCTAATGCTAGTTCTGTACAAATGATGGACAAAATCTTAACCCTTTCACTGCCGGATGAGGCACAGACAAGCAGTGCCTTTTGAACTTTGCCGTTAATGGGTTAGGCGTCTGTACGACTGAGTCCCTGCGCTCTCTCTGCCTTCAATGGATTTGCTTCCGGGCATGCCAAAAGCATGAAACATATCGCCGCGGGAAGCTTAAGACTGACGGATGCTGGTTCCAAACGGAAGTGATGGGGTGACGGCTTCTTGAGGCTCAGTTCGTTTAGGAATTGTGGGCAAGCACGGGTGGACATCATGGGAGCAATTCCATCAGACCCATTCCCCTCCTGATTTTTTGTGCCACTGCATCCTATTCTCTCTCACACACACCTTTCAACAACCGTTACATCGAAGATGGACACAAAATGATGGAGTAACTCAGCGGGACAGGCAGCATCTCTGGAGGGAAGGAATGGGTGACGTTTCGGGTCGAGACCCTTCTTCAGACTGAGAGTCAGGGAAGGGGGAGATATTGACGTATGGAAGGATAAGGTGTGAAAACACAGATCAAAGGAAATGTAAGATGGTGCATTGTTAACAGAGGGGAAGGTGACAATGAGGCATACAATCAGTAATATTTAATCAGGACAATAGACAATAGACAATAGGTGCAGGAGGAGGCCATTCGGCCCTTCAAGCTAGCACCGCCGTTCAATGTGATCATGGCTGATCATTCACAATCAGAACCCCATTCCTGCCTTCTCCCCATACCCCCTGACTCCACTATCTTTAACAGCTCTATCTAGCTCTCTCTTGAAAGCATCCAGAGAATTGGCCTCCACTGCCTTCTGAGGCAGAGAATTCCACAGATTTTCAACTCTCTGACTGAAAGAGTTTTTCCTCATCTCCGTTCTAAATGGCCTACCCCTTATTCTTAAACTGTGGCCCCTGGTTCTGGACTCCCCCAACATTGGGAACATGTTTCCTGCCTCTAACGTGTCCAATCCCTTAATAATCTTATATGGTTTCAATAAAATCCCCTCTCATCCTTCTAAATTCCAGCGTATACAAGCCTAGTCACTCCAGTCTTTCAACATACGACAGTCCCGCCATTCCGGGAATTAACCTAGTGAACCTACGCTGCACGCCCCCAATAGCAAGAATATCTTTCTTCAAATTTGGAGACCAAAACTGCACACAGTACTCCAGGCAACATCTCTGGATAGAATGAATGGGTGACGTTTCGGGTCGAGAGTCTGAAGAAGGGTCTCGACCCAAAACGTCACCCATTCCTCCTCTCCAGAGATGCTGCCTGACCCGCTGAGTTACTCCAGCATTTTGTGTCTACCTCCACTGGGTTGTAAGCTGCTCAAGCGATAACTCCTTAACGATGCTTTGTTCCCCTGAACCTACTCCCAGGGGTAATTTACGATGGCCCAAACAATCTAATGTCTTTGGGGTGTGGGGTTTGGGAAACTGAAGCACCCAGAGGAAACCCACACGGTCATAGGGAGAACGTGCAAACTCCACACACATCGCACCGATGGACAGAAAGGATCCACATCACTGGAGCTGCAAGACAGCAGCACTAACTGCTGCCGACTAAGTCAGGGCAGTTGGCACTGACGTTTCATCCCAATACTGCTCCCAACTCAATCCTTCTTGCTAAAGGAGGTTTGGGAACTCCCTTAGTTTTCCAGATATAACCAGTGTCGTGGGATCCTTAATCCAAGCTTAAACCCAAACAACCAGCAATGATGCACATCCCATTCCCGAACCCAAATTAAGTTATCTTTGCCAGAACAGAAACCCATCCTTCAAAAGAGTTTGCTTTATAGCTGCTGTTAATTGTGGAAGGTGAGCATTTTTCCATATTCAAAATGATATTTTGTAATTTCCAAGACATTTCTTAGAAACCCAGGTTAAAAATAACCTCTGGAAAACAGTTTAATTCTATTAATAATCCCCAGTCGTCGGAGGTGGCACGGTGGTACAGCGGTAGAATTGTTGCCTTGCAGCTCCAGAGACCCAGGTTCGATCCTGACTACAGGTGCTGTCTGTGTGGAGTTCTCCCAGTGCCCACGTAGGTTTACCTCCAGGTGCTTCGGTTTCCCACCTCACTCCAATCACAGGTTAATTAGCTTCTGTAAGTTCCCCCAAAGTTTAGGATGGATCTATAGTACGGGGATCTATTGTTGGTCGGTGCGGACTCGGTTGGCCAAGGGGCCTGGTTCCACACTGTATCTCTAAACTCATCCTAATAATCAACAAATGTGTAACTGAACTAATTTGTTATCAGTTTGCAACTTATTAATCAGGCTAAATCCTGTCTTAAATATGTGTGGGAAGGAACTGAGTGATTTATCGTGGAGCCATGATTTATTACCACACACCTCAAGTAAAGAGCTGCAGTTTGCAGGCGCCTGAGGTAAATTGTGGTCATCAATTAAATTATAAAGGATGCAATGAGAAACTCCTGTTTTTAAGTAACGGGAACAAAAAGAATAAGTGAGCAAAAAAGCAAAGTGTTGGAGGAATTCAGCAGGTCAGGCAGTATCTGTGGAGGGAATGGGCAGAGTAGGGATGCTTCTTTTGATATCGCAACTTTTCAGAAACAGTTGACAGGTACATGGATAGGACAGGTTTGGAGGGATGTGGGCCAAACGCAGGCAGGTGGGACTCGTGTAGCTGGGACATGTTGGCCGGTGTGCGCAAGCTGGGCTGAAGGGCCTGCTTCCACGCTGTATGACCCGATGACTATGACTCTAGTCATCAATAGCAAGAGAGCAACAGGGTGAGGAAAGCTGCTGGAGGATAGTCCCATTGGAATACCATCTCCCTGCAGAGTGGTGGACAGAGGCACTGACTGTGCAGGTATCGATGGACCTGCAGACGCACAGGAGCAAGGTTTTCACTCTGGAGTAGGATTCCCAACCCGAAACGTCACCTGTCCTTGTTCTCCAGAGATGATGCCTGACCTGTTGAGTTACTCCACCACTTTGTGTCTTTTTTTGTAACCCAGCATCTGCAGTTCCTTGTTTCTATGTTTTCAATCAGAAGGCGGGTAAATGGAACGGGCAGCCATCAGAAGTAGTGAGGGAAGTACAATATCAACATTTAAAGGACATTTGCGCATGTACATGGATGGGGAAGGGTGATAGTGACACCAGGCAGGGGTAAATGGTACCAGCTTCAATGGGGTATCTACGACTAGATGGGCCGAAGGGCCTGCTTCCCTGCTGTAATGCCTGTATGACTCCATCATTGTTCCCCAATCCAGACCAACTGGGCTTCTCCATGTTCATCAATGACCTGCTGAGAGAGATGGCAGGGCGTAACCGACTCACCCCTCCACTGCAGGACCACCCGTGTGGATCACAACACACCACGGGATGAATCCCTGGTCCAATTATTGGTTCGGCTGCCCGCCTCTGTTTGCCCTGGTGGGCACCGCACCCTGACATCTCCTGCAAGGACCTTACGTTCGTTGCTTTGCCAGACCAGCGGGGGATTTCACCGCAAGGGAGGGGGGTTGGAGCAACCTCCTGCCGGGTCCCCTTCGCTCCCACCTCCCCGGCACACCCCACGGACCTGGCAGGTTTGAACATCTTGCTCGCAGATGCTAAAGCTCGGAGCTCCTCTCACCTACCTGTCGGCCCTCCTCGACGCCAGAGTTGGTGTGCGACGTATTTCTCAGCATACTACAGAGCAGCCTGTCTCTGATCCACAGTGTGGAGCGCACAAACCACCCTGTCGCTGCCTCGGCCAGCTTGCGAGCAAACCGAATGTGTGCTGGTACCGACCGCGGCGATGGTCCAGCACGCCAAGATGGCGGCAGTCAGCCATTTTATGGCCGGAATCATGGACCTTGTTATACTTTTTTTAATGTCATCACAAGGGCATCACAGCACGGTTTGGGAACAGCTCCATCATCCAAGACCGCAAGAAATTGCAGCGAATTGCGGACACAGCCCAGACCATCACGGAAACCAACCTCCCTTCCATTGACTCCATTTATACCTCACGCTGCCTCGGCAAGGCCAGCAGCATAATCAAGGGCAAGTCGCACTCTGGCCACTCCCTCTTCTCCTCTCTCCCATCGAGCAAAAGGTGCAGAAGTGTGAAAACGCACACCTCCAGATTCAGGGACATTTTCTTCCCAGCTGTTATCAGGCAACTGAATCATCCTACCACAACCAGAGAGTAATCCTGAACTACTAGTGACCTCATTGGTGACCCTCTGACTATTTTCGATCAGACTTTGCTGGCTTTACCTTGCACTAAACGTTATTCCCTTGTCATGTATCTATACACTGTAAATGGCTCGACTGTAATCATGTATTGTCTTTCCGTTGACTGGTTAGCATGCAACAAAAGCTTTTCACTGCACCTCGGTACACGTGACAATAAACTAAACTGACTGATGCTTTCAGTGGAACAGACACCCAATTGTGTGCATCTTCCACAGTGACTTGCAATCGCAACCCTGCAGTTCGCTTTGTGCCACCTGCAATGTTGCATCTCCTGCGCATGCAAAATGCATCGCAATGCTAAGTCAATCTGCATGCAACCCCCTCCTGAGACTGCCCCTGTCAGGCCTGAATCCCTTATAAAGGCAGAGCAGGCACCTCATAATCATCATAATAATCATAATCATAATCATACTTTATTAGCCAAGTATGTTTTGCAACATACGAGGAATTTGTTTTGCCATACAGACATACCAATAAAAAGCAACAGAACACACAAAACACATTTTAACATAAACATCCACCACAGTGACTCCCCCACATTCCTCACTGTGATGGAAGGCGAAAAAAAGTTCCAACTTCTTCCCTTCTTTGTTCTCCCGTGGTCGGGGGCCTCGAACCTTCCGTTGACGGGACGATCTTGGCAGCCGTCGCCGGCGATCGAGCCCTCCGTGTCGGGGCGATCAAGCTCCTGTATCGGTGGGATCTCAGCTCCCCGCGCTGGCCGATCGGATCCAGGTCGGGGTTAGTCGAACCTTCTGCAATTTGGAGCTTCCCGACATCAGTCTCCTCCGAGACTGCGAGCTCCTCGATGTTGAAATCCGCAGGCTGTGGTTGGAACGTCGATCTGAGGCAAGGGACCGCAGGCTCCGATGGTAAGTCCACGGCCCTGCGGTAGGGTTCAAAGTCAGTCTCGAGCAAGGCCTCCAGCTCCATGATGGGAATGGTGGTGCTGGCTCAAAGGGTCAAATGGCCTACTCCTGCACCTATTGCCGCAGAGCAACCGGAGATACGATCCGGAAAACAATCGCATCTCCGTCAAGGTAAGAGATTGAAAAAAAGTTCCCCCGACCCCCTCCCCCACCCCCCACCCCCCACATTAACACAAACTTTTACAACACACTAAAAATAACAAAAAAGACGAAAAGACAGACAGAATGTTGGCGAGGCTGCCATCGCTGATGGCAATAGACAATAGACAATAGGTGCAGGAGTAGGCCATTCAGCCCTTCGAGCCAGCACCGCCATTCAATGCGATCATGGCTGATCACTCTCAATGGCGCCACCCGGTGGTTGACACCCAGGGCCAAATGGCCTCATCCTACTAGTTGTTATGTTCTCATGCTCCGGCTAATGTAAGGGTCAAAGGTGCAAGAAAGTGCTAGACACTGCCCAGTCTATCTCAGGTACTGACCTCTGCACCATCGAAGGAATCCATAGGAGGCATGGCCTCATAAAGGCAGTCAGTATCATCAGAGACCCTCACCGCCCTGGCCACGTGCTCATCTTGCTCCTGCCATCAAGAAGAAGGTATCAGAGTCTGAGAACCGTGAGCACCTGGTTGAAGAACAGGTTGTTCCAGCAATCATCAGGCTTTTGAGCACTGCACAATAGTCACCTTAGCAACTGTGATCGACCATGGATGTCTCTTGGATTGAACTATGGACTTTAGTTTTGCACAATTATAATGACCTCTTATTACTGCTACAAATATAGATTTAAAAAAGATTATTATTATAAATCTTCCCATGCATTATTGCATTAATGGGTCTGTTGAGATGCAGCCAAGTAAGCATTTCATTGCTCCATTGCCTATATCTATACATATGGCAATTAAAAGCACTTGGCCCTTTATGCTTGACTGGGAGTATCATGGTCAATGTGGTGGCGAGGCTATCACGACCCTTGTACATGGATTAGCTTCTGCCTGGAGCTTTGCAACCTGGTTAGTCCACAGATACTGGGATTGTCTCAGAGTCCTGCAGTAGGAAAGGAGCTATTAACCTGGAGAGGCCCAGAGGAAACGCACCACGTGCAAGGCCCAGGCTACCTCCACTTCCACTGCAGCACCCATCCACTTGTGTCCTACCTGTGGGCGTGCCTTCCGGGCCCGGATTGGCCTCACCAGTCACTTCCGGACTCACAGTCACCAATCCTCCAACTGAAAGTGAAGTCTTGGTCAACTTCGAACCCGAAGGACGAACAACATTAACCTGGAAAGAGTGCGGAGAAGATTTACAAGGATGTCACCAGGACTCGAGGGTCTGAGCTATGGGGAGAGGTTGGGTAGGCTAGGACTTTATTCCTTGGAGTGCAGGATGCTGAGAGGGTGATCTCATCGAGGTATACATTATTATGATGAAAATAGATAGGGTGAATTCATGTAGTCTTTTCTCCTAGGGTAGGGGAATCAAAAACTAGAGGAGCATAGGTTTAAAGTGAGAGGAGAAAGATTTAGTAGGAACCCGAGGGGCAACTTTTTCACCCTGAGGGTGGTGGGTCTATGGAACAAGCTGCCAGAGAAGGTAATCGAATAACAACATTTAAAAGACATTTGGACTGGCACATGGATAGGGAAGGTTCAGAGGGATATGGGCCAAACGAGGGGAAATGGGATTAGTTTAGATGGTCCACACGGATGAGTTAGGCCGAAAGGCCTCGTTCTGTACTGTTTGACTCTATGACTTAAAGCTGGAAAGTGGCGTGAAAGGCTCCAAGTCAATGTGAGTCTTTGAATCTTTGCTTGATGATCAAAACAACAAGAAGGTGTTGCAGTCCACGTGGGTGGGTGATTTGTGGAGAGGGAGAGGCTGGTAAACATTGGTGAGATTGGGAGGAGTGGCAAAAGTCTTCATCAAGAGGCAATGTGGATTATCGGAGAAGGTACGGGGGGGGGGGGGGCAGGCCGTGACCATGGTGAACTTCACCGTGAGAGAAGTCAGCACAACAAGACATTTCAATCGGTGATGTTCTTCTGGTCAGGTTGCCAGGGCTTCATGGTTCCATGTTAGATATGTTTGGTTTGATAGCAATTGCACGCAATTATATCTAATTACAGGTATGCTAGTGTTTAACAAGATTCCTTTTTAAAAATAATAAGAAATTAACTACCGAGTGTAAGACCGCAATCGGCGGAGTTTAAAACAAGGGGACCTCTGACTCAAGAGCAGAAGAGAAGGGGAGCAGGGGTAGGCCACTCAGCCCATCTAACCAGCCACGTTCGGCCCAGCGAGCCGGGACACCAGGCCTGGCTCGCCCGCCGCAGAACCGGGGGAGGGAAGCCGTCGAGCCCGGACCCTGCTCAACCCAAAGACCACAGACAGGCAGAGAGGAGGTGGAGGGAGTCGGGGACGGCGGTGGACGCTGGACGCTGGACAAGGGATGGTAGGAAGAACCAGGAGGGTCTCACCTTCACGCCTTGAAGGTCCGCTGCGGGAAACAGCCCTGGGACACGAGTTTAGTTAGGTTTGTTGTACTTCGTGGTCCGGTATCTGTTATACCTCTGTAATGACTCTGGACGGACCACAAGTACACGTGTTTAAAAGGTTAGAAAGCTGAAGCTTAAATCCAGGCTCCAAATCCACGGCCACCTGGAACCAGAGTGCCCACCAAATCACCTCATTCTCTTATACACGTATTACTACGCGGGCAAACAAAGTAGTCCTTGTGATACAACAAAGTAGTCCTTGCAATATCACAACATAATTTAATTTAGTTTGGTTTAGTTTAGAGATACAGCGCGGAAACACGCCCTTCGGCCTACCGAGTCCGTGCAGACCAGCGATCCCCGCGCATTCACACTACCCTACACACACATTAGAGGCAGTTTTTACACTTATACCAAGCCAATTAGCCTGCAAGCGCTGTCAGGCTGCAACTCTACCGCTGTGCCACCGTGTCGTGAGGATGGCTGAGCAAGGAGAGGGGACGTCGGTTCACGGGACGAACGGATGGATGCGACGGCTGCAATGGCCAAATCAAAGGGCTCTTTTGCAGCACAACGTCATTGTTTTTAAACCCACCTCTGCATTTCTTGTCTGTTGCCATCGATCCCTTGGATTATTCTGACATTTATGAAATATGTGCGTAAAGCTCAGGACTGGCGGCAGTGATCTCAGCTTCCAATCGCAAGGCTTCCGCAGAATCACAGAAGTGTGCTTTCAGCATTCCTTGGCAGAAGTTCACCTCAGGCCTTTTGCACTTGCATTTGCTGATGTGCAAAGTTAAAATTGCACTGAACCTGCCAGCCTGATTCACTCAACGTTACTGGTCAGCTAATTGAACACAGCGGCAAATTAGATTGGAGGCATTTTAACCTCCGTTATCAATTCACAGAGACTGGAGAGGACACTCAGATTTGTCAGATGATTGCTTCTGAAGCAACTGCTGCAATGGCCTTGCATTCAAGTCTCAAGAGTCAAGAGTATTTCATTGTCATGTGTATCGGCAATGGATTAATACAATTCTTACTTGCTCCACAGACCCAGTAATGCAATAGCATGGAAATAAATATACAATAAACAATAATTCAGTAAATTAATAAGCTGTAGTACTGAGTAACCATAATAGATCAGAATGGTGCAAAACCGAAGTCCTTTGTGCAATGCAAACAAAGTCCAAAAAACAGAAGAGTGTACACACTGAGGTAGTGGTTTGTATTACGCACCGTTTAAGGGCCTGTTGGTTGCTTGGAAGAAGCTGTTCTTGAACCTGGATTTCACTGTCCTCAGGCTCCTGGTCCTTAAATGTAGTAGTAGTAGTAGTGAGATGAGGACATGGCCTGGGTCAGTGTGGGTTTAGTTTAGTTTAGCGATACAGCACAGAAACAGGCCCTTCGGCCCACTGAGTCCACACCAACCAGCGACCCGCATGCATTAGCACTATCCTACACACCAACCAGCCATAGTATTAGCCATAGTATCCTACACACACTAGGAACAATGATACTGACATTAATTAACCCACAAACCTGTGCGTCTTTGAAGTGTGGGAGGAAAGCGGAGAAACCTATGCGCATTTATGGGGAGAACGTACAAACTCCGCACAGACAGCACCCATAGTCAGGATCGAACCTGGGTCTCTGGTGCTGTAGGGCAACAACACTACCACTTTGCCACCATGCCGCCCTTATGATATTGCATGTCTCTCTGAGGCAGTAGCGTGCGTAGATCCCTTCGATGGTGGGGAGGTCAGTACACGTGGTGGACCAGGCTATGCCTTCCATTCTCTGCAGTCTCCTTTGTTCAGCGGTGATCCTGGAAGTTTTACAGTGTTGTCGGGACCGGGAAAGTAGCCCCTTGAGTTGTAACTGGAATAGCTTGGGGAATTAGTTTTTCTCTGGAATGGAAGAT
The DNA here is from genome assembly GCF_053455715.1 of Rhinoraja longicauda. Lineage (NCBI taxonomy): Eukaryota > Metazoa > Chordata > Chondrichthyes > Rajiformes > Arhynchobatidae > Rhinoraja > Rhinoraja longicauda. The sequence continues at coordinate 11,742,099 of NC_135982.1, forward strand.
GGGAGTGTGAAAAGTTATGAGGCACTTAGATAGAGTAAATAGGAAGGACTCTGTAGAGTCCTGAGGGGTTTGACAGGAAAAGACAAACAGAAAATGTTGGAAACACTCAACAGGTCAAGCAGCCTCTGCGATAGTAAAAAGAGCATTTCCTCCTGTTGGAAGAAACTAGATCTTGGGGTTACTGTTTAAAAATAAGGGGTTATTCCACTGACAAGGAGATGAGGTGATATTTTTCTCTCATGGTGGTTTATGAGTCTTTTGAACTCTCTTCCTCGAATGACGCTAAAAGCAAGGTATTTGAATAGGTAAATTCTTGGTATTCAAGGAGGTGAAAGATTACCAGGAGCGGGCAGGAGTGGAGAGTTGAGTTTACAATCGGATCAGCCACGAGCTCTCTCCTGATGCCCCGGTTACTACTTTCAAATGACTTATTTCCCTTTGCAATGAGGTGTGTAGAATATAGAACATCACACAGTACAGCACCGGAACAGGCCCTTCGGCCCACAATGTCTGTGCCGAACATGTTGCCTGCACGTGATCCACATCCCTCCAATCCTTGCATATCCACGCGTCTATCTAATGACTCTTTAATGCCACTGTCGTATTTGCCTCCATCATGACCCCTGGCAGTGCGTTCCAGCCACCCACCACTCTCTGTGTACATAACTTGCCCAGCACATCTCCTTTAAACTTTGTCCCTCTCACCATAAACCTATGCCCCCTACACTTTGACATTTCCTTCCTAGGGTAAAGGTTCTGGCTGTCTACCCTATCTGTGCCTCTCATAACTTAATAAACTTCTATGAGGTCCCCCCCTGAATATCTGGCACTCCAGAGAAAATAATCCAAGTTTGTCCAAACTCTCCTTATAGCTGATAACGTCTGATTCAGGCAGCATTCTGGTAAATCTCTTCCGCACCCTCTCCAAAGTCTCCATATCCTTCGAGATGAGAAAACATTTCTTCACACAGAGAGTGGTGAGTCTGTGGAATTCTCTGCCACAGAAGGTAGTTGAGGCCAGTTCATTGGCTATATTTAAGAGGGAGTTAGATGTGACCCTTTTTGCTAAAGGGATCAGGTATGGACAGAAGGCAGGTACAGGCTACTGAGCTGGATGATCAGCCATGATCATATTGAATGGCGGTGCAGGCTCGAAAGGCCTGCACCTATTTTCTATGTTTCTATGTTTCTATGATGCCTTCTAACCAAACTCCTGCAAACCTGCAACATGACGCCCTGATTCTTGTAGCCCTGATCGATGGAGGCAAGGGTACTGCACACCTTTTTAACACAGACAGAGTAAGTGGCAAAAGGAATCGAGATGAGATGAAGAGATAGACACAAAAAGCTGGAGTAACTCATCGGGTCAGGCAGCATCTCTGGAAAAAAGGAATAGGTGATGTTTCTTCAGGCTGAGGGGATGAGGAGGTTGATTTTCAGCCAAGCGATGGGGTGGGAAGGGAAGGAGGAGGGGAGAGGAATATAGACCAAAAGAGCAGAAGACCCTGGAACCCTCCCTGTATTTAGACGGTTTTTGGGTTTAACCTGAAGACAGGTCCCGACCTAAAATGTCACTTATCCATGTTCTCCAGAAACGCTGCTCGACCTGCTGGGTTTTTAGATTTAGTTTTAGAGATGCAGCATGGAAACAGACCCCTCAGCCCACCAAGTCCACGCTGACCAGAGACCACCCATACACACTAGATGTATAAACTCTCTAACCTTTGCATCCACTCCCTGCACACTAGCGGCAATTTACAGAAGCCAATTGGCCTTCACATCTGCACGTTTAGGAATGTGGGAGGAATCCGAAGGGCCCAGAGAAAACACATGCGGTCACTGGGAGAACGTACAAACTCCGTACAGACAGCACCTGCAGTCAGGATCATACCTGGGTCTCTGGCACTATAAGGCAGTAGTTCTACCGCTGCGTCACTGTGCTGCCCTGCTCCAGCACTTTGTGTCCTTTAGGGTGTGGACTTGCTGGGTTACCACCTTGTGCAGGGAGGTGGGGGATGAATGTCAGTGGTTTCGGGTGCCACCCCCCTCCCCTCCCCCACCCATTCTATTCTCACTACTTCAGTTCACTACCCTGTTACTCCTTGTGCGGTCAGTGCCTGATAATCTTATTGCCCGGACCAATGTCTAATATTATTAATATTGCTTCATGAAGAGGCAAGATTGTTGTTAAGTTATGAGGCACGACTCCTCCCATGTCAACTCGAATATGATTTAAAGAACTGTGGTTTCTTGCAGTAAAGGTCAGAGTGTCTGAATTCTGTTCCCCATCTCGCACATAGCCAGTGGCCGGATGTGGAGGTGACTTCCATAGTTTCTCTCAGCCGTGTCGCAGGTACTTGGCTATTTAGTTAATCTCTTTAACGAGCACAAATATCCCGAGTGCCTGCAAACTTGGTGTGTGCAGAGTCAATATAAATAATTGCAAATTTTATTCAGCAAGAGTTTGTGCTGCAAACAGGTGCTGAAGGTGAAGTTCCAACCAAACTTCCCTTTGTTATAAAACCAGACGCAAAGTCCTGGAGTAACTCAGTGGGTCAGGCAGCATCTCGGAGAACATGAACAGGTGACTGAATAGGACTCTCGACCCGAAATGTCACCTATTCCTTTTCTCCAGAGATGCTGCCTGATCCACTGATTTACTCCAGAATTTTGTGTCTATCGTCGGTGTAAACCAGCATCTGCAGTTCCTTCCTACGCATGGATAGGTGACATTTCGGGTCGGGGGCCTTCTTCAGACTTATTGCGAGGGGCGAGTCCCGAAGAAGGCTTCTGACCGGAAAAGTCACTTATCTAAGTTCTCCAGGGATGCTGCCTGAGTTACTCCAGCACTTTGTGTCATTTTTGTTGATAAACCTGCATCTTCAGTTCCTTGTTTTTACATTCTGCAGGCATGTGTTGGTTGACAAGGCCAGGGCCGTTGTGCCATTATGACTTTGCCTGCCAAGTTATTTGGGCTTCTCAGCACCCTGGGGTGAGATGCCCTATCTAAAGGGGTTGCTCCTCAAGTTCTGGCTGCACTTTAGCCCCATGCTCCTGATCTTTGGTCACTCGGTACAGATTTTAGAGATTGTAGTCTAGGCCAGGTGATCCTGGCAATGTGAACAGTCCTGCAGCAATCGGCAGTCTCAGGGGAACAGATGGGCACTAAGGCAGAGCACTGCCTCACAGCACCAGAAACCCAGGTTCGATCCTGACTATGGGTGTTGTCTGTGCGGAGTTTGTACATTCTCCTCGAGACCTGCGTGGGTTTTCTCCATGAGCTTCGGTTTCCTCCCACATTCCAAATTCAGGTTTGTAGGATAATTCAGGTTTGCAGGTTTGTAGGATAATTGGGATACGCAAATTGCCCCCAGTGTGTAAGATGCGAAAGTGGAATAACATAGAACCAGTGTATGGGTGACCCATGGTCGGCGTGGATTCGATGGGCCAAACGCTGTATCTCTCTAAACTCTAAATATCTCCTCTCCGGGGCCATGTCAATGTCCAAGGAAACAATTATGGAGAAACAAGGAACTGCAGGTGGTGGTTTACAAAAAGAAAACACACAAAGTGCTGGAGTAACTCAGTCGGTCAGGCAGCATCTCTGGAGAACATGGGTAGATGATGTTTCATCTGAATGGCCTCCTATGTTGTACAGAAAATGACGCCGCAGACCAAGCTGTTGACAGCCTTCTCATTTCGTTTCTCTTCATTGGTAGCAAGTGCGTTTCTATATCGCAATTAATGTCAGGCAAAGAAAATATTTCGTATTAACCAAGTTTATCTGCTTCCTCTCAGTAAAGATAACAGATTCCTCCCACAGATACAAGGTCAGATTCTGTCATGCAGGGCCTGTGGTTCCAACGTTTCAGCCTGACTTCCTATACATAAAGCAGGGTATCTATCGATGTGTGAATTACTTGGACCTAAATTGAGACATTTTCCTCCAGTCTCTATCATTAAGTAAACCACAGGCCCTGCGTGCATTGGTGAATCACAAAGTGCGCAAAGTACCTTGAAAATGATACAAAGTTTCAGGAATGCCCCAGGCTTCACCGGGAGATCACACACCACCACTAAGAAACACCAAACCATGTGTGTTATGCTGTTTGTGGACAAGAATTTGAACAAATGACTATTTTCTAGTCTCCAGCTTTATATTTCCACACTGTGCCTGTCTCACATCCCACTGTCGATCCAGGGCTGCTCCCCAGCAACCTGACTCCGCTGATTTAACATGGCCATCAGCCAGTGCAGAAATCATTGCTGGGATCACACACCGCAGTAACGTCCAGTGCTGTCACCACTGGCAGGAACAGTCCAGGAGTCAGCAGTTCGCACATAGATTTTGCTCCTTGCTTCATTGTGAACGAAAAGGTGGTGGCACATTTTGCATCAATTTCACCTAAAGAGCTTCACAGCCGCAGAAGTACTTTGGCATTGTGGTTGCATGAGCAACGCAGAATACAAATTCTGTACGGAAAGTTCACACAAATGCAAGGATAATGACCCGCGACCCTCTGGATAAGTTCATAAGTTCTAGGAGCAGAATTAGACCATTTGGCCCATCAAGTCTACTCCGTCATTCAATCATGGCTGATCTATCTTTCTCTTTCAACCCCATTCTCCTGGCTTCGCCCCGTAATGTCTGACACCCTTACTAATCAATAATCTGATACGATAAGGTTTCGGTCAAGCACTTGTCAATGTGGGTCTTCTTTATTTTACAAAAGCACACCGCGCATATCCACACACATATTCACGAGACCTGATAAGATCATGAATATATCCCATGACACCAACTGTACAGAGTCTCGACCAGAATCGTCATCTATTCCTTTTCTCCAGAGATGCTGCCTGACCCGCTGAGTTACTCCAGCTTTTTGTGTCTATCTTCGGTTTAAGTCAGCATCTGCAGTTCCTTCATACACTGCAGATGTACACTGCAGACACTTCTCAAGGGTCCTTAAAGGTACAGTTACTGTTGCATACACTACAGGTGGTCCTTTGACCAGCAGCATTGATATGATGGGCCAAAAGGCCTCTTCCGCAGTCCCAGAGTTTATCTGGTTCTATACGAGTGTGGCAATAAAAGCATTTCCTGATCTGTCTCCAGGTGTGCTGAGATGATTCAGTGCCTGAGATGGTTCAGTTTTGGTCTCCAAATTTGAGGAAGGATATTCTTGCTATTGAGGGCGTGCAGCGTAGGTTCACTAGGTTAATTCCCGGAATGGCGGGACTGTCATATGTTGAAAGACTGGAGCGACTAGGCTTGTATACACTGGAATTTAGAAGGATGAGAGCGGATCTTATCGAAACGTATAAGATTATTAAGGGGTTGGACACATTAGAGGCAGGAAACATGTTCCCAATGTTGGGGGAGTCCAGAACAAGGGGCCACCGTTTGAGAATAAGGGGTAGGCCATTTAGAACTGAGATGAGGAAAACCTTTTTCAGTCAGAGAGTTGTGAATCTGTGGAATTCTCTGCCTCAGAGGACAGTGGAGGCCAATTCTCTGAATACATTCAAGAGAGAGCTAGATAGAGCTCTTAAGGATAGCGGAGTCAGGGGGTATGGGGAGAAGGCAGGAACGGGGTACTGATTGAGAATGATCAGCCATGATCACATTGAATGGCGGTGCTGGGTCGAAGGGCCGAATGGCCTACTCCTGCACCTATTGTCTATTAGACAATAGACAATAGACAATAGGTGCAGGAGTAGGCCATTCAGCCCTTCGAGCCAGCACCGCCATTCAATGCGATCATGGCTGATCACTCTCAATCAGTACCCCGTTCCTGCCTTCTCCCCATACCCCCTCACTCCGCTATCCTTAAGAGCTCTATCCAGCTCTCTCTTGAAAGCATCCAACGAACTGGCCTCCACTGCCTTCTGAGGCAGAGAATTCCACACCTTCACCACTCTCTGACTGAAAAAGTTCTTCTGCATCTCCGTTCTAAATGGCCTACCCCTTATTCTTAAACTGTGGCCCCTTGTTCTGGACTCCCCCAACATTGGGAACATGTTTCCTGCCTCTAATGTGTCCAATCCCCTAATTATCTTATGTTTCAATAAGATCCCCCCTCATCCTTCTAAATTCCAGTGTATACAAGCCCAATCGCTCCAGCCTTTCAACATACGACAGTCCCGCCATTCCGGGAATTAACCTAGTGAACCTACGCTGCACGCCCTCCATAGCAAGAATATCCTTCCTCAAATTTGGAGACCAAAACTGCACACAGTACTCCAGGTGCAGTCTCACCAGGGCCCGGTACAACTGTAGAAGGACCTCTTTGCTCCTATACTCAACTCCTCTTGTTATGAAGGCCAACATTCCATTGGCTTTCTTCACTGCCTGCTGTACCTGCATGCTTCCTTTCATTGACTGATGCACTAGGACACCCAGATCTCATTGAACTCCCCCTCCTCCTAACTTGACACCATTCAGATAATAATCTGCCTTTCTATTCTTACTTCCAAAGTGAATAACCTCACACTTATCTACATTAAACTGCATCTGCCATGTATCCGCCCACTCACACAACCTGTCCAAGTCACCCTGCAGCCTTATTGCATCTTCCTCACAATTCACACTACCCCCCAGCTTAGTATCATCTGCAAATTTGCTAATGGTACTTTTAATCCCTTCGTCTAAGTCATTAATGTATATCGTAAATAGCTGGGGTCCCAGCACCGAACCTTGCGGTACCCCACTGGTCACTGCCTGCCATTCCGAAAGGGACCCATTTATCCCCACTCTTTGCTTTCTGTCTGTCAACCAATTTTCTATCCATGTCAGTACCCTACCCCCAATACCATGTGCCCTAATTGTCTATTGATACATCTCCCGCAACATGTGACTGCTCAGCAGTAGGTCCTCCTCCTTCCCCGTCACGACACTGTCTTGAGGCTTGCTGAGCTTATTTGTGCCAACTGACCCCGTGAACTGCTTCGAAGGTTAACCCCGCAAATCTCATCAAGTCAAACCTCGAGGAACTGGAAGGGAAGACCTTGACGCTGCAACCTGGAGGAGAGAGGTGGACGATGGTGGACTGAAGGCACGCAAACCTTCGTCTGTCCCCTTTGCTGCTGCTGTTTACAGCTCCGCAGAGAGACGCTGCAGTCACTCCAAATATTGGAAACAGTGTCCTCAATCCATTCATTCAGAAATGTGAGTGCTCCAGCGAGCTGAACTTTGCTGCTCTCCATTAACAGAATCAATCTGGTCCATTGGCCACGCTGTCTCCAGGTTAATCTACTGCACCAGAATCATGTTTACCCACAGCAGGGCACACTCAGCCTGTTGATAAACATGCAGCCGTGGCAATCCCACGCTTCACATATTTGTCTCTCAAATTATATTTCAACTTTAAAAAAAATGAAGTACTTGAAATTTTGTAGGATAGGTGTAGGATAGTGTTAATGTACGGGGATCGCTGGGCGGCACGGACTTGGTGGGCCGAAAAGGCCTGTTTCCGGCTGTATATATATATGATATGATATGATGATTAATTCAGAAAATATTAATTTTTTACTTGTCAGCCATGATCACAATGAATGGTGGTGCTAGCTCGAAGGGCCGAATGGCCTCCTCCTGCACCTATTTTCTATGATTCTATCCCCCTCTCCCCCCCTCGCCATCATACTCTTCCACCCATACCTCTCCCTCCGCCTTTATGTCTCACTCCTCTTCCCTCCTTATCTGACATCCTTTCACCTCCTTTTTACTGTATCTCTGACCTTTGTCACTTACTGCACCCAGTTGACATTCAAAAACCGCCTCACCGATACCCACCTGTCATTTGCCAGGCTTTGTGCTTCTCCCATTTCACTTCCCTAGCTTTCTCCCTGCTGCTATAATCAATCTGAAGAAGGGTCGTAACCAGAAACATTGCCTCCACAGATGCTGCCTGACCCGCTGAGTTCCTACTGAACTTTGTGTTTTGCTCAAGACATTAATTGCTTGGTTTGAATTGACCATAAAAATTGGGATGTCGTGGTGCAGATGTACAGGTTGTTGGTGAGAATACGTTTGGAGTACTGCGCGCAGTTTTGTTCACCTAGCTACGGAAAAGATGGCTGGAAGCTGGAAAAAGTGCGGAAGTGATTCACCAGGATGTTACCTGAGATTGTGGGGCTTGAGTTATAGGTGGAGGTTGGATAGGCTGGGACTTTTCTTTGGAACGTAGGAGGCCAAGGGGTGGTATCTTGAGGTGTACAAGATCTTGAGGGCCATGGATGAAATGAATGCTCACAGTCTTTACCTCAGGGTAGAGGATTCAAAAACTAGAGGGCAGAAGTTCATAAGTTCTAGGAGCAGAATTAAGCCATTCGGCCCATCAGGTCTACTCTATTCAATCATGGCTGATCTATGCACAGGGCTTAAGGTGAGGGGAAAGAGATTTAAGAGGGAGCCAAGGGACAACTTTTTCCTCCAGAGGATAGAGAATGAACTGGAATGACAGGGTTATGGAAGCGGATACAATTACCACTCGTGAGACACTTTTGGACAGGTGCGTGAGGATAGGGCTGGGCAGGGTGGAAGGGATCACATTGAGGTTTGGTCAAGAGAATGGAAGTGGAGGAGTCCGGGCATCTCAGAGAGGCACCAGGGTGGAGGAGTGTGCAGATGTAGGGAGAGGAAAAACAAAGGGAGAGGGGGTGCGAATTTAAAAACTGAGACGTTGCTTCATGAGGACTCAGTGCGGGTTGGAGAGGATAGGACCATCAGGGAAAATGGATGGTGAAAGTTCGGACATCAGCAGCGGACTAAATTAATTCTTACTCAATATGGTATGAGGAATTGTGCTGGAGTGGGCTAATCATTGCCAATGTATGACCATTTGTATGATAGGATAATCACAGGTCTCAGAATGAACAATTAATTTAACTATCTCTGTATAAATATTTCACCAGTCCTGACACACTACATATTTAAACCTCTATCACGCTACGTAACTTGCCGAAGGGAGATTATGTTACTGGGCCAGTAATGCGGGAAGCCAGTACTAATTATCTGGAGAATGAGTTCAAATTCCAATGGCAGCAGAGAAATTTCATTCTCAGAAAGGTGTGGCACAGACCGAGGCCATTCGGCCCATAGGTCGATGTTGGCCTGAGTGGCCTGTTTCCCTGCTGTATGACTCTGACTCCACAAGATGGCTATTGACAGGTCCAGCCAACAGGGATGTAGGGTCCTGGTGAGAAACTGGATGGATTACAGTCTGAAGAAGGGTCCCAACCCGAAACGTCACCTATCCATGTTCTCCAGAGATGCTGCCTGACCCGGTGAGTTACTCCAGCACTTTGTATCTTTTATTCATGAACCGGCATCCACAGTTCCTTGTGTCTCTGAATTACTGCATTTGTTTTTGTTGCCGTTGTGCCTGTGAAAAAGAAATCATGCAGCCGCTCAGAAATGTGTTTATGCGGATATTTGCCGGGTCAGTTTATCATTGTATTCCCCTGTTCAATGGTAAACCTCGCTTCATTCAATCAATCGCAGCTCTCTGGCTGTGATCAAAGGGAGTTCATCAGATCAATAAAAGGCTAATGTGTGCATGTGATGGAGCAGCAGTGCTCTCTGGTCAGGGTGCCGTGAATCAATAGAATGCTTAATAATCTGCAGCAAAATTACAAAACACCAGGATACCAAATATTGTGCTGTATCAAAAACTGCTTCTCAAATATTTATTTTAAGATTATAGAAAAGCAAAAATGAATGCAGCAAAAGATTGTGCTCTTTGCTCTCCCTGATTTGAATCTTAATGTCCTTCTTCCGCCAGTAATATAAAGTGCAAGCAAAGGGGAAGCTGTTCGCAATGTATTTCTGTAAGATAGGACATGACCTGGGATGAGTAGCTTGGAGGTCACATTACAAGACCGTTACTCAGAGGCTTGGACTATTGAATCCTGCGGGAAATTTAAAATTCAAGCAATCGAAGAAGACAAGAATAAAATCCATTCTCGGAGAGAAGGCGATATTGTTCCTTAAAACCCGCCTGGTTCAATAATCGTTTTGTTTTGGAGATACAGCTTGGAAACTGGCCCTTCGGCCCACCTTTGCGCTGACCACCCGTTCACACTCGTTCTGTTTGATCCCACTTTCTCACCCACTCCTTACACACCAAGGGAGGTTTACAGAGGCTGATTAACCTACAAACCCGCACGTCTTTGGGGTGTGAGAGGAAGGTGGCGCCCCCAGAGGTGACCCATGCGGTCACGGGGTTAACGTGCAAACTCCACACAGACTGCGCCCCAGGTCAGCATCGAACCTGGGAGCGATTAGAGATATAGCATGGAAACCGGCCCTTCAGCCCATCGAGTCCGCGCCGACCAGCGATCCCCGTACACTCACAGTGTCCTACGCACCAGGGACAATTTACATTTTTTTTACTGAAGCCAATTAACCTACAAACCTGTACGTCCTTGGAGTGTTTGAGGAAACCGGAGCTCCCAGAGAAAACCCACATGGTCAAAGGAAGAAGGTACTGACAGCACCCGTGGTCAGGATCGAGCCCGGGTCTCTGGCGCTGTGAGGCAGCATCTAGACTGCTGCGCCACTATGCCGCCTGTTCTCCTGGATGCGGTTGGATTTCAAGGTGTGGGTGACTGTAGCACCAATGGCTGCACATGGGGAAGGGGGTTGGATAGGAGTTGCATTTACTCAGTCAAGCCGTTGTGAGTTGAGTGGATTCCAGCGAACATTTACCATTCTGTTTGTTCCTGGACATCCAACCAGCCAGGGAAGTTGGTGAGCCATGGCTAGCTGAGAAAGTCCTCTAACTGGCCAAAGAAATGACCCAGCAAGCTATCTGTTCTCTGGACTACCAGAAGTTGGACAATAATATTTGGTTTTGCAGAGAATTTTTTTTTTTTAAACAGGAGAAATATTTCTCACCCAGTGGTTTGGACTAAGTCCAATCTGCTCAACTTTAATTTTCATGGACAAATTTATATCCTCGGCTATTTTAGTGATGAGTGTCTTTATGTCGCAGGTAAATCCAGGGAGCTTTAACCTTCCTTGATGATGTGAGTGATCGTTCATGATGCGATTAAAAACGTAATTTCTGAAAATCGCTCTCAGTATTTAAAGCTGCAGAGGGATTAAAGTCAAAAACCTGACATTTAATCAAGAAGCTGAACTGGAGGATCAGTGGTCAACAACGAGTTTGAGAGTTATAGTTACAGAGCTGTAAGCACGGAAACAGCCCCTTCGGCCCAACCTGCCCATACTGACCAAAATGCCTCATCTACTCTGGTCCCACCTGCCCTCATTTGACCCATATCCTTCTAAACCTTTCCTATCCATGTACCTGTCCAAATAACTTTCAAATGTTATTATAGTACCTGCCTCAGCTACCCCTCATTCCATATTCCCACCACCCTCTGTGTGAAAAAGTTTCCCTTACCCAACCCAATTTTTACTGCACCAGTCCCACCTGACCCACCCCACCTTGTTCACACCTGTGTGATCTCACCATCCCCATCCAAACCTGAGCTGGGAAGTGAAGATTAGGATTCAGACAAAATACTTGCACTAGAATAGACAATAGACAATAGGTGCAGGAGGAGGCCATTCGGCCCTTCGAGCCAGCACCGCCATTCAATGTGATCATGACCATTCAAAAGAATACTTTTGACAATGGATGCTGGTCTACGGACTTTGGTTAATAGTTCCATCTATCCTTCAGTTTAGTTTAGAGATTACAACTTGAAATCAGGCCCTTCGGCCCACCGTGTCCATGCCGTCCAGCGATGACTCGTACAATTGTTCCATCCTGCACACTAGGGACAATACAATCCTTCAAGTCTTTGGAATGTGGGAGGAAATCGGAGCACCCGATGAAAATGTACGCGATTTTCACAGGGGAGAACGTGCAAACTCCGTACAGACAGCACTCGAGGACAGGATTGAACACACATCTCAGCAACTCTACTGCTGCGTCAATGTGCCTTTCCATGCGACAGATCCAGTTAGGTTGTGAACATTGCTAGAGTTAACAACGGACCAACTGGTGACAAAGCCAGAGGGACTATCCTGAGGCCAAGCTTGTCTGCACACATTTAGTCCAGGAGGTGGCCGCTGGGAAGCCAGCCACAAACCAGGAACCTATGCCAGCTGAGATCCCGAGGTTTGAGGTTACGCTGAGTAATGATGATCCAATTACAACCATTGTGGTGGAAACACTTGCTGTCCGCAGAATAAAACAGTCGACAGGAGGTACAGAAGCCTGAGGTCCCACACCACCAGGTTCAGGGAAAGCTACTTTCTAATAACTATCAGGTTCTTGAACTGATCCGCACAACCCTATTCCTACCTCGAGAACGGAACACTACAGAGCATGTCTTGCACTTCTATGGATGCATTCTAATTGGAATTGGCACAAACTTGTGTTGATTTTTGCACAGTCTTTGTCATTTTACTGCCTTGCAGAATTTCTGTGTGGTTTATGCGCAATTCACACTGAATTTATGTGCCCATGTGTTGTCTGAGTCTATGTGCCCGTGACGTTGTTGCAAGCAAGATTCTCATTGCATCTGCACCTCACCATAACTGAGCCTCTGACAATAAACTCCACTCAACCTAACTTGAAACTAGCAAGTATGCCACCTTCCTCTGTGCGACACTGGTAGCACAGGAACAGACCGTTCAGCCGATTGCGGCTGTTCCAGCTGGGGTTTGACCTGAGCTTTATCAGTGCTGATGCAAGAACAACTAAAGGGCCCGACAGTTTAAACATTTCACTTGGGAAATTAGTTTTTACACAAGCTGGATTTTTTTTGAAAACATGTATTCTAAAGGATAATTGTACTTTAATGACTTTACTCGATGATGGTTTGGAAAAATGATTTCACAAGTTACCACTAGACATCAATGAACAAAGTCCAAAAATACATTTGAGCCCGATTTATAGAAAGTGTGAGCAAAATATTCTGGTTATGCGTATTGCAAAACTTTATTGAATGAGTTGGCAATGAGAATGAATTTAATATGGAACCTAATCTATTTATTGGTATTTGTTTCTAGTCTTGGGCAAGCAAATCTGTCTTGAAGATCTATCCTGCGCCCGGCATATTAATGCAATCATAAAAAACTCATCGATGACTCTACTTCCTTAGAAGATTGTAGAGATTCAGTATGTCGATGAATACTCTCCTAAAATTCTACAGGCGTACAGCATATTGAGCGGCTGCATAATGGCCTGGTTTGGTAACGCTCAGAAATGAAGGACGTTACACAAAAGTGGCGGACAATGCCTGGTCCATCATGGGTACTGACCTCTCCACCATTGAAGGGATCTATAGGAGGCGCTGACTCAAAGTGGCAGCCAGCGTCATCAAAGACCAGCACCACATTGGCCATGCTCTCATTTCACTCCTGCCATCGGCCGCGGGACTTTTCATCGCTGGTGCGGCTTGGCCGCGGGGCCTTCCATCGCCCGGTGCGGCTCGGCCGCGGGACTTTTCATCGCTGGTGCGGCTTGGCCGCTGGACTTAACATCGCCCGGTGCGGCTTGGCCGCGGGGCCTTCCATCGCCCGGTGCGGCTCGGCTGCGGGACTTAGCTGCGCAAGGCTCGGTCGCGGGGCCTTCCATCGCCCGGTCGGTCGCGGGGCCTTCCATCGCCCGGTCGGTCGCGGGGCCTTCCATCGCCCGGTCGGCCGCGAGACGTTTCAGCGCCCGGTGCGGCTCGGCCGCGGGGACTTCCATCCCCTTGCGGGGACTGTGCGGGTCGGTCGGGGACGAGCTGTCTGTCCGTGGGCGTGGGGAAGAGAGTGGAAGTTTTGTTGCCTCCATCACAGTGAGGGGGTGTTTGGAGTCACTGTGATGGACGTTTGTGTTGGGGTCATGTGTCTTGTGTTCTTTTTTGTGTGTGACTGCTATGTAGTTTCGTTCGGTACCTCGGTACCGAATGACAAATAAAGCTCCGTTGAACTGTTGAACTGTTGAAGAAGAAGGTATGGAAGCAATAGACAATAGACAATAGGTGCAGGAGGAGGCCATTCAGCCCTACGAGCCATTCAATGTGATCATGGCTGATCATTCTCAATCAGTACCCCGTTCCTGCCTTCTCCCCATACCCCCTGACTCCGCTACCCTTAAGAGCTCTATCTAGCTCTCTCTTGAATGTATTCGGAGAATTGGCCTCCACTGCCTTCTGAGGCAGAGAATTCCACAGATTCACAACTCTCTGACTGAAAAAGTTTTTCCTCATCTCCGTTCTAAATGGCCTACCCCTTATTCTTAAACTGTGTCCCCTGGTTCTGGACTCCCCCAATATTGGGAACATGTTTCCTGCCTCTAACGTGTCCAACCCCTTAATAATCTTATATGTTTCTATAAGATCCCCTCTCATCCTTCTAAATTCCAGCGTGTACAAGCCTAGTCGCTCCAGTCTTGAAGCTCCAAGCCTGATAACTGTGACCTTCCCAACTGCAGCTTCTTCCCAAAAACCATCAGGCTGTTGAACACTGCAAACACTGACTGAAGTATGAACTACGAACTGTCTTGGTTGCACTAAATCATCGGGCTTTTGACAATAATATTGCGGTTTTTGGTTTATTCACTATTTTTGTTTTTTATGTTACCAATCACCGGCCTGTTAGACTGCTGCAGGTAAGAATTTCAACGTTACGTTTTCAGTACATATGACAATTAAACACACGTAACTCTCGGCATGATTATTGGCACGTGTATCGGGGTACAGTAAATACCATTTGTTTGCTTGCTATCCAGTCAAGTCTAATGCTACTTACTATACATGAGTAAAATCAAGCCATATATAAGTACAACAGATAGACACAAAGTGCTGGAGTAACTCAGCGGGTCAGGCAGCATCTCTGGAGAAAAAGGATGGGTGACGTTTTGGATCGAAATCCCTTCCTCAGACTCCAGACTCTAGACATTCAGACTTTAAGGCCATAGTGTTGTATAAATGTTCTCTTTGCATGTAATACCAGCATGCCAGAACAGAGTTGACAGCATTGCAGCATCACAGTTTCAGAGAAACAGTCCAATGTCCGCAACGAGGAAGGTTAGAATTTGGCACAGTGGTGCAGCTGGTAGAACCGCTGCCTCACAGCGTCAGCGATGCAGGTTTGATAATGACCTCGGTTGCTGTCTATGTGGAGTTTGCATGTTCTCCCTGTGACCCCATGGATTTCCTCTGCGTGCTCCAGTTTCCTCCCACATCCCAAAGACGTGCAGGTACGTAGGTTAATTGGTATCTGTAAATTGCCTCTGGTGTGTAGGGTGTGGATGAGAAAGTGGGCTAACATAGAACTAGGGTGATCGATGATTGGTGGTCGACATGCTGTCGATGGGCCGAAGGGCCTGTTTCCATGCCGTATCTCTAAAAACTGCAAAAGAAGATCAGGACTACACACTTATTTTTGTAAGGGAGGATCATTCACTAGCCGGATAACAGTGGGGACGAAGCTGTCCCTAAATCTGGTGGTGAATGCATTCAAGCTTTTGTATCCTCTCCCTGGTTGGAGAGGGGAGATGAGGGGATGACCATTGTGAAAAATGTCCTTGATTATGTTGGCCGCCTTCCCTAGACAGTATGAGGAGTGGATGGAGTCATGTGTCCCATAGCGCCACCTGCAGCTCAGGGGGCCAAATGGCCAACCAAGATGCTCCATCCAAGCTGATCCTATTTGTGCTTGTTTGGCAACATATCCGTCAAAACCTTCCCTATCAATGTACCTGTCCAGGTGTATTTTAAATGTTGTTATTGTACCTGCTTCAAATACTTCCTCTGACAGCTCGTTCTATTTACCTACCACCGTCTGTGTGAAAAAGTTGCCCCTCGGTCACCTTTTACATCTTGCACCTCACACCTTGAACTTATTCACTGTAGTTCTTGATTCTGGTGAAAAATCTGTGCATTCACCCTGTCTATTCCAGTCATGATTTTACACACCTCTATGAGATCCCTTGTGCACTCCAAATAACAAAGTCCTAGCTTGCCCGCCCTCACCGTATAACTCAGAACCTCGAGTTCCGGCAACATCCTCATAAATTTTCTCTGAACTCTTTCCAGCTTAATAGCTTCTTTAGTGAGCCAGGTGACCCACCACATAACTGCAGATGCAGTCTCTGCCAAAGTTCTGCAATTACCGATGCATTCTTTGACCTGCCCATGCACTGTCACATGCAGGCAAACTGCAATCATAGAGTCATGGAGTCACACAGAGTGGAAACAGGCCCTTCGGCCCAACCTGCCCACACAAACCAATGTGCCCCATCTACACTAGACCCACCTGCCTATGTTTGGCCCATATCCCTCTAAACCAGTCCTAACCATGTGCCTGCCTAATTGTTTCTTAAACATTGCAATAGTCCCTGCCTCAATTATCTCCTCTGGCAGCTCGTTCCATACACCCACCCCACTTTGTTTGACAATAGACAATAGACAATAGGTGCAGGAGTAGGCCATTCAGCCCTTCGAGCCAGCACCGCCATTCAATGCGATCGTGGCTGATCACTCTCAATCAGTACCCCGTTCCTGCCTTCTCCCCATACCCCCTCACTCCGCTATCCTTAAGAGCTCTATCCAGCTCTCTCTTGAAAGCATCCAACGAACTGGCCTCCACTGCCTTCTGAGGCAGAGAATTCCACACCTTCACCACTCTCTGACTGAAAAAGTTCTTCCTCATCTCCGTTCTAAATGGCCTACCCCTTATTCTTAAACTGTGGCCCCTTGTTTGAAAAGGTTACCCCTCAGATTCCTATTAAATCTTTCCCGCTTCACCTTAAACCTATGTCCTCTGGTTCTCAATTCCCCTACTCTGGGCAAGCGACTCTCTGCGTCTACCCGATCTATTCCTCTCATGATTTTATACACCTCTTTAAGATCACCCCCTCATCCTCCTGCGCTCCAAGGAATAGAGTTCCAGCCTGCTCAACCTCCCCCTATAACTCAGACCCTCGAGTCCGAGCAACATCCTCGTAAATCTTCTCTGTACTCTTTTGAAATTGACAACATCTTTCCTAAAACATGGCGCCCAGATCTGAACACAATAATCTAAATGCAGCCTCTCCAATGTCTTATATACCTGCAACATGACCTCCTAACTTCTATACTGGAAAAAAAATTTCAAACGGAATGATAATTCTATACCAGACCAAGGCACAAGTGGACTGCCCAGTCACCTAAGTATCTGTTGGGGTGCATCACACATTGACAAGTGTTGGTATTCGTCACATTGGAACAATTCTAATATTAGCAAACTCAAGACATGGTGAAAGAGCAGAACAAGACAGAGGCAGCACAGGGTTGTAATTAAAAACACATTTGCCTTTGCCGCAGCTGGACTTACTGTCTGCATCCAATTGGATTTCCTTCGAGGCACATAATGATCGTAATCTGATGTGAATCAAGCCCAGGCTGTAATTTTGTCGTTCGGTGTTCTGAGATTCTGCAATGTTTAATTGAGAGGCAACTGTTGCTGCTTTATTACCAATTGCAGCCATCTTACTTACAGGGCATTGCAGTTACAGTAAGGGCCATTCTCATTAAAACTGATCCGTTCCAACAGATTGTACAGTGTGCAGGGATGCTTGGACAAGTACAACTGACATGAACTGCTCGGGGTGAACTGGATCTGATCTGACTTCTAATTACAGTAGGGAGTTTTATCGCTCTTCATGGGAGTACATAAGAAGTAGAATTGGACATGAGATTTCTCAAGCCTGTTTCACTTTTTGGAAGGATGGCAGAGAATCTGACCTTGGTTTCTGCTTAACTTTCTTACCAGTACCTAGTTAGTGAAACCTTTGATTTCCCCTAGAGATCAAACACTATAGGATCTTTAGGGAACATCAAAGATTGACCAAACGTTGGTCTTCACCATGTTCAAAGATTCAGTCCCGATACTCTCTGGGATAATGTTCTGAAGATGTATCATTCCTCGAGAGAAGAAATTCTTCCTCTTCCCAGTCTCGATCTATGTCCGCTCGTGTTAGATATCCTAAATAGAGGATTGATCCTCTCAGCAGCTTTGTTACCGATCCCCTGCAGAATTAGATGTGGTTCAGTAAGACCAGCTCTCATTGTTCTTTCTAGTGACTATGGGCCCAGCTTACTCAACAATTCCAACAATTTCTCAGGACAGCCCCTTCATCCCGGGAATCAACCTAGTGATGGAGACACAAGGGATTGCAGAGTCCGAAGAGTGGTCAACCCGAAACGTTACCTGTTCATGTTCTCCAGAGATGCCGCCTGACCTGCTGTGCTGCTCTGGCACTTTGTGTTCAAAGTTCTAGCATCTGCAGTTATAAAGTCACAGAGTCATCCAGCACGGACACTGGCCTTTGACCCATCTTGTCCATTTCGACCAAGATTCCCCATATCTACACTATTCCCACCTACCTACGTTTGGCCCTTTCCTATCCATGTACCTTTTTTTTGTGTCTCCTGCAGATGTGATCCTCCTCTGAATGGTATCCAGTGCAAGCACACCCCGTCCTCAAATAACGAGACCAAATACCAGAGGTGCTACAGTGCAGACCCACCAACAGCCTGTCGAGTCATTCACTGTTTTATACACCAATCCCCATTCAAGTATTCTCAAACAGTGGCGTCGACATTGGTTTGCAATCACTCCAAGTCAACATTTAGCTTGTCAGTTGTGTTTAATTTTCCCTGGTTTCATGACCTGTAGGAGTACTGAAAGCATCGCATTTCTCTGACCCAGAAAATCCCAAAGCCTTTCACATCCATAAAAAGGGAGGGAGAGAGAAAACGGGGAATTATAGACCAGTTAGCCTAACATCGGTAGTGGGGAAAATGCTAGAGTCAGTTATTAAAGATGTGATAGCATTACATTTGGAAAGTGGTGATCTCATCGGACAAAGTCAGCATGGATTTACCAAAGGCAAATCATGTCTGACGAATCTTATAGAATTTTTCGAGGATGTAACTAGTAGAGTGGATAAGGGAGAACCAGTCGATGTGTTATATCTGGACTTTCAGAAGGCCTTCGACAAGGTCCCACATAGGAGATTGGTGTACAAACTTAAAGCACACGGTATTGAGGGTTCAGTGTTGAGGTGGATAGAAAATTGGTTGGCGGACAGGAAGCAAAGAGTAGGAATAAACGGGTCCTTTTCGGAATGGCAGGCAGTGACTAGTGGGGTACCGCAAGGCTCAGTGCTGTGACCCCAGTTATTTACAGTGTATATTAATGATTTGGACGAGGGAATTGAGTGCAACATCTCTAAGTTTGCGGATGACACGAAGCTGGGTGGCAGTGTTAGCTGCGAGGAGGATGCTAGGAGGCTGCAGAGTGACTTGGATAGATTAGGCGAGTGGGCAAATGCATGGCAGATGCAATATAATGTGGATAAATGTGAGGTTATCCACTTTGGCGGCAAGAACAGGAAAGCAGATTGATCCCTGGGATGGCGGGACTTACATATGAGGAAAGACTGGATAGACTGGGCTTGTACTCGCTGGAATTTAGAAGACTGAGGGGGGATCTTATAGAAACATATAAAATTCTTAAGGGGTTAGAGAGGCTAGATGCGGGAAGATTGTTCCCGATGTTGGGGGAGTCCAGAACCAGGGGTCACAGCTTAAGGATAAGGGGGAAATCTTTTAGGACCGAGATGAGAAATCATTTCTTCACACAGAGAGTGGTGAGTCTGTGGAATTCTCTGCCACAGAAGGTAGTTGAGGCCAGTTCATTGGCTATATTTAAGAGGGAGTTAGATGTGGCCCTTTTTGCTAAAGGGATCAGGGGGTATGGAGAGAAGGCAGGTACAGGCTACTGAGCTGAATGATCAGCCATGATCATATTGAATGGCGGTGCAGGCTCGAAGGGCCGAATGGCCTACTCCTGCACCTATTTTCTATGTTTCTATGTCTATGCTTCTAAGTATTTTTGAAAAGTAGTCACTCAGTGAAAACCGGCAGCCAATAAATGTGCCCAGCAAGCTTCCACAAACAGCAATACTAGTCATGGTCAGATTAGATACTGTTGCTGAGTTTGGTTCAAGGATAAGTATAACCCAGAGCAAGATCGCTGCACCATGTCACTTCAAGACAAGAGGCAAGAGTCAAGACTGTTTAATTGTCATATGTACTGAAAACGGAACAATGAAATTCTTATCTGCATAAGCATAACAGTTTTGTAAGCACAATCCACGTAGATAACGTACAATAAACAAATTGATGGCCCCATTGAGTCACAGAGTCATACAGCATGGAAACAGGCCCTTTGGCCCAATTTGCCCATACCGACCAAGATGGCTGGCCTACACTAGTATCATCTGCCCACGTTTACCCATATCCCGATAAACTTTTCCTATCCATGTACCTGTCCAAATGTCTTTTAAAAGTTGTTTTTGTTGTACTTGATCAACTACCTCCTCTGGCAGCTCGATCCATATACCCACCAGCCTCTGTGGAAATATGAGTGCAAAAAAACCGCAAAGTTCATGGTACAACCAAAGACAGCCCATTGAAGTTCACAGTTGAGGTTAGTGTTATCTAGTGTTCAAGAACCTGATGGTTGTCAGGAAGAAGCTATTCTTGATTTTCCACCATGTGACGTTTCATATCATATGAGAGGGTAATTGGGATTTTAACTTGCATATCTGGAGGGATATGCATTCTCCTAAACCATCAGCATAGATTTTTGTTTCACAAAATGCTGGAGTAACTCAGCAGGTCAGGCAGCATCTCAGGAGAGAAGGAATGAGTGACGTTTCGGGTTGAGACCCTTCTTCAGTCTGAAGAAGGGTCTCGACCCGAAACGTCACCCATTCCTTCTCTCCCGAGATGCTGCCTGACCTGCTGAGTTACTCCAGCATTTTGTGAAATAAATACCTTCGATTTGTACCAGCATCTGCAGTTATTTTCTTATACTAGCATAGATTTTTGTGAACATTTCCTCTGTACAACAGTAGAGGCCTCCTCTACATGGAGAGTATGTGGACATTTTGATCTCCTTCGCTTCATATTCGTTGCTCAACATTTATTCCTACAAGTGGCACGATGGCAGAACAGTGGTGCAGCGGTAGAGTTGCTGCCTTACAGCGCCAGAGACCCGGGTTCAATTCTGACTAGGGGTGCTGTCTGTACGGAGTTTGTACTTTCTCCCCGTGACCTGCGTGGGTTTTTAACCGGGAACCCCGGTTTCCTCCCACACTCCAAAGACATACAGGTTTGTAGGCTCAAAATGCTGGAGTAACTCAGCAGGACAGGCAGCATCTCTGGAGAGAAGGAATGGGTGATGTTTCAGGTCAATACCCTTCTCTCCAGAGATGCTGCCTGGCCCGCTGAGTTACTCCAGCATTTTGCATCTATCTCCAGTGTAAACCAGCATCTGCAGTTCCTTCCTTCAGGTTTATAGGCTACTTGGCTTGATAAAAATGTTAAATTATCCCTAGTGTGTGTAGGATAGTGTAGGGGGATTTCTGGTCAGCACAGACTCGGTGGGCAGAATGGCCCTGTTTCCACGCAGTAGCTCTAAACTAAACTAAAAAAAAACAAGCTCCTGAAATTAGGCCTTCTAAATTACATATGTGACATTGTTCTTGCCTGAACCACCATTTAGATGACATGAATGGTACGGCCTTGGTTTTTATTTTGTTATAAATGAAGTTCAGTTTGCTCCAGTAGGGCGTGTCCATTGTGCACACTGTTACACAGAGCAGCAGGTCTCATTTGCAAGTCCTGTGTGCTTTTATTTGTCAGTTCCATTGCGCGGACAATTTTCAGCGAGCTCTTGAAGGTCAGATTCACCTCTGAATGCCTCTGAATCCAGTCGTTAGTAATTCTGCACACCAACCTGTCCCTTTCCATCTCAGAGAGTGAATTGCTATCATTAGAACTCCCTCCGTTCAGCTTTGTGCTCAACCAGCGTAGCATGAGCTTTTGAGTCATGGAGTTGTACACAGAAACAGGCCCTTCAGCCCATCATGTCTATACCGACTCTTTTGATTATCTACATTCATGCTATGACACTGCATTAGGTCCATATCTTTCTATGCTTTGCCAATTTAAGTATCTGTCCACATGCCTCTTAAATCTAGTGATTGCCTTTGACTCCACCACCTCCTCTGGCAATTAGTTCCAGATATCAACTAATCTCTTTGCCAAACACTTACCCCTTTGAAACCGGCACGGTGGCGCAGCGGTAGAGTTGCTGCCTTACAGCGCTTGCAGTGCCAGGGACCCAGGTTCGATCCCAACTACGGGTGCTATCTGTACTTAGCTTGTACATTCTCCCCATAATGTGCGTAGGTTTTCTCCGCGATCTTCGGTTTCCTCTCGCACTCCAAAGACGTACAGGTGTGTAGGTTAATTAGCTTGGTGTATGTGTTAAAAAATTGTCCCTAGTGTGTGTAGGTTAGCGTTAATGTGCAGGGATCGGTGGTCGGCGCGTACTAGGTGGGCCGAAGGGCCTGTTTCTGCGCTGTATCTCTAAAACAAATTTAATCTCCTTCCTCTCACCCTTGTTTTTGAGGGCTTTACCATCTGAAAATAAAGATTTTATCTACCAATCGATTCATCTCCTAAACCATATACTTCTACTTCCATCAGTCTGAAGAAGGGTCCCGACCCGAAATCTCGACAGCCCATTCCCTCCGCAAATGCTGCCTGACCTGTTGAGTTTCTCCAGCGCCTTTGCGTTCTGCGATACCTCTATCGGGTTTCTAAACCAAACATCAAACTTATCTTTCTTGGTTGATCTCTCTTGATTACAATTACAAGACAAAGCCCAACGCCCAAACTGATTTTAAACTGATTATACAAACTTATGCTAAGGACAATAACGAACTCCAATTGCAATAATCAGGTGCCTACATGTTTACAAGCACATTAAAAAAAACCTGATAGGCTAAACTGATCCTTTGACCAATTGTTTAAATATTTGATAACCAGGTCTCCCTAGGTTCTGCCCTTTGCTCATGCAACAATATGCCGATTATGATCGGTGGTCCATATGGTCAACTATGCTCAATTGGCCCAGTATGCAAAGTTGGTCGGGATGTGTGCTGAGGGGCCTGTTTCGATGCTATGCAGCTCTACAACTCCATGGGTCATCTAAACGTTCAGTTTTGTTTACTTTATAGTCACATGCACCAAGGTACAGTGAAAAGCTTTTGTTGGGTACTGACCAGGCAGCGCAAAGACTACACTTTATTACAATCGAGCCATTCATAGTGTACGATTACATGAGAAAGGAACAACGTTTAGTGCAAGATAAAGCCAGCAAAGTCCAATAAAAGATAGTCCAATGAGGTAGATAATAGTTCAGAACTGATCTCCAGTTGGGGTAGGATGGTTCAGTTGCCTGATAACAGTTGGGAAGAAACGATGTGTATGAAGGAACTGCAGATGCAGGTTTAAACCAAAGACAGACACAAAAGGCTGGAGTAACTCAGCGGGACAGGCAGCATCTCTGGTGAGAAGGAATGGGTCGAGACAATTTCTTCAGAAGAGGGTCTGAAGAAGGGTCTCGACCCGAAACGTCACCCATTCCTTCTCTCCAGAGATGCTGCCTGTCCTGCTGAGTTACTCCAGCTTTTTGTGTCTGTCTTGGGAAAAAACTATCCCTGAATCTGTCCCTGACCCTGAAAGTAGGGACCGACGTAGGTTTGTATTCAACACCGGTGAGGTTTGCAGCAAAGAAATATGAAGGATATTGTCGGCGTACATTGGTGAGAATGGCGGATTGAG
Organism: Rhinoraja longicauda; assembly: GCF_053455715.1. Lineage (NCBI taxonomy): Eukaryota > Metazoa > Chordata > Chondrichthyes > Rajiformes > Arhynchobatidae > Rhinoraja > Rhinoraja longicauda. The sequence goes on from NC_135982.1 coordinate 11,765,793, forward strand.
CAACTGGCAGGAAACAGGGAGTAGGTATAAGAGGGTCATTTTTAGGTTGGCAACCTGTAACCAATGGAGTACCACAGGGACCCGCGCTGGGAATTAAGCTGTAGGCAGTGCACATTAATCATTTTTGGAAAAAATCAAATGTACTTCAGCCAAATTTCCAGATGATACAGATGTAAGACGAAAACTAAGTATTGGTATCAGTATTAGTTCCAGATGGTAGGCTGCTTTGAAAGGTTAGATCACACGGGATCCAGGGAGAGAAAGCTAACCAGATACAGAAGGTGGATAGTGGTGACCAAGGTTTTTGCAATGCCTGCCTTCATCTGTCAGGGAATTGAGTTTAGAAATTGGGACGTTATGTTACATTTCTACAAGGCATTGGTGAGCCAGCACTTGGCACAAAAAGGACCCGGCATGGGAAGGGGAGGGGGGGGGGGGGAGCACCGAGAACAAGAGGGACCTTTAATGGTGGTGGGGGTTGGGGGGGGGGATGAAGAAAGGACCAACAATATTTAACGGTACTTTGTAACTTTGTCTGTGCCTTGTGGCGACCTTTTTGTGTACTGTGTAGGCAAAAACAAAGAATCGCACTGTACCTTCATGGTTCATGTGCACAATAAAGTATCTATCAATCTATCTATCTTGGCATGTTATGTTCATGTTTGGCCATCCCACGAGAGGAAAGATGCCATTAAGCTGGAAAGTGTACGGAGAAGATTTACGAGGATGTCTGAAGAAATTTGAAGGAGGGTCCCAACCCGAAAGGTCACCCATCCTTTTTCTCCAGAAATGCTGCCTGACCCACTGTGGTACTCCTGCGTTTTGTGTCTATCCTACAAGGATATTGCCGGAACTCAAGGGCCCGAGCTATAGTGAGAGATTGGGCAGGCTATATGTGTATTTCTTAGAGTGAGGGGTGATCTTGTAGAGATATCTATATACTAAAACTCTTGTTTGTTTGTTTGTTCGTTCCTGAACTACAGCCAAAACGGTACATGATAGCACGACAATTTTAGGCCCAACTTACTCACCATCGTTCCTTTGGTGCTAATGGAAGAAGTTTCATTGGAATTGTTGTTATGTTTTTTAAGTTATTCATATTTTAAATTTAAATCTATCTCCTAGGAGGGAGGGAGGGGGAGGGGGGAGGGAGGGGGGGAGGGAGGGAGAGGGAGGGAGGGAGAGGGAGGGAGGGGGAGGGGGGGGAGGGGGGGGGAGGGAGGGAGGGGAGGGAGGTGGGGTTGGAGGGGGGGGAGGGAGGGGGGGTTAGGGGGGTTGAGGAGGATCGTGGGGAGAAGGGGAGGGGAAGGGGAGGGGGGGTGGAGTGAGGGGTGGAGGGGAGAGGGGAGGGGGAGGGAGGGGGTAGTGGAGAGAGAGGGAAGGGGAAGTGGAGAGAGGGAGAGGGGGAGAAGGGGGGAGAGGGGAGGGGGGAGTGGGGGGGAGAGGGGTGGGGGGGAGAGGGAAGGAAGGAGTAGGGGAGGAGACAGTGCTGCACCAACGCAGGAGAGGTTTGGGCCCAATGGGTCCACTTGGTCTAGTATATATCTAAAATCATGAACGGAATAGATAGGGTTAATGCACAGAGCCTTTTTCCCAGAGATGGGGAATCATGAAGGTGAGAAGAGAAAGATTAAATAGACACTTTAGGGGCAGCTTTTTCATACCGAGGGCGGTGGGTATATGGAACAAGCTGCTTATGAAAGTAGTTAAGGCAGATTTTCAATAACAGCTGTTAAAATACATTTGTGCAGGTACATGGATAGGGAAGGCTTAGGGGGATCCTGGCCAAATGCTGGGATACGGGACTGGATTGGATGGGACATCTTGGTCGGCATAGGCGAGCTGGCCTGAAGAGGCTGTTTTCATGAAGTGTGACTGCATATCTCCGACAATATGACTCTGTACAGAATGAACACTCCAGATTTGTGTTTTCCAAAATGATACCTCGATGCCCGCAAAAACAAAAACGATAGCACGCAACAAAAGCTTTTCACTGGGCCTACATTATACAGTACGCATGAAAACAAAACTAAACTAAACTAAACTCCTCATTCATGGGAATAATTGTGGTAAACTCTGACGAACACAGCTCTTCTGTCCGACCTGCTGTTCGACGCCTTTTATCCAGGACTGTTTGCAAGGTTGACATTTGGAAACCAATTCCTTCTACTTCATTCCTTCCCGTGGAATCCAAGATGAGCTGTCAGGTTGTGAAAATGCACTGCGCCGTTAGTGCAGGAATGAAAAATACAAGAACAAAGAGCATCGCTGACGGGGAAATGAAGACCAAAAGGAAGCACAGGAACTGCTGCTCCCACGAGGGTTTTATTTCCCAGCCGGAGAGGGGGGGAAGGGGGAGGGGGATGGGGGGAGGGGGGGGGAGGGGGGGGAGGGGGGGTTGAGAGGGGGGAAGAAAGTGAGGCAGTGATGGGGGGGTCACAGATTTAAGGTGATAGGCAGAAGGCACAGGTAGGTATAAGAAAATAACTGCAGATGCTGGTACAAATCGAAGGTATTTATTCACAAAATGCTGGAGTAACTCAGCAGGTCAGGCAGCATCTCGGGAGAGAAGGAATGGGTGACGTTTCGGGTCGAGACCCTTCTAAGGGTCTCGACCCGAAACGTCACCCATTCCTTCTCTCCCGAGAAGGCACAGGTAGGTGCTCTCTCAGCTTGTGTCTTTAGTTTAGTTTAGTTTAGAGATACAGAGGCAGACCTTTCGGCCCACCGAGTCCGCGCCGACCAGCGATCCCCGCACATTAACACTATCCTCCACGCTCTATGGCCAATTTTACATTTACACCACGCCAATTAACCTACAAACCTGCACATCTTTGGAGTGTGGGAGAAAAGCGAAGATCTCGGAGAAAACCCGCACAGGTCACGGGGAGAACGTACAAACTCTGTACCGACAGTGCCCGGGGTCAGGATCGACCCCGGGTGTCTGGCACTGTAGGCAGTAGCTCGACCGCCAAGCCGCCTATGCCACCATGCTGCCCTCTGGGTGATCGCTCTGCCTGGAATCAGAGTCCATTGGAGTTTTCAAAAGGGACTGGATAGATACAGATGGGAAATGATGGGATACTGGTTCGAGAACCAGAGGACATAGGTTTAAAGTGAGTGGGGGAAAGATTTAATGGGAACCTAAGGGGTAACCTTATTACATATAGGGTGGTGGATGTATTGAACGAGTTGCCGGAGGAGGTAGTTGAGGCAGGTACTCTCCCAACGTTTAAGAAACTTTAGATAGGTACGTGGATAGGATAGGTTTGGAGGGAAATGGGCAAAACACAGGCAGATGGGACTAGTGTAGATGGGACCTGAAGAAGGGTCTCGATCCGAAACATCACCTATTCCTTTTCTCCAGAGTTGCTGCCTGACCCGTTGAGTTGCTCCAGCATTTTATGCCTATCTAGATGGGACATGCTGGTCGGTGTGGGCAAGTTTTGCCGAAGGGCCTGTTTCTATGCTGTGTCACTCCATGACTCTATGAATTGCAAGGCTGTGGAGAGGATCTAGGATAGGGACTGAATGGAAGGGACCACAAGGGCCGGCATAAACTCGATGGAGTGAATGGTCTTCTTCCTCACTTCGCAGTTCTGTGGTTCTATTTCAGCTCATGTGTCAAACGTGTCTCAATACCCTTTGACATTTGTTGTTAAGGTGGCAAATATGGCGTAGGATGATTCCACGAACTCAAAGGTGAGGAAATCTGCTGTATGGAGCGTTGCTGAGAGAGGAATATTGTCTCGGACATGACAACATGGCCAGGGGATCTATATTATCCAACTCGGAGAGACTTGCAGATTTATAGCCTTAAATGATTAAATTCGGGCCCCACGCACATCACCGGCTGCAGTTCTTCCGTGAGTTCATGAGGATTTTTCAATGAATACTTTATTGATATGTTGAAATATGTATGAACAATGTGGATGTAGATGGTTGAAGCTAAGCATAGGAGGCGAATATAACTGGAGAAAAAATAGAGTTGGAATCATTCTTTTTGGAATATCAGGATTGGCTGATGAAGATAGTTAAGCAGCTTTGGATCTTACTCCCGTGAGTTCAGGAGAGGGATTGTAATGAAGAGCATGAGTTTCTCAGGGGGCTTGGCAGGGTAGACGTACAGTTGATGAATTTATGAAAAAAATTCTGGGAAAAGAATTGTCAGTCTGCGCCAGTCTGTGTTCTTAAAGCTGTCACTAGATCTTCAGTGATTGTCTCGGATGCTCCTTATCCTGAATTTGGGGTGGCACGGTGGTAGAGCTGCTGCCTTAGAGCGCCATAGACCCGAGCTCCAAAGACTCTGCCAGGCGGACTGAAGCTAAGGGGCCCCACTGGATAAAGGAATAAGACTTTACCCAATGACGAGACAGCCTTCATCATTGACTTCAATGTTCTGAGGTACTTTCCATCAGAATAATTCACAGCAGCCAACTCGCCTACTAACCTGGAGATAATGGGAGAAAGCTGGAGCTCCTGGAGGAAACCCATGGCGCCACAGAGAGAACTTGCAAACTCCACACAGACAGCACCAGAGGCTCGAATCAAACGTGGGTTGCTGGAGGCAGTGGTTCTAACTGCCGTGCCACTGTGCCAGGAACACCCAGCTTCCACACCCCCTCTCGAGGGCCATCATCCATCATGAGCTCGTATACGTTTACCTAATTTCCTCACACCCATCTTTGCTCATACAGTGTGCCTTTGCCCCTTCAGTCCATCGACTAAACTTGCCAGCACGTTTGTAGCGTGGAGGTCCTTAGTCATTTAATTCTTCCTTCTTGATATTGGTTTGCAAATGCTTGGCTGTAATATGGCTGATCTGTGCTTCGGGAAATGGGATATCAAAGGTAGACACAAAGTGCTGGAGTAACTCAGCGGACAGGCAGCACTTCTGGAGAAAAAGGATGGGTGACGTTTCGGGCCGATTAAAACATGGCCACAGAGCAGATCAACACAACCTGGGACACACAGTCGATGAGGTTTTATTTAAACTCATCACTTTGGATGCCGTGAGGGAAAAGGGTGAATGTTTCAGATTTCAATGCAGAGTAAGGGTGATGATTTTGAATCCCATGCCTACAGTGAAAAATGCTGGATTTTTGTTATTATAAGCCACCTGTCTATAAAATACAATACAATACAATACAATACAATATATCTTTATTGTCATTGTACCCAGGGGTACAACGAGATTGGGAATGCGCCTCCCATACGATGCAATAATTTAGGTAATTTAGACAGCAGCAACCCAACGAAATGAAACAGTTGTAACAGTTTTGGACAGGGTAAAGTGCAAGTTGATCTATGCGTTGTGGCCATCCGGCTCGGCAGGACCGGTTCATAGCAGCTATGGCCCTGGGGATGAAGCTGTTCCTGAGTCTGGAGGTGCGGGCATAGAAGGCCTTGTATCGTCTGCCCGATGGAAGGAGTTCGAACAGACTGTTGCAGGGGTGTGAAGAGTCTTTGTGGATGCTGGTGGCTTTTCTGAGGCAATCGTGTGTTGTAGATGCCCTCCAAGTCTGGTAGCTGTGTTCCGATGGCCCTCTGAGCTCTATGGACTACCCGCTGTAGAGCTTTCCTTTCTGCCTCCATGCAGCTGAGGTACCACACAGGGATGCCATGCGTTAGGATGCTCTCTATGGTGCAGCGGTAGAAGGTCGTCAGCAGCTGTTGGGGTAGACCAGACTTTTTCAGTGTTCTTAAGTAGAACAGTCTTTGTTGTGCCTTCTTGACCAGCGCAGCAGTGTTATTGGACCATGTTAGGACCATGTTAAATCAAGAGGGGAATGAATAGCATGCATGTACAGAGTCTTCTACCCAGGGTAGGGGAATTAAGAACCAGTGGGCATGTGTTTAAGGTGAGAAGGACAAGGTTTAATACGCACCTGAGGGACAACTTTTTCACTCACGGTGGGTATATGGGAGCTGCCAGAGGAGGTAGTTGAGGCAGGTACTATAACAGCATTTAAAGGACACTTGGGCAGGTGCATGGATTGGAAAGGTTTAGAGGGATATGAGCCAAATGCAGGCAAATGGGACTAGCTTAGATGGAGCATCTTGGTCAGCATAGACGAGCTGGACCGAAGGGCCTTTTTCCGTGCTGTATGACTCTGTGACTCTAACTGCTATTCCCAGTTATACCGAAACCAGCTGACTCAGACTGAAGAAGGGTTTCAACCCGAAACGTCACCCATTCCTTCTATCCAGAGATGCTGCCTGTCCCACTGAGTTACTCCAGCATTTTGTGTCGACCTCCAATTTAAACCTACACCTGCAGACTCAGATGATAGAGTATCTGTGACATTCAACGATTCAGGACACGGAGTGACACGCACAGGCAATTTTATATCAAGATTTTAAGATAAATTCAATTTCTGCAGTAATTTATGTCATTTATCAATCAATGATTGAAGCAGACACTTCAATCCAAAAGGAGCCACAATGATCAGGTTCGATGAGCAGGTATCATGAGCAAGGTGGGGGAGAGAGAGCAATCTCTTCAACTGCCAGCTCTTCTGAATCAGGGGATTGTTTACAGCCTTGACCTGCTTGGCAACATTCATGAATGTTTACAAATCTTACAAAGGAATGAATTTAATTTCAATCTTCTGAATTTAATTCTACGCTAAGCCAATTAATTCCACACCTCAGTGAATTCCAATGCTCAACAATCAATTCCTCTGCAAAAAGGTTTGAGCTAGAACACATTTAAAAGAAAGTTGACACAAAATGCTGGAGTAACACAGCTGGACAGGCAGCATCTGTAGAGCGAAGAAATGGGTGACGTTTCAGGTCGAGACCCTTCTTCAGACTGACAAAAGAAGGTTTGTCATCATCGCCTATGCACTACGGACAGATAGAAACTGGACAACTGTTAATCGTCCAATTATCCAATGGAAGGATAATTGTGTTTATTTCCCATCTGGTTGGAACAGGTGTAGGTCCTTTGGTCCATCACCTGAGCTTTGTAAGAGATTTGACCAAGATGTTCCCGAGCCACCCCTCTCTCAAAAAGGAACCAACCAAGAGAAATATTTAGCCGATATATGACTTGGCCTCCACAGCCCTCTGTGGCAATGAAGTCCACAGATTCACCACCCTCTGACTAAAGAAATTCCTCCTCATCTACATTCTAATGTTACGTCCTTTCATTCTGAAGCTATGACCTCTGGTTCCGGACTCTCCCACTAGTGGAAACGTCCTCTCCACATTCACTCATATCCAGGCCTTTCACTTTTTCGGTAAGTTTCAATGAGGTTCCCTCCCTCATCCTCCTGAACTCCAGCGAGTACAAGCCCTGTGCTGTCAAATGCTTATCATACGTCAACCCAGCCATCCAGAGGATCATTCTCATCAGCGTTAACCCTATCATCGCCGGGATGATTTTTGTAAAATTATGCTGAACATGCTTGGTCTTCCTGCATCGTGTGGAGTCAGCCTTCTTGGGAAAATCTTGGATCTGGACTTTCAGCAGAGATTCAACCATGGTTTTCTTTAATTTGAGAGGAAGTAATTTTTGAACCCTCGCCACTTGTTTTCCTGTTCTGGTCGTGGAAATGTCTGACTATTTCCCACATGAGCCAACATTTCATGAAAAACCTGCAGCCACCAACAGACAAGAGCGCTCTCAGTCATTCTAGCACGGTAAAGTTACCCCCCACTCTCTCTGCGAGTCGAACAATGACTGTCAGTGGTGCAGTTACAAGGGTGAAGCTGACTCTTACTCTTCTACTTTTACAGCTTTGAAAATGACTAAGGAAATCATCGCCATCAAATTCGACAGAGGAGGCAGGGAGATCGGTACTTGAGAGTCAAGTCAAGTCAATTTTATTTGTATAGCACATTTAAAAACAGCCCAGGTTGACCAAAGTGCTGTACGTCAGTTCAGGTACTAAACACATACATACAATGGCACACAAACATAACAGCACATACATAAACAGTTCACAGCGCCCCCTCAGAGGGCCTCAAACGCTAGGGAGTAGAAATAGGTTTTGAGCCTGGACTTAAAGGAGTCGATGGAGGGGGCAGTTCTGATGGGGAGAGGGATGCTGTTCCACAGTCTAGGAGCTGCAACCGCAAAAGTCAAGGACTTTTGACAGGAATGGCAGTTTGGAAATGGGTCTGTAGTTGCGAGGCAAGGTGGGGTCTAGGTTAGGTTTTTTCAGGAGGGCCTGGACCACCGGGTACTTGAAACAGGTTGGAACAGTGCCAGTGGCCAGAGAACTTTTGATAATAGAGAGGATGCTGGGACCGGCTATTGCAATGACATCCTTCAGAAAGGCAGTGGGGGCAGGATCAAGGGGGCAGGTTGCAGGTTTCATAGTGGAGACAAGCTTTGCAAGGGAGGTTAGAGTGATGGGTTGGAAACGGTCCAATTTAGACGAACAGACCTGTGAGACAGCTAGGTCACGGGTGGGAGGGGAAATATTCATTCTAATGTTCTCAACTTTGCGAGTGAACAATTTAGAGAATTCTTCGCACTTAGCAGGGGACCCAACTACTGGGGGCTTCGTCAGGCCTAAAGCACATTCGCTACACAAGACTCCATATCGGTGAGGTTTAATGATAATGATGTGGTGGTTGTGGATTCATATTCCACCCCTTTATTCCTTCCGTTTCGCCATGCAGTTGTGCAAAACGCAACGTTCTGGAGGAACTCAGTGGGCCAGGAAGCGTCCATGGAGGGAAATGGACTCTTTCAGCTTTCTCATGGCCTCCCCCACACCATAAGTCTGAAGAAGGATTCTAACCTGCAACGTTGTCTGTCCATTCCGTCCGCAGATGCTGCCTGGTCCGTTGAGTTGCTTGAGCACTTTTTTTTAATCTTGCTCAAGATTCCAGCATCCACAGTTCTTTGTGGAATCATGCAGTTGTTTTTTTAATCTGTAAATGCGACCTCTATCACTTTCGGCTATCCAGGAAATTGCTGAGAATTGTGGACTATTCTCAAGACTGTCACACAAACCAACCTCCCTTCCATTGACTCCATCTACACTTCACGCTGCCTTGGCAAGGCCACCAGCATGATCAAGGACAAGTTTCACCTTGGTCAATCCATCTTCCCCCCCCCCTCTCCCTTCAGGCAAGAGGTAGCGGAGTGTGAAAACACACACCTCCAGATTCAGGGACATTTTCTACCCAGCTGTTATCAGGCAACTGAAAGATCCGATCAACAACTAGAGAGCAGTCCTGAGCTACTATCGACCTTACTGGAGACCCCCGGACTATCTTTAATCACTCTTTATTGCACTATACGGTATTCCCTGTATCATCTATCTGTACACTGTGAATGGCTTGATTGCAATCATGTATTGTCTTTCCACTGACTGGTTAGCACACAAGAATCATTATTATTCTTGTAATTCTTGGACAGTAGTGTCATAAGAAACTTCATTCGGTCTGCGAAAGGCATTGTATTGTGCTGCTCCTACTGATCAATCCCAATTTGAATGACTCCAATATCTCGCATTTGGTTTTCCCCCTGCCCCTCCATTGTGGAGGGCATTCGCCTGATGCAAGCCAGATCACCCCGAGCAGGAGGGGTGTGTGTCGGGGGTGTTACAACGATGGGCCTTTATAGCAGGAACACACAGCACGATCAGCTCAGAGGTCAGACCACCAGTGAGGTCTGGACCCAGCCCGCAGTCAGCTATAGGTGCAGCTTTATTATTCTCACATGCACCGAGGTACAGTGAAAAACTTCCCTTTTTCAAGTAGCCTTTAATTTACAGCCATCCCTGGTCTTGCATAATCACACCTTTGAAAATATTCATGCAAGAATAAATACAGAGGAAGACTTTGAATGGTGAACCGAAACTGATTTATGTAAGAGAAAAGATACATAAATGGTGAGCTGAGAAGCCTCTGCATAATCATTAGGTACAAGGCTGATATTTGTGACTCATTCACTCTGATCTTTTAACAACAGCATGCAGATAACTTTAAAAACATTCCCATTTTCTCCGCAATTACAGGTTGAATGGATTGAATCAGAACCAGCCCCTGCTGGCAGTGAAATAGAGGGTTCCAAATAATCAGCAATAATAAGCTAATTAAACACGGAATGCATTCAAAGGAGGATACAGTAATTCGACGGGCAGGCCAATGCGTTAATAAAGATTCTTTCTTTCCCCTCTCTCGCTGCCGTCTTCTTAAACATGCTTCGATCGTTACTGCGGGGAAGGATGCCACAACGTTTGACAGTCAGGCGCTTCGATCGATGAGGAAACATCCGACACCACAGCCGGAGTCTCTCTCCAGCATCAAATAACAATCCCAGACCAAAGCATTAAGAGTGCAACACAGCACCGTCAACAGTCTTTAAAACGTCCAGCGATCAGAAACATGATGACTAGGTTAAGGTTTGTCAATAAAGGACATCCAAACCACTTTGTGCAAGCGGACCAGGGAGGAGGCTATTCACCCTCCCAAGCTTGCTCCTCCACTGATGACAATCACTGCTGCTCCTTTCTCACTGGTCTTCTTTACTCCGAAATGCTCAAAGCCCCCCACTTCATACCAATGTCTACCTCAAAGGTACGCAGTAACTCGGCATCCACTGCTCCAGCGAATGGAGAATTCCAAAGATTCACAAACCCCTGACTAAGGAGGAATCTTTTACCCAGAGTAGGGGAATCAAGAACCAGAGGACATAGGTTTAAGGTGAGGGGAGAAAGATCTAATAGGAACCTGAGGGGCAACCCAAAGGGATGTGGCTGTACAGAACGAGCTGCCATGGGAGGTAGTTAAGGCAGATACTATCACAATGGACAGGTACATGAGTAGGAGGTAGACACAACCATGAATAGGATAGGGTGAGAGGGATAAGGGCCAAACGTGGCCAGGTGGGACTAGTTTCGATGGGGCATGTTAGTCGGCGTGGGCAAGTTTTGCTGAAGGGCCTGCTTCTATGCTGTATGACTCTATGACTCAAACAACTCAAACTATGACTAAAACAATATGTCCCCTCATCTAGATGCTTCAGCCCCCTTACCCTCAGACGGCAAGAGCTTGCACCGAAGGGATCAGTCTCTCAGTCACTGATCAATCCACCTGATAATCCCTCCAAAAACCATCTATTCTGCTGCCACCTGTTCGTCTTCTCAGCTCCAGTGTGTTGAGACCATTTCTACTCAATCACTTCCTGTGCCAGGAATCAATCTTCATCACGCCATCTCCAAGATATGTAGAAGTCCAGCACAGAGCAGGCCCTTTAGCCCATGCGATCTGTGTCGAGCATGGGGCTAATCACTACCGTCCACATGTGATCCATATCCCTCCATTTGCTGCATATCCATGTGACTATCTAAAAGCTTCTTAAGCACCACCACCACCACCACCACCATCCCTGGCAGTGCGATCCAGGTACCCACCACCCTCTGTGTAAGAAACATACAACATAGAACAATACAGCACCAGGACAGGTCCCGAGGGGCGGCCTATTGAAGGCCTATAAAATCATAATGGGTAAGGTAAATGCACACAGTCATTTCCCCATGGAATCAAGAACCATAGGATTAAGATGAGAGAAAGATTTAAAAGGGACCCGAGAGGCAATGTTTTCACACAGAGAGCAGAGGGTATATGGATCAAGCTGCCAGAGGAACTAGTTGAGGCAGGTACGATAACAACATTTAAATTACATTTGAACAGCCACATGGATAGGTAAGGTTTGGAGGGATTTTGGGCCAGACACGGGAAAATGGGACTAGGGGCATCTTGGACGGCATGGACAAGTTGGGCCGAAGGGCCTGTTTCTGTGGTGCGTGACTCTATGATTCTGAGAGCAAAGCATTTGCCCCCTTTGTCCTGCAAAACCCAACCCCTCAACCAACATCACCAATCGGCTGGTTGTTATCATCTTCCTGCCAGTGGGATTGTTCTGTGTACAAATCAACTGTGTTGTCGTCTTCGTCACACAGTGGCTGCAGTTCAGGGAGACCTTGGGGTGCATGCACCGTGAAAGGCACAACATAAACTCAAGTCTTTTCATCATTTTTATATTTCCATACAACATAGAAAGAGGTCGCTTTGGCCCATCGAGTCTACGCTGGTTCACAGATACCCAGACAGTTTTGCCAGTAACCAATTCCCATACCCCCCGGCACGGTGGCTCAGTGGTAGAGTTGCTGCCCTACAGTGCCAGAGACCCAGGTTCAATCCTGACTACGGGTGCTGTCTGTACGGATTTGTACGTTCTCCCCGTGACCGCATGGGTTTTCTTGGGAGCTCCAGTTTCTCGGGAGCTCCAGTTTCCTCCCACACTCCAAAGACGTACAGGTTTGTAGGTTAATTGGCTTGGTAAAATTGTGAATTGTCCCTAGTGTGTGTAGGATAGTGTTAGTGTGCGGGGAACGCTGATCGGTGTGGACTTGGTGGACTGAAGGGCTTGTGTCCGCGTTGTATCTCTAAACTAAACTAAACGAACCCTCCCCTTGATATTACCACTCACAATAGACAATAGGTGCAGGAGGAGGCCATTCGGTCCTTCGAGCCAGCACCGCCATTCAATGTGAGCATGGCTGATCATTCTCAATCAGTACCCCGTTCCTGCCTTCTCCCCATACCCCCTGACTTCGCTATCCTTAAGAGCTCTATCTAGCTCTCTCTTGAATGCATTCAGAGAATTGGCCTCCACTGCCTTCTGAGGCAGAGAATTCCACAGATTCACAACTCTCTGACTGAAAAAGATTTTCCTCATCTCCGTTCTAAATGGCCTACCCCTTATTCTTAAACTGTGGCCCCTGGTTCTGGACTCCCCCAACATTGGGAACATGTTTCCTGCCTCTAACGTGTCCAACCCCTTAATAATCTTATACGTTTCGATAAGATCCAGCATCACCTGCATATTCAGGGTAATTTATAGCAGCTATTTAACTTTACAACAAGCACATCTTTGGACTGTAAGAGAAAACCAGAGCACCAAGAGGAAACCTGTAGGCAGGGAGGATGAAGATGCTCCACACAGACAGTGCCAGAGGACAGTATTTTGTTATTGGTTTATTATTGTCAAATGCACTGAGATATAATGAATTTTTTGTTTGCATGCTATCTTGTCAAATCAAATCATGCTCGTTTCATTTCGTTTATTATTGTCATGTGTACATTGAAAAGCTTTTTGTTGCGTGCTTTCCAGTCAAAGAAAAGGGCGGCACGGTGGCGCAGCGGTAGAGTTGCTGCCTTACAGCGCTTGCAGCACAGGAGACCACGGTTCGATCCCGACTACGGGTGCAGTCTGTACGTCGTTTGCACGTTCTCCCCATGACCTGCGTGGGTTTTCTCAGAGATCTTCGGGTTCCTCCCACATTCCAAAGACGTACAGGTATGTAGGTTTGGTAAATGTAAAAATTGTCCCTAGTGTGTGTAGGATGGTGTTAATATGCAGGGGTCGCTGGTTGGCGCAGATCCAACAGGGCCGAAGGGCCTGTTTCTGCACTGTATCTCTAAACTAAACTAAACTGTATATGATTGCAAGCAAGCCATCGACAGTGTACAATATTTAGTGCAAGATAAAATCCGATAAAATCTCAGAGTCAACGTTTGCTCGGTCTTTCCCACCCACCTTGCTGCTGTGGAGTGAGGCTTATGAAACTGCTCCCTCTGCTGGTGGCTCAAATCACTTTCCCATTGCACTCAGTTCAACAGAGAGCCCTGTGTCAGGTCTGGAGATAACATTCCCATCTTTGACACGGATCCTCTCGCTCCGCCAGTCAGTTGTTCCAGACTCAAGCATTCTGACTCTCCCCAGAGCCACCTTCTTCATTCCACCGGCTGCCCGTACCCTCACGCCAAGCCCCACCAGGACTGCCCACCCACCCCCGCTGCCTCCAGTTTTAAACGGGTGCCAGGGGTGATGGGGATAAGGCAGGAGAATGGGGCTGAGAGGGAAAGATAGATCAGCCATGATTGAATGGCAGAGTAGGCTTGATGGGCTGAATGGCCTAATTCTGCTCCTAGTGAACTTTGTGAAAAGTTCCACCTGTTTTCAAACCCCTTGAGGGCCCCTCTGTTCCTCTCTCCAGTCATGGATAGATGGGCAGGAAGTGTGGAGAGGGCTTTGGGCCTAATGCAGGCAAATGGGACTAGCTTAGTCCATCAAGTGCACACTGCCCAACAGTCTTACATATACACTCCAACCATGCTTTAATCTCCCAATGTTTCCATCAACTGCCCCCAGATTCTTCCCCTCACCCATGCACCAGTGGAATAGACTGGTTGCATCACGGCCCGGTTCGGCAACTTGAACGCCCAGGGGCGATGAAGACTGCAAAAAGGTTGTGAACACTGCCCAGTCCATCACCGTCTCTGCCCTCCCCACCATCGATGGGATTTACCGGAGTCACTGCCTCAGAAAGGCAGCCAGCATCATCAGAGACCCACACCACCCTGGCCACACACTCATTTCACCCCTGCCATCGGGAAGAAGGTACAGGAGTCTGAAAACCGTAACGTCCAGGTTCAGGAACAGCTTCTTCCCTCCAGCCATTCGGCTATTAAACACTACAACCTCAAATAAGCTCCGAACTACATAGACTATTAGTTATTATTGCACTATTATGGTTTGTTTTGTGTGTGTACATATGCGTGCATATATCTGAAGAATATATAGGGCGGCACGGTAGCGCAGCGGTAGAGTTGCTACTTTACAGCGAATGCAGCGCCAGAGACTCGGGTTCGATCCTGACTACGGGTGCTGCACTGTAAGGAGTTTGTACGTCCTCCCCGTGACCTGCGTGGGTTTTCTCCGAGATCTTCGGTTTCCTCCCACACTCCAAAGACGTACAGGTATGTAGGTTAATTGGCTGGGTAAATGTAAAAATTGTCCCTAGTGGGTGTAGGATAGTGTTAATGTACGGGGATCGCTGGGCGGCACGGACTTGGAGGGCCGAAAAGGCCTGTTTCCGGCTGTATATATATATGATATGATATGAAGAAGGGTCTCGACCCGAAACGTCACCCATTCCTTCTCTCCCGAGATGCTGCCTGACCTGCTGAGTTACTCCAGCATTTTGTGAATAAATCGATTTGTACCAGCATCTGCAGTTATTTTCTTATATATAAATATATATATATATATAAAATCTATATATATAAAATCTATATATATGTCATGCGTATTTGTGAGTATGTGTATATATATACACACACAACTTTTTTCTCTCTCGTTTATTATATTGTTTACAAAGCACTATGTTTACATATTTTGTTGTGCTGCTACAAATAAGAATTTCATTGTTCTATCTGGGACAGATGACAATAAAACACTTTTGACTGCCTTGATTTTACAGTGGCCAATGAACCTACCAGCCTGCAGGTCTTTGGGTCGTGGGAGAAAACCAGTGTAGCTGGGGGGAGTGGTAAACCCACATGGTCACGGGGAGAGCGTGCAAACTCCCTGCAGACAGCACCAGGGGTCAGGATTGAACCTGGTTCACTGAGGCTGTGAGGCAGCGGCTGTACGGGCGGCGCCATGAAGGCAGAGAGCGGTTTGAGCGAAGGTCCGTCAGACTGTTGAACCTCTTCAGCACAATTCTACCAGCAACTCAGCCGCAGGTGGGGAGGACCTCAGACCTCCTTCTCTGCAGCGTGGGGGGCTGAGGAGAGACCTGATAGTAGTATATCAAATTATGAGGGGCATAGAGAGGGTAGACAGCCAGAACCTTTTTTTCCAGGGTGGAAATGTCAAAGACCAAAGGGCACAGATTTAAAGTGAGAGGGGCAAAGTTTAAAGATAGGCGGAGCACGTTCTTTTACAGAGAGTGGTGGGTACCTGGAATGCGCTGGCAGGGGTGATGGGAGAGGTAGATATATTGGTGCTGTTTAAGTGGGTTTTAGATAGGTAGATGGATGTGCAAGGAACGAAGGGATAGGGATCATGACCTGGCAGAGGAGATTAGTTCCAAGGAGAACTTGGCATCATGTTCGGCGTGGATATTGTAGGCGCAGAGGGACTGTTTCTGTGTGGTACTGTTCTATGTTCTAAGTGACCAAAATCTCTTCTGAAAGGAATAATTAATGATTCAGTGATGCTTTATTTCACAAAATGCTGGAGTAACTCAGCAGGTCAGGCAGCATCTCAGGAGAGAAGGAATGGGTGACATTTTGGGTCGAGACCCTTCTTCAGACTGATGTCAGGTGGGCGGGACAAAGGAAGGACATAGGTGGAGACAGGAAGATAGGGGGAGAACTGGGAAGGGGAAGAGAGGGACAGAGGAACTATCTAAAGTTGGAGAAGTCAATGTTCATACCGCTGGGCTGCAAGCTGCCCAAGCAAAATATAAGGTGCCACCAATATCCTTCCTTTGTCCTGCCCACCTGACATCAGTCTGAAGAAGGGTCTCGTCCCAAAACGTCACCGATTGCTTCTCTCCTGAGATGCTGCCTGACCTGCTGAGTTACTCCAGCATTTTGTGAAATAAATACCTTCGATTTGTACCAGCATCTGCAGTTATTTTCTTACAGTGATACATTATAGTCACCAGGTGCAGTGTAATGTTTTGTTTTGCATACAACCCAGTAAAATCATATAGCAGACAGTTACAGAAGTTCACCGAACAGTCCTAACTTTTGCCTGCCGCCACACCAGGTCGCTCCTCGCTCTCGGCGGCTCGCTATATAGCTTTGGATAATGATCGACATATTCTCATTGTGTAGACACAAAATGCTGGATTAACTCAGTGGGACAGACAGCATCTCTGGATAGAAGGAATGGGTGATGTTTCGGGTCGAGACCCTTCTTCAGACTGACTATCCTCATTGAGCGGTGGAAACAAACTATTTTATACTTGGTCAAATCAAGTTTATTTGTCACATACACATACACGATGTGCAGTGAAATGAAAGTGGCAATGCCTGCGGATTCTGCAAAAAAAAAATTACAATTACAGCATATAAATTTAAATTAATACAGAATTTTTTTTTTTAGTTCCTGGAGTTATAATAGTTAACAGTCCTGATGGCCTGTGGGAAGAAACTCCATCTCATCCTCTCCATTTTCACAGCATGACAGCGGAGGCGTTTGCCTGACCATAGCAGCTGGAACAGTCCGTTGCTGGAGTGGCAGGGGTCCCCCATAATCTTGCTTGCTCTTGATCTGCACCTCCTGATGTATAGGTCCTGCAGGGGGGCGAGTGTAGTTCCCATGGTGCGTTCTGCCGAACGCACTACTCTCTGCAGGGCCTTCCTGTTCGGGGCAGAGCTGTTCCCAAACCAGACTGTGATGTTGCCAGACAGGATGCTTTCTACAGCCCCAGAGTAGAAGCATTGAAGGATCCTCAGAGACACTCCGAATTTCCTCAGCTGTCTGAGGTGGTAAAGGCGCTGCTTTGCCTTACCCACCATTGCGGCAATGTGCGTTGCCCATGTCAGATCCTCTGTGATGTGGACTCCCAGGTATTTAAAGCTGCTTACCCTATCCACAGTAGACCCATTTATTTCCAGTGGCATTTACGTCCTTGGATGTTGAGCCCTTCTAAAGTCCACAATCAGCTCCTTAGTTTTTTTGACATTCAAGAGGAGGCTATTGTCCCGACACCAGAGTGCTAGATCAGCCACCTCCTCCCGGTAGGCCTTCTCATCGTTGTTGGAGATCCGGCCCACCACCACAGTGTCATCAGCAAACTTGATGATGGAGTTTGAGCTGAACCTGGCCACACAGTCATGTGTGTACAGGGAGTACAGTAGGGGGCTAAGGACGCAATCCTGGGGATCCTGTGTTCAGAGTGAGGGGGCCAGATGTGTGTTCCCCCATCCTGACCACTTGGGGCCTGGCGGTGAGAAAGTCCAGGACCCAGGAACACAGAGGAGTGTTAAGCCCCAGTTCCAACAGCTTCTCAGCAAGTCTGGTGGGGACTATGGTATTGAAAGCTGAACTAAAGTCTGCGAACTGACCGAGTTGCCATTGCTAATGTGTTCTGGTTTTTTGACAATCTAGTGCCACAGAATCGTACAGCATTGCTACAGGCCCTTCGGCCCACTACATCCATCCCAACCATTGTACTTATCCTATCTGTGCCATTCAGATTGAATGATGGCAGAAGGACCATCTTGCTCCCAATGTCAGCAAGACTGATTGTTGACTTCAGGAGGGGTAAAGGCCAAGGATCCACAAACTGTCTTCATCAACAGGATGCCAGTGGGGAGAGCCAACAGCCTCAGGTTCCTGGGTGTGCAAATCTCTGAAGAAGTGCCCTGGGCCCAGCACATGAATGCAATCACAATGAAGGCTTAGAAGATTGGAATTTCAATATGCCGATGAATATCCAATTGAATTTCTACAAATGTTCAGCTTTAGTTTTAGAGATACAGCGCGGAAACAGGCCCTTCGGCCCACCGAGTCTGCACCGACCAGCGATCCCCGCATATTAACGCTCTCCTACACACACTAGGGACAATTTACACATGCACCAAGCCGATTAACCTACATACCTGTACTTCTTTGGAGTGTGGGAGGAAACTGAAGATCTTTGAGAAAACCCACGAGGTCACGGGGGGAACGTACAAACTCCGTACAGACAGCACCTGTAGTCGGGATCAAACCCCGGGTCTCCGGCGCTGCAAGCACTTTAAGGCACCAACTCTACCGCTGTGCCACCGTGCTGAGATGTACGCTGTACTGACTGGTTGCATCATGGTCTGGCTCAGCAATTCATGGTCTGGTTCAGCCCAGGAGCGAAGGAGATTAGAGAGCTCGACACGGCCCGGTCCATCACAGGTATTGACCTCCCTACAATTGACGGGGTCTATGGGAGACGCCAGCATCATCAGACCAAAACCACACTGGCTACACTCTCACTTTGTTCCTACCATCGGTAAGAAGGCACAGCAGTCTGTAAACTGCGACTACTGTTTAATCAAGAACAGCAATCATCAGGCTCTTGAAACTCTACGTAACTCTAACCTCAGCAACTATGAACTGTGTCTTATAGGCTTTAGCGTTTAGAGAAAAAAGCACGAAAACAGGCGGTTCAGCCCACTGAGTGCAGGCCAGCCAGCGATCACCCCGCACACTAACACTGTCCGACACATGAGGGAACATTTATAATTTTGTTTACCAAAGCCAATTAACCTTCAAACTTTGGAGTGGGGGAGGAAATCAGAGCACCTGGATTAAATCCGTGGGGTCACAGGGAGGTTTCTTCCAGACAGCACCCACAGTCAGGATCAAACCTGGGTGGCGGGGCCCTGTAAGGCAGCAGCCACTGTGTCACCTTTGTTTTCACTGTGAACTACGGTTTTTCCACTACCATGGTTGCCTGGTAGAAATTAAAATCAATAAATTAAATTTCTGTGTGTATTGCACTTACTGCTGCTGCAAATGAGAACTTCTTTGTTCAATTGTCAGTCCATAGGACAATCAATCCCTTGATTTCACCCTCCTGGTCTCATTTACTCCTATTTGGTCTGTAGCCTTGGTGATTCAAGTTCTTATCTAGTTGCTTCTGCAATGAATCAAACTCCCTAGCATTTGACACGTACTTGTTGCTTTTACTAAATAATTCATCCAGCCTCACTTATTTTGTTACTGGGATAAGTAACTGTAGGTAATCGGGGTGGCATTGTGGTAGAGCTACTGCCTTAGAGCGCCAGAGAACTGGGTCGATCCTACTGTCTTGTACGCAGTTTGTACGTTCTCCCCATGACCTGCGTGGGTTTGCTCAGAGATCTTCGGTTTCCTCCCACACTCCAAAGTCGTACAGGTTAGCCGGTTAATTGGCTCAGTACAATTGTCCCCAGTGTGTGGAGGATAGTATTAACGTGCACGGGGATCGCTGGCCGGCGCGGACTCGGTGGGCCAAAGGGCCTGTTTCCACGCTGCATCTCTAAACTAAACTAAACTCAACAAAAACAAGAAGACAAGCACATTTTGTCCATTTTTTAATTACGTTTCAGCTTAGTCGTCACTAAGGTGAGCATTTCGGAAGAAATAAGTACAAAATCTGTGTACAAACACTATTTAAACAAAGTGTGATACTGTTCACATCAACCTTTACATCACAATGGGAACCTGCTGGAGGAACACAGCAGGTCAGGCAGGGTCTGTGGAGGGAAATGGACAGATGACGTTTCAGGTTGAGACCCTTCGTGAGACCTCATGTGATCCCAGCGTCTGCAGTCTCATGCATCTGCCTTACATTGTGCCGTTTCCGGTCGACATGTTCGTTGTTACTGCATTACAATTACAGTTCTAAAGTAAAATAACAGCATTATAAAAATAGTGGGAAATCCATGTTATTCATTAAATCGGGGAGATATTTCCAGTTTGGATGTACCCCTTTATTTCAAAATAAATCGAGGCTCATGTTAGTGCACTCCTCAGAGGCTGCCCGAGGAGGTGATTGGGAACCAACATTGAGATAGAGGAGGTCCTCTTCCCCAGTTCAGTCCATCTGCCCCACCTTAACCTCCTCCCAATGGTTACCAGCAGTGTTGTGAACATTTGTATTTCCTGTTATTATGATACATATTTCCCCCAGCTAAAATCGATCCACCTGCCAAAATTATTGAAGGCCTTCCTTTCGCCACTTTATCCTGCAAATAGTCATTATTAATGCCTGCCAAAGTTTAAAAGAAAGATTCCCTTGGCTTCCACCAGTTGGCGTCCCCAGTGTTTTGGAGATTCCAACCTGTGGTTGGGGAAGTCTACCCCAAATAAAAGGGGAAGAAATGAAATGTCTGACATTTGCCCCCACACAACGTGTGCAGGAAGGAACCGAAGATAGACACAAAAAGCTGGAGTAACTCAGCGGGTCAGGCAGCATCTCTGGAGAAAATGAGCAAGTGACATTTCGAGACAAGCCCCTTCTTATTTTTGGCATATCTTTCATGCATTTGTTCTACATTTCTCCATATCACCGTCTATATCTCTCGTTTCACTTTCCTCTGACTTTCAGTCAGGGGGGAGGGTCTCGACCTGAAACGCCACCTATTCCTTTTCTCCAGAGATGCTGCCTTGACCCGCTGAGTTACTCCAGCATTTTGCACCCACCCCTTGCGAAGGTGCAATTCAGCCAGTGACATGGCTTGAAGTGTGTGTGTGGACGGGGTCGGGGTCTTGGGGAGGGTGGGGGAAAAGCTGGTGCTGGATTTAGTGCAGAGCATGGGACAGAAGCAGTTGCCAGAGATACTGGCTGCAGCCACAGGTCAGGGAGCGAGGCTCCAGGGGTGAAGCAGTCCTGAGGCACCAGGCCGAGTCTGTTACTCACAGTGTACAGGGACCCATCCTAGGACTGTTTCATAGTGGGTCCAATCTCCAGAAATCTCCACACTACCTTGAAGCAGGTCTGTTAATTTAGTTTAGTTTAGTTTAGAGACACAGCATGGAAGCATGCCCTTTGGCCCTCGGTGTCCACGCCGACCATCGATCATCCGTTGTTGCTCGTTCTATGCTATCCCACTCTCGCAACCACTGCCTACACACGAGGGACGATTCACAGAGGGCCAATTAACCTACAAACCCGCACGCCTTTGCGATGTGCGGGGAAACCGGAGCACCCGGAGGAAACCCTCACGGTCACTGGGAGAACACGCAAACTCCACGCAGACAGCACCAAGGGGTCAGGGTTGAATGTGTGTCTCTGGGACTGAGGCAGTGGCACTGCCAGCTGTGCCAGTGCCAGCTGTGCCAGTCTGCGAGCTCTGTGGGAATTCCAGGGGAAATTGGTTCCAAATCCTTAACGAGAATAGAAAAAACAGAATCTCGTTACGCTTGAGAGTTTAAACAGGCAATACGAACTGTCAATGCTGGACTGATGGGAGAGAGATTACAAGTTCCACAGGGCAGATTGCCATTCATATTTCCAGGGTATGAATAATACTTTGGATAGAAAATGGAACTTTGTGTTGTGTTGGTTACTTTGAAGAGGGAAACAAACGGACTTGTTGTGCCACCTTTGGTATTGGAGAAAACACTTGCCTTCTCTAAAGCATCCGGATTGAAAAGAGGACATGTGGTCCTTTAGAAACTGTAAAACACTAGTTGCCTTTCACAATACCTATACACAACTGACACTCAAGGCTCAACACACACTGGGACAAACATAAGCCTGCAGCCCTCCTCCCCAACCACGTCCTTCACTGGCGACACCAATTTATTTCAAGATGTTTTAAACCGCTTCTGGGAACAATCGCAAAAATAAATTCGGCTTTGGGACGCTGCTCACTGAACTAGTACTTAACTAGTTGACGAGTTACTTAACCTGTTCGGTTATTATTCCTCTGTTGGTTTGCTCCAACATAAATAGCCGTGTTAACTAGCAGAGAAACGTGAAATGAATGAGGCATTTATCCACCAATATCGCCAACAGGGATAATACTCTAGTCAATTTAACATTTTCTCCATTACTGACAAACCACTTTTAAAAAATATTCTGGGTTACCTTAAGCTGTGAAATAGCTTTCTACATTAGGTGCTGTACAGCAAGAAACCCCTCATGTACAACCATCAAAGTCTACACAAACTAGAGCACATTTTGCCCACATTTGTACATTTATATCGTGTCTCGGGCTTATTATATTTACATTAGCTCTATAATTTATCGTACTATAAACACTATAAACATATCCCACATATAAATATTTAACTCTATACGTGGAAAGCCTTGAAACATTAATCGATAATTACGGAAAAAATTCAAAACATTAGTCAACGTGTTGCCCAGGCAGGTTTAACAGAACTGGAGATGTGGACTGGCCTGCAAATTGGAACTAGCCTCCTACACAGATACAGGAAACTCATGAATAGCAAGTCGCGGTTCCCCCCCCCCCCCACCCCTCCCCCCCCTCCCCTTAAGCATATATCAGTAGTGTGGGCTAAACCGTCCTCTTGGCTTCCGTTCTCGCTCCGTGGCTCGGTAACCCGCTAAACCTGGGAGTCATCGGCACCCAGGATGTTGAGTTCGTCAGGCCCCATCTTCTCCGGAGACTCGACCTCGGTGCCATGGCGGAAACCGGAGGAGATTTCTTCGAATGTCCGCCCCTTGGTCTCAGGAACCTTGAAGTAGGTGAAGATGAAAAACAGGACCAGCAGCACGGTGAAGATGATGAACACGTACGGGCCGGTTACTTGCTGTAGAGAGGAGAGAGAAAGAGACGCAGGAGTCACACAGCACTTCGGGCCAACTCGCCCGCGCCGACCAAGGTGCCCCATCTATGCTCGTCCCATTTGTCTGTGTTCCACCCCTATCCCTCTAAACCTTATTTGCAGCAGCAAGACACACAGATAAATATATCATTAAGAAAATTCAATAAATTATTGACCTTTCTCCCAGGCAACCTCAGTCGTGGAAAAACCAAAGCCCAAAGTGAAAACAAAGGCGGTACGGTGGCGCAGCAGTAGAGTTGCTGCCTCTCGGAGCAGGAGACCCAGGTTCGGTCCTGACTACAGGTGCTGTCTGCACGGAGTTGGTACGTTCTCCCTGCGTCAGCATGGGCTTTCTCCAGGTGCTCTGGTTTCCTCCCACACTCCAGGGACGTACAGGTTTGTAGGCTTGGTATAATTGTAAATTGTCCCTAGTGTGTGTAGGGTAGTGTTACGTGTGCGGACTCAGTGGGCCAAAGGGCCTGTTTCCGCCCTGTATCTCTAAACTGAACTGAAAGGTCACCTGACCTGCTGAGGGTTTGCATACTTGGATGCCACAAGCGACTGTGATCTGTCCCTCCCCGGTGTTGGGAGCTGTGTTAAACGATGCGCTTACCTCCACATACTGGAAGCACATGCCCACTAAGAAGTTTGCAGTCCAGTTGGAGAGTCCGGACACGGCCATGGCGGCTGGCCTGGGACCTTGGTTGAAGAGCTCAGCCACGATGAACCACGGGATGGGCCCTGGGCCAATCTCAAAGAAGGAAACGAAGCCAAAGATAGCTATGATGCAAATGTAGCTCATCCAAGGCAGCCCTTCCTGTGGCAAAAAAGAAAACACCTCCGTGTTAGACCGCCAGAGTGACAAACGTTTAGCTCATTCACCCCAACATTAACACCAGTACAAAATTCCCAAATCACAATTAAATTCACAGGAACTAATTCTCCCAATTAATCACGCAGAGAGACACATCTTGACCAAAAGCTTGATCCAAGAGCGAGCTTTTTCGTTTTAGAGATAAGGCATGGAAGCAGGCCCTTCAGCCCATTGAGTCTACTCTCTTCATTCTAACTCTATGTTATCTCACCTTCACATCCACTCCCTGCACACTGGGGGCAATGCACAGAGGACAACTAACTGACAGACCTGCATGTCTTTTGGGACGTGGGAGAAAAGTAGAGGTTACTTAGTTACTTAGAGATACAGCGCAGAAACAGGCCCTTCGGCCCACCGGGTCCGTGCCGCCTAGCGATCCCCGCACATTATCACTAGGGACAATTTTTACATTTGCCCTGCCAATTAACCTACAAACCTGTAGGTCTTTGGAGTGTGGGAGGAAACCGAAGATCTCGGTGAAAACCCACGCGGTCACGGGGAGAACGTACAAACTCCGTACAGCACAGCACCCGTAGTCAGGATTGAACCTGAGTCTCCGGCGCTGCATTCGCTGTAAGGCAGCAACTCTAACGCTGCGCCACCGTACCGGTCACAGGGAGAAGGTGCAAACTCCACAACGACAACATCCTGTGATCAGGATCGAACCCGGTTCTGTGGCACTCAGAGGCGGTAGCGTTCCCGGCTATGCCCCATTAGTCATAGATTTAGGGTTTTGCTCCCACATCTCAAATGCACGCGGGTTTGTAGGTTAATTGGTATCTGAATAAAAAATTAACAAAAGTGTGCAGGGAGTGGATGCGAATGTGTGTGGACAGTGGGCCATATATCTCTTAAAAAAAACTTCCACACCCCTGGGTCCAGGCAGCTCATCTTGAGGTCTGAGGAAAGGCCTCTCCCCGCTATCGTTTTGTGAAACGTGTAAAGTCCTGAGGGCTCATCACAAGGTGGATGTGGAAAAGCATCAGAATGAGGGAGATGCAATCATGGGGGGGGGTCCAATACATCAATAATAAGCACCACCTGTTTAATTCAGAAACGAGAACTTTTATTTTTCTCTCAGCAAGTCTTCAAAACTCTCTCGGTATTGATGAATTATTATCGCGTGTATCTGAGGAGATGATGCTTTAAATTCAGGGACAAGGAAAAATCCAGAACACGGTGGGAGTGAAGGGGGCAGAACTGGGGGAGTTGTTGTGGAGTGGCAGGGATGTGAGGAGGGGCTCGGCTGTGGGGGGGGGGGGGGGGGGGGGGGGTGGGTTTAGAAGGAAGGCCAAGGACTGTCACCGTGACTGGGTGTATCGCTGCAAGCACTGAGGCCGATGGGTGAGGCAGGCCCGGCAGTTCCAAAACACCAAGTTTATGGATCACCCCTGTAAATGAATCTCCAATCCACGTTGCCCAAGATCACACCGACCATCGTCAACCTGTTTGCACCACCTCGACACTGATCCTATTTTGTTCTTCACTCTCCCCCTCCCCCCCAGCTTCTACCCCTCACCCACACACCGGGGGGGCAATGTACTGAGGCCAATTGACCCACCGACCCGCACGGCTTCGGGAAGTGGAAGGAAACCTGAGCACCCGGAGGAAAGCCCACACTGTCACAGGGAGAACGTGCAAACTCTACACAAACAGCACCGATGGCCGGGATGCACATACAACTCATCGGAGGGCTCTACCCTTTCACCTCAGTGCCTAGGCCGAGATTGTTCCCAGGGTCATGCACTCACCGAAGCTGACCTTTCGGTCCACTGATTCCACGCTAATTCCATATTTTATTATTCTCGACACATTTCCAACAACTCCTGCCCCTCGTCCACGCACTAGCGGCGACGTGCAATAACCGATTAACCCGTTAACCCAGACACAGAGCCATGCAGAAGGGAAAACGACCCCATGGCTCAACTCGTCCAGGCCATCCAAGGTCGCCCCATCTAGAGTCAGAGTCTTATTTGTGTCAGGAAACCAGAACACCCCAGGGAAAACCCAAATAGTCGCAGGGAGAACGTGCAAACTCCACACAGACAGTGGCGGAGGTCAGGATTGAACCAGGGCCGCCAGAGCTCTGAGGCAGCGACTCTACTCCATGGTAGTTTGGTTGAACCCCTGTGTTGGAAATGCCAATTGGGGCAAGTTGATCAGCCTACGTCAACTTCTACTGCTCCTTAGAACATAGAACAGTACAGCACCTGACCAACCCCGTCAGCCCACAATGCCCATGCTGAACACAATGTCAAATTAAACTAATCTCCTCTGCATGCACGTGTTCCACATCCTCCACTCTTTTCACATAGTCATACAGCACAGAAATAGGCCCTTCACTCAACTTGCCCATGCCGACTAAGATGCCTCATTCACACTAGACCTACCTGCCCACATTTGTCCCATATCCCTCTAAACCTTTTTTATCCATGCATCTGTCCAAGTGCCTTTTAAATGTAGTTATAGTACCTCAACCACCACCCTCTGATAGCTTGTCCCATACAGCCACCACCCTCTCAAATGGTTCTGCTGTAAAACATCAGGTCCGATCTTCCTGGTGGAGCAAATGGTGCAGGAGGAGCAATGGAGATCACCCTCTCCATGACACACTGGTCAACCTCAAGAGCACCTTCAGCAACAGACTGGTTCCACCAAGATGCAGCACAGAACGCCACAGGAGACCCTTCTTCCCTGTGGCTATCAAACTGTACAACTCCACCCCTTTCTGTCATGGGATAGACCGACTCCCCTCCCCTCTCCCCCCCATCCCCTCCCCTCTCCCCCCCATCCCCTCCCCTCTCCCCCCCATCCCCTCCCCTCTCCCCCCCATCCCCTCCCCATATCTTGTTTGCACATCCCCAATCCTCGTCACTTTAATTTCAAGTTTCATGTTTCTTGTGTTTTATGACTGTTTGCAGATCTATTTCCCTCATGGGATAAATAAAGTTCTGTCGTCTGGTATCGTATTGTCGGACACGCTAAGACTCCACCCTCTGATGATCCTCTGTATGCGTCTCACTTGGGCCGAAGCCCTCCCTCCCTCCCTCCGCGTGCCTCTTACCAGAAGGGCGAGTGAGATGGTCATCAGGACAGCACAGATACTCATGCCCCCCAGGCCGATCAAGTGTAGAGTTCGCCGCCCCGCACGCTCCACCACAAACAGCTGTGGAGACAAAACGCACATCTGGTTGGTGACGTCCGCCGACGACCGCACTCCCCACCGCGCACGGACTCGCAGCGGCCATCTTATTGGATCTGCAAAGTATCTCACAGGCGATTGTCGGGAGGAGGTTGGTTGGTTTAGTTTACTCCAGAGATACAGTGTGGAATACTTGG
The DNA here is from genome assembly GCF_053455715.1 of Rhinoraja longicauda. NCBI lineage: Eukaryota > Metazoa > Chordata > Chondrichthyes > Rajiformes > Arhynchobatidae > Rhinoraja > Rhinoraja longicauda. Next base: position 11,793,092 of record NC_135982.1, read on the forward strand.
GCCCACCGAGACCGCGCCGACCAACAATCACCAAAACACTGGTTCCATCCTATATCATATCATATATATACAGCCGGAAACAGGCCTTTTCGGCCCTCCAAGTCCGTGCCGCCCAGTGATCCCCGTACATTAACACTATCCTACACCCACTAGGGACAATTTTTACATTTACCCAGCCAATTAACCTACATACCTGTACGTCTTTGGAGTGTGGGAGGAAACCGAAGATCTCGGAGAAAACCCACGCAGGTCACGGGGAGAACGTACAAACTCCTTACAGTGCAGCACCCGTAGTCAGGATCGAACCTGAGTCTCCGGCGCTGCATTCGCTGTAAAGCAGCAACTCTACCGCTGTAAAGCAGCAACTCTACCGCTGCGCTACCGTGCCGCCCACCAGGGATAATTTACAGAAGCCCAATGGAAAATGGTAAATGGTGCTGAGGAGGAAAATCAGTCATGACCTTGATGAACGGCGGGCGGGGCAGGCTCGAGGGGCTGCAAGGCCTCTCCCCGCTATCGTTTTGGGAAACATGCAAAGCCCTGAGGACTCCACACCTGACCGGCCTGGCGGGCATGATGACCACAAGGCGGGTGTGGAAAGGCACGAGAATGAAGGAGATGCAATCATGAGGGACACAACCTTTCAACAATAAGCACCACCCATTGAATTCAGAAATGAGAGAACTTTTTTTCACTCAGTCTTCAAAACACTCTTGCTATTGATTAATTATTATCACGTGTACCGAGAGACAGTGAAACATTGACGTTTGTTAGCTGTTCAGTTACATCAAACCATACACGAGGTACAATCGAAACCCACACAAGTGCAAAGGGAATATACCAGAGGGCAGAATATAGTGTTGCAGCGTTATAGTTACAGGGAACATGCAAATATTTTTTTAAAGTGCAAGGTCCCCAATGAAGTAGGTTGGAAAATCGGGATTATGGCCTTAGCTTATGGGAGGACCGTTCAGTGTTCTGATAACACGGGGAAGAGGCTGTTCCCGAATCTGGTGGTACGTGCTTTAACGTTTTCAGGTTGTGGATGCAGAACCTTTGAACAGAATCTTTGTGCTACCTGCTGTACTTGTGTATGGCTGATTGTACTCACGCGCGCGTGTGTGTGTGCGTGCGCGTGCGTGTGGGTGTGTGTGCGTGCGTGTGCATGTGGGAGTGTGTGTTCGTGTATGTGTGCGTGTGTGTGTGTGTGGTTTGGCAAACATGGTGCCGTTAAACTAATCTCCACGGCCTGCACACCACCAATACCCCTCCATAATCCATCAATACCCACCGATACAACGGTGAATGCAGTGTTAATCGCGCCAGTCCCAATGGTTGCGTACACGGGCTTCGCCACTCCAGCCTTCTCAAAAATACTTGTGGAATAATAAAAGATCTGCAGAGCAAAGACACACAGTTTGAATAAACATTGGCAGAAGAACCCGCGCAAAACAATGGCTAAGGCACGCGACGGGAGATGATGACAACCGATTGTCCAGAGTTACTAACTCTCACTTGCCAGGCCCAACGTCTCTTTTGCAGCTTTCCCACCCCCCCCCCCCCCCCCCCACCCCATGGTCCCGATCCAAAACGTCGCCCGTCCATTCCCTCCACAGATGCTGCCTGACCCCCAGCACTTTTATGTTTTTTTCTCAATGGACCACAGTTTTGTAGTTGAAGAGAAAGGGGGTTGGCCAGATCAAGAGCACTTTGTGTTTTGTTGAAGATCCCAGTTTTCTGTCTCCACAGAGCTGGCTTTTCCAGTGAGAGTGCCGATGAGTTTAGCAAGGCGACGGCTTGGAGTGACCCCCTCGGACCTAAAGCGTGCCCGTGAGGTGAGATGGAGTGAGGGGGGACAACGGGACTGCGAGGACTCACCGCGTTGATTCCGGACAACTGCTGTGAGAGTTGCAGAACGATGGCGATGATGATCGGCTGGCGGTACATGGGCGAGCGGAACAGCTCGGGAATGGTGACCTTCGGCTCCCTCATCATCTGCCTGCTCTCCTCCTTCATCTCCTGCAGGTCTGCGCTCACGTCATTCACACCGCGGAGCTGCTTCAGAACTGGAAGACACCGGGGGCCGGGGAGGTGAGACTGTGCACCCAGGCAGAACCCACGCCCTCCGCCGCTCGCAACAGCACGGTGCCCCGAGGGGCCGACACCAGGGGCCGGGGGTGAGACTGTGCACCCGGGCAGAACCCACGCCCTCCGCCGCTCGCAGCAGCACGGTGCCCCGAGGGGCCGACACCGGGGGCCGGGGAAGTGAGACTGTGCACCCAGGCAGAACCCACGCCCTCCGCCGCTCGCAACAGCACGGTGCCCCGAGGGGCCAACACCGGGGGCCGGGGAAGTGAGACTGTGCACCCAGGCAGAACCCACGCCCTCCGCCGCTCGCAACAGTACGGTTCCCCCGAAGGGGCCGACATCCGCGCGTGGAGCTCCGCGGGAACGCAGAAGGCCAACCCCAATGGACCAAACTCAGCGGCCCGTTCCAATGGACCAAACCCTGCTGCCCAATCCAAGGGACCAATCCCATCAACCCTTCCCAGGGACCGCCCAGTCTCCTTGCCATGGACCTTTCTTGTGAGTCTCATTCCTATCAGTCCATTCCCCCCCCCCTTGCAGATCAGTCACTATATGCTTGATCCAGGTCGGGTTTTTGCCCTGATATCCTGCGCATGCCTGGTTGTCCAGCGCATGCCTGGTTGTCCAGCGCATGCCTGGTTGTCCAGCGCATGCCTGGTTGTCCAGCGCATGCCTGGTTGTCCAGCGCATGCCTGGTTGTCCAGCGCATGCCTGGTTGTCCAGCGCATGCTTGGTTGTCCAGCGCATGCCTGGTTGTCCAGCGCATGCCTGGTTGTCCAGCGCATGCCTGGTTGTCCAGCGCATGCCTGGTTGTCCAGCGCATGCCTGGTTGAGTTTTACTGATAAGAGAAGTGAATGCTGGAGAGAGACTCTGTTTTGCGGTCTCTGAAGCTTATGGCTAATAAAGTACTTTATATGAAGTTAAACGATTCCTCGTTATTACAACTTCATACACCCCTCTCCTTATAACCCCCTTACCCCTGAACTTACTTTGCAGGTTACTTACAGCAGCTAATTAACCCACCGGCACATCTCCGGGAGATGGGAGGAAGCTGGAACACCCGAGGGAAACCCCCAGGGTCACGGGGAGAAAGGGCAAACTCCGGCCTGACACACAGACAGGTGGGGGTGGGGGTGGGGATGAGGTGGATCGCATGGTGAGCCAACATAGACCCAATGGGCCACGTGGTCTCATTGTAAGGAAAAAATGGATGGTGGTTAGAACTTTGGTGGGTTGACTTTTCATGAAGTGCGGGCATTAATGCATCATCAAAGACGATGGGTGAACTTACTGGTCTTTGCCTTATTTTCCTCGTTCCTGTTGATGAGGAGAAAGCGCGGGCTCTCGGGGCAGAATGGCAGGACGGCACACTGAAAAAAGGCTGGCAAGCAGGTGAATCCAAGCAACAGTGGCCAGAGTTTACTGTTCCCCATCAAGACATCCAAGCCAAACACCTACAGCGGAGAGAGAGACCAGTTCACCCACATCGTCTCGGGAAAGAAAGCCACACAATCTCAAGAGAGCATTTAATTGTCATATGTATCAACAATGTAGCATTGAAATTCTTACTTGCAGCAACTCACCAGGCCTGAAAACACAATGCACATGGACAGTAGATAGTAAATAAACAACACTCAATAAATTAATAACTACAATAATAGTGCAAATAAAACGCAAATCCTTAGTGCAAACTAAAGATGGTCTATGGTTCGTAGTGTGTAGGAAGGAACTGCAGAAGCTGGTTTAAACCAAAGATAGACACAAAATGCTGGAGTATTCTTCAGAGTCTGGAGAAGGATCTCGACCTGAAACGTCACCCATTCCTTCTCCCCATTCCTGTCCTGCTGAGTTACTCCAGCATTTTGTGTTGTATCTATGGTTCAGAATAGTTGGTAGCTTGAACCAAAGTACGCTGTGCATGACACAGTTGCTGCTGCCTCACGGTGCCAGACACCCGGGTTTGATTCTGACCACGGGTGCTGTCTGTGCGGAGTTTGTACGTTCTCCCCGTGACCTGCGTGGGTTTTCACCAGGAGCTCCAGTTTCCTCCCACATAACCAAAAACGTGCAGGTTTGTAGGTTAATTGGCTTCTGTAAATTGCCCCTTAGTGTATTAGATGTGAAAGTGGGATAACATGGAACTACTGTATGGGTGATCGACGTTTGGTATCTCAACACTAAACTAAACAAAGTTCATAAGTTCTTGCTGAGGTACGGTTGTGGTTAAAGTTGGCTCGTGTGGTTTAAGAGCATGATGGTTGAAACTACTCTAGAACTCATTGGTCGCGGTTTCCAGACTTCTCGAACTTCTTCCTGATGGGAGGAATGACATGAGAGAATGGACAGGGCAAGGGGTGGGTCTTTGGTAATAATGGCTGCCTTTTTGAGGCAGGGTTTCATGTAGATCCTTTCAATGGTGGGAAGGTCCACTGCAAACTGTGATGGAACTGTGATCCGCCACACTTTGTAATCGCCCTCATCCCTGGGCGTCCGAATTGCCGAACTAATCCGCGATGCGACCAGTCTGATGTTGACCTTGCTGATATGCAGGGAATGGAGATGAATGGATCACGTGCAGGCAGAGGAGACCGGTTTAACCTGGCACCACCTTTGGCACGGACGTTGAGGCCCAGAGGGCCTGTTCCTACGCTACACTGCTCCAAATGGGACTGGTTCAGAATGCCAACTTGGTTGGTGCAGATGAGTTGCGCTGAGGGGCCTGTTGCCGTGTCGTGCGGCTCTATGCCAAGAGGGGTGAGGCTGGCGTAGATCTGCCATATCATATTAAATGGTGGGTCGGGCTCGAGGGGCCGAGTGGCGTCCTGCCGTGACTGTTATCTGGTGCAGGGGGAGGGGGTTTGGTGGGTGAGGGGGGAGCGGTCAGTCAGCTGGGGGCGCTACAGTTCTGGCAGTGGTCCGAGCTGGAGGCCGAGCTTGGGAAGCTGTGTGGTGCCAGGGCGGGTCACTTGCCCATGCCAACCAACCTTCTCCCGGCCATCTTTACACATTGTCGCTGACTAAACCCGCACCAGGTCACGCTACTGTCTTTTGCAGATTCCCTCATCCGAGTTGCCTTGTTCGTAACGGTTGTCATGAGCGATGCGCTGATGTTCGCAGTGCGGTCGGTGGGTGGGTGGGGGGTGGGGGTTAATGAAGGACTGCTTACCTGGGCGATAAGGATTCCGCACACAATGGCCAGCTGGTGCAGGGTGCCCAAAGCTCCTCTCAAAGCCGTGGGGGCAATCTCGCCTACGTACATTGGCACGAAGCCCGTGCTCAGACCCGAGTAGACGCCAATGATGAGCCGTCCCGCGATCAGCATCTCAAACGAGTTGGCCGCCTTGGAGAGACCCATCAGGGCCGCGGCAATGAAGGCAAGGACGTTGACCATGAGCATGGAATTCCGCCTGGGAATGAAGGGAAACACGACTTTTTAATTCAAACTGAGTTAGTGCCCACAGACTTCAAAAACATTTCATCACGAGAACTGGCATGATGCTCGGCGCAGACAATGTGGGTCGAAGGGCCAGTTCCCGCGCCGATCTTAGAGTCCAGTCCATTGCTCCCTGAAGGTGGCAACACAATAGACGGAGTAGTGAAGCAGAAGTGTGGTATGCTTGCCTTCACTGGTCAGGGCATAGAGCATATGGGCCAAGAAGTCGCTCTGCAGTGATGCAGGACTTCAGTTAGAACGTGTTTGGAGTATGTTGCTGATCACTCCATTACAGGTAGGACGTGGAGGCCTTGGAAAGGGTGCAGGGGAGGTTTACCTGAATGATGGGGGGGGGGGGGGGGGGGCAGAGAGGTGTCAACAAATGGGGAGAGAGCCTTGTTTACTGCCAACAGGTTGTAGAGCATAGGATTCCAGATGGGATGACTATTATCAAAATAGGAGACGCAAAATGCAGGTCATAGGGCCATGCAGCACAGAAACAGGCCCTTCAGCCCAACTCTTCCATGCCAGTCAAAATGCCCCATGTAAGCTAGTCCCATATACCTATATTTGGCCCATACCTCTCCAAACCTTTCCTCCGATCCATGTACCTGTCCAAATGTCTCTTAAATGTTGCTGTTGCGCCTGCCTCAACTACCTCCACTGACACCTCATTCCATACACCCACCACTCTGTCCGAAAAGGTTGCTCACTCTGATTCCTATTAACCGTTTCCCCTCATCTTAAGCCTCTGCTCTCCGGTTCTTGATTCCCTAACCATGGGGAAAAGACTGTGCATTCACTCTTATCTATTCCACTCATGATTTTACACACCTCAATAAGATCACCCTTCAGCCCCTTGGGCTCCAAGGAATAAAGTCCTAGCCTGCCCAATGTCTCCCTCTAACTCAGGCCCTCGAGTCCTGGCAACAACCATGTAAAATCTTCTCTGCGCTCCTTCTAGCTTAGTGGCATCTTTCCTGTAGCAGAGTGACTGAAACTGAACACAATACTCCCAAGTGCGGCCTCACCAATGTGAAAGTATTTATTTAAAGACCAAAGCTAGCAAAGGGAATGACTGCCCTTGCGTTGCAAGTTGCGTTGCGTGCAATACATTGCCACGGTTTGAGCTTTGTCACATACTTGCGCATAGTGTACTGAGTGTTGTAATATATAAGACAAGGGGGATGTTGTGATATTGCTGGGACTACTTTGTGTATCCAAGAACTACTTTGTATGGCTGTGTATATAAGTGATGGGTGTGATTAGGCGGTCACTCTGGATGCAGGTGGCCACGGAATAAACAGCCTGGAGTTGAGCTCCAGCAATGTAACCTTTTACACAAGTGTACTTGTGGTCCTTCCAGAGTCATTAAAGGTACAACAGGTACCGGACCACGAAGTACAACACTGAGGTACAATGAAAAGTTTTTTAAAAGCTGTGTGCTACCCAGTCAGCGGAAAGACTATACATGATTACAACCAAGTAATCCACACTGCAGACACTGGATAAAGGGAATAATGTTTAGTGCACGATAAGATGCAACAAAAATCCCAATTAAAGATAGTTCGAGGGTCTCCAATGAGGTAGATGGTAGGTCGGGACCATTCTCTAAGTTGATTACAGGATGGTGCAGTGGCCTGATAACAGCTGGGAAGAAACTGTCCCTGAATCTGGAGGCGTGCGTTTTCACACATCTGTACCTCTTGCCTGACGGGAGAGTGGAGGAGATGGAGTGTAGTTGTGATATGCCTTGGATGAAGGGATTAAAAGTGACATTAGCAAATTTGCAGATGACACAAAGCTGGGTGGCAGTGTGAACTGTGAGGAAGATGCTATGAGGTTGCAGGGTGACTTGGACAGGTTGTGTGAGTGGGCGGATGCATGGCAGATGCAGTTTAATGTGGATAAGTGTGAAGTTATCCACTTTGGAGGTAAGAATAGGAAGGCAGATTATTATCTAAATGGTGTCAAGTTAGGAAAAGGGGACATACAAAGAGATCTGGGTGTCCTAGTGCATCAGTCACTGAAAGGAAGCATGCAGGTACAGCAGGCAGTGAAGAAAGCCAACGGAATGTTGGCCATCATAACAAGAGGAGTTGAGGATAGGAGCAGCGGTCCTTCTGCAGTTGTATAGGGCCCTAGTGAGACCGCACCTGGAGTACTGTGTGCAGTTGTGGTCTCCAAATTTGAGGAAGGATATTCTTGCTATTGAGGGCGTGCAACCTAGGTTTACTAGGTTAATTCCCGGAATGGCGGGACTGTCATATGTTGAAAGACTGGAACGACTAGGCTTGTATACACTGGATTTAGAAGGATGAGAGGGGATCTTATTGAAACATATAAGAATATTAAGACATGTTCCCAATGTTGGGGGAGTCCAGAACAAGGGGCCACAGTTTAAGAATAAGGTGTAGGCCATTTAGAACGGAGATGAGGAAAAACATTTTCAGTCAGAGAGTTGTAAATCTGTGGAATTCTCTGCCTCAGAAGGCGGTGGAGGCCAATTCTCTGAGTGCTTTCAAGAGAGAGCTAGATAGAGCTCTTAAGGATAGCGAAGTCAGGGGGTATGGGGAGAAGGCAGGAATGGGGTACTGATTGAGAATGATCAGCCATGATCACATTGAATGGGGGTGCTGGCTTGAAGGGCCAAATGGCCTACTCCTGCACCTATTGTCTATTGATATTTTGCTCAGTGAATCAGGAAATTGATGATGATCAAGTCTTACCTTCCAAACCGGTTTACAAACAATCCCACTGAAAATGATCCAATCATGCCTCCCACAGAGAAAATGGCCACGGCCAGTGACCAAATGGAGGTGAGCGATGTTGAGCTAACGGGCTCATGGAAACGCTTTATCCAAGTGTCGTTGATGAAGCCCTCAATTACCTGAAGTGGAAATTCAACACTGATTAATATTGCATCACATACAAAGTGCACAGTCATCGCCATGACTTTACACAATCTTTCATGATCATCGATCTTAACGCTGCTAATTATTGGGATTGGTTTATTATTGTCACGTGTATAGTTAAAAGCTTTTGTTTGCATGCTGTTCAAAATTAAATCAGATCAATCATGGCTACAATCCCAAAGACAGGCACAAAAAGCTGGAGTTACTCAACGGGTCGGGCAGCATCTCTGGAGAAAGGGATTAGGTGACATTACGGGTCGAGGACCTTCTTAAGACTGACTCTCATCGTCACCCATTCATTCTCTCCAGAGAGGCTGCCTGACCCGCTGAGTAACTCCAGCTTTTTGTGTCCGTCTTCGGTTTAAACCAGCATCTGCACAAGAGTACAGGTGCCCCTCAGCTTACGATGGGGTTCCGTTCTGAGAAATCCATCGGAAACCGAAAATATTCTACGTCGAAATGCATTTAATACTCCTGATCACGTGGCCGGAAGCGAGCTGCCGTTTCCACCATTGCAACGTCGAAATATCGCAAGTCAACGCATCGTAAGCCAGGCAGCACCTGTACAATCCAGCTGAACAAGAGAGCGAAAGAGACAACTTCCTGGAGGGGCAGTGTGATGTTGTAAACAGCAGGTGGCAGCAGTGGGTCATTTGTTGAGAACATGCTCTGCCCCTTGATAACACAACTGTTCTATTTCACTTCATGTTACTGCGTAGTGAAGTGTTTGACTTTGAATTCAGTGGAAGGTCACAGCACAAGGACGTTTCCTGGGGACATGCTTCCTGACACTGAACCGCCCGCTCGGAAGCGAATACAGCGGAACCTCCTCTTTTTCAAAGAAAAATGTCCTGGTTTGTGCTTGCAATACAGGGGATTTAGTGACATGTTGTTGATGGAAAAATAAAAGGTGAAAGTAACGAGCTGCTTGGTTTTATCGCGTGTCTGCTGAGATGTTATCCCACTTACACATCCACACCCGACACAAAGCAGCAGTTCACCAAGGCAATTTAACCTCTGGAATGTGGGAGGAAACCAGAACACCCTGAGGAAACACACACGCTCAGTATATTATTGTCACGTGTACCGAGATACAGTGGAAAACTTTTTTTTTTGCGTGCTATCCAGTCAGCAGGAAGACACCATATTTTCGTGATCAAGGTGTTCACAGCGGATAAAGGGACGTAGAGCTTTTCTTCCGTCGCCTCCGCCTCTGACATTTTCTATGGGAAGGAGTCCTCACCACCCAGTGATGACCCCCTTCTCCCATCTCCACCGGTCCCCCTCCACTTGGACGCCCCACAGAGGCCTTCTACCCTCTCTAGACCTCTTTATTTCCTGACTGACGGCGCAAGACATTAACCGTCTCAACGTTTCCACTCCCTTTACTTACTCCAACCTCACCCCCCTCTGAACGTACGGCCCTCCGCTCACTCTGCAGCAATCCCCACATTATAAACAAACCCGCCGACAAGGGAGGTCTGGCGCGCTGACCTGTACCGACCGGGCTGAGGCCAGACGACAACTCTCAGACACCTCCTCCTACTTATCCTTGGATCATGATCCCCCAGATAGCACCAGGCCTTCATCTCAAACACCATTACTGATTTCATCACTTCTGGCTGCCCGCCTTCCACAGCCTCCAACCTTATCGTTTCCCAGCCCCGCAAAACCTATTTTTACCCTCTCCCCCCCCCCCCCCTCCTCCCCCCTCCCCTCCTTCCCTCCTCCCTCCTCCCTCCTCCCCCCCTCCCCCCCAAATCCACAAACACAACTGCCCTGGCAGACCCATTGTTTCTGCCTGCTCCTGACCCACAGAAATGATTTCCACATCCCTCGACTCCATCTGATCCCCCCTGGTCCCATCTCTCCCGACCTATGATTGATTTCTCTCACTTCAGGTAGCCCCGGCATTCCCTCGTTCTCTTTCCCTTCCCCACCCGAGTCGCATTGGCTTCTCATTTTCACCCTACAAACAGTTTACAATGACCTGTTTCGTTATCACCGCTACTTTTTTGCATATCTTTCATTCGTTGTTCTTTATCTCTCCACGTCACCATCTACCACTCTCGTTTCCCTTATCCCTAACCAGTCTGAAGAAGGCTCTCGACCTGAAACGTCACCCATTCCTTCTCTCTAGAGATGCTGCCTGACCTGCTTAGTTACTCCAGTGTTTATCTTCTCGATAAAGGGAATAACGTTTAGTGCAAGATAAATCCAATAAAGTCCAATTAAAGATAGACTGAGAGTCTCCAATGAGGTAGAAGGTAGGTCAGGACCACTCTCCAGTTGGTGATAGGATGGTTCATTTGCCTGAAACTTTCACAAGGAAAACATGCAAACCCCACAAAGGCAGCACCTGAGGTCAGGATCAAACCCAGGTTTCTGGTGCTGTGAGCGATAAATACATGAATTCCCCCATCTCTTCCTTTTAGTGACCTTTCTCTCTCTCTCCCCCCCACTACCCCCCCCCCCCCCCCCCCCCCCCAATCTCCTTTTCTCTCATGGCACGGTGGTGCAGTGGTAGAGTTGCTGCCTTACAGCTAATGCAGTGCCAGAGATCCGGGTTCGATCCCGACTACGGGTGCTATCTGTATGGAGTTTGTACGTTCTCCCCGTGACCTGCGCGGGTTTTCTCCGAGATCTTCGGTTTCCTCCCACTTTCCAAAGACGTACAGATATGTAGGTTAATTGGCTTGGTAAATGTGAAAATTGTCCCTAGTGGGTGTAGGATAGTGTTAATGTGCGGGGATCGCTGGTCGGCGCGGACCCGGTGGGCCGAAAGGGCCTGTTTCCAAGCTGTATCTCTAAACCCCTCTCTCTCTCTCTTCACCCTCTGTTTCTCTCTCCCTCCCCTCTCTCTCTCTCCTTCTCTCTCACACCCCCCCCCCCCTCCTCCTGCTCCCTCGCTTTCTTCCCCCATCTCTCTCGGTCTCTCTCCCTGTCTCTCCCCGTCCCCTCAGAATCTACAGCAGACCCCCATGTGCACCTGATCAGAGTTCAAGTGAACAATGCAAAATTACCACTACTTGATCTCCTGGATTCACTGCCGTACTTGTCATTTGCAATTTTTAAACTGCAGTAATGTTGGTTAAGCAGACAAACTACAGGAACCCGTTTCACCTACAGTTACCACACCCTGGCCTGTGGACAGATTGATATGTACCATAAGGCACTGTGCGAGAAGAAACCTGTACTGGCTGGTCTGGTCTGGTCTGGTCTGCTCACGTCACTGGAGGAATCCAGCGAAGTTTCGGGTTTGGACCCAATAGGCAATAGGTGCAGGAGTAGGCCATTCGGCAGCACCACCATTCAATGTGATCATGGCTGATCATTCTCAATCACTACCCCGTTCCTGCCTTCTCCCCATACCCCCTGACTCCGCTATCCTTAAGAGCTCTATCTTGAATGCATTCAGCGAATTGACCTCCACTGCCTTCTGAGGCAGAGAATTCCACAGATTTACAACTCTCTGACTGAAAACGTTTTTCCTCATCCCAGTTCTAAATGGCCTACCCCTTCTTCTTAAACTGTGGCCCCTGGTTCTGGACTCCCCCAACATTGGGAACATGTCTCCTGCCTCTAACGTGTCCAACCCCTTAATAATCTTATACGTTTCGATAAGATCCCCTCTCATCCTTCTAAATTCCAGTGTATACAAGCCTAGCCGCTCCAGTCTTTCAACATACGACAGTCTAGGACCCTTCTTCACACTGACTGCAGTAGGGGGATAGAAAACATGGAGAGAGGTGGGACAGAACAAAGTGCTGCGAGTGATAGGTGGATACAAGTAAGCAGTGGGGCGGGGGGGGGGGGTTTGAATGGCAAATGGTTGGACATAAGCCATAGACAAAAATTGTAAGATAAAGAGCGTCGGATACAAGAGGTGTGAAACGTGAAGCCAGAGGAAGAGATGTAGGTGGAAGGGAGTGGTGGGAAGGGGAAAGGGAGAAAAGGGAGCACAGGGATGAGAGGGAAGAAAAAAGGGGAGAGAGTTGTTTGTAGGTTAGTTACCTAAAATTGAGGAAAGATATTCTTGCATTGAAGAATTCAATGTGGCACATGTCTGCTCCGTGGGGAGGACTACAGTCCAGGAACCTTCTGCTTCTGCATGTTGAGTCATAGGGGTTAGCCCTCAAACAAGGGGAGGGGGTGTCACCCCAAGGTGACACGTAATTGGCAGTGCGGCCATGTACAAAAACAGATGTGCTCGGACTATTGTGTGTAAAACCAGCAACACTGAATGTATAACCCAACACTAAGAATATGTTCAGGAAACATTAAAGTTCATGAGCTCTAGGAGCAGAATTTGTCCATTCGGCCCATCGAGTCTACTCCCGCCATTCAATCATGGCTGATCTACCTTTCCCTCTCAACCTCATTCTCCCTGCCTTCTCCCCATAACCCCTGATAACCCCGTACTAATCAAGAATCTGTCAATCGCTGCCTTAAAAATATCCATTGACTTTGCCTCCACAGCCGTCTGAGGCAACGAATTCAACAGATTCACCAGCCTCTGACTAGTGAGTCAGTCTGCAGATGTCAGAATCTTGAGGGAAAAAAAGCAAAATGCTAGAGGAATTCAGCGGGTCAGACAGCATCTGAAAAGGGAATGTTTCTACAATGTTTTCGGGTTGGGATCCTTCTTCAGACTGATCACTAGGAATACTAAAAATCTATTAAGAGCTTTGCACTGTGTATTTTTTAATATATATATATATTTTTTTATATTATGAATAAATTTTATGTTTTGAAATTAAAACAAAATGCTGACATCATAAGTGTAGTTCTTGATTCCCCTACTCTGGGTAAAAAATAACAGTGCAAGTACCCTTCTCTTCCCCTGACGGCTGCATATGACAAGATCACCCCTCAGCCTCCTGCGCTCCAAGGAATAGATTCCTAGCCTCTCCCTATACCTCAGCCTCTCAGGTCTTGGAAACATCCTCATAAATATTCTCCGCGTTTTTTCCTGCTTAATTATATCTTTCCCGTGGCAGGCTGAGCAAAACTGAACATTGACTCAACTTGTACGGCCTGACTTTAGACTCCTGGAGTAAAGCTCTCTCCAAAAGGCTGTGAAATATATTCCCTCAAACAATGGAAATATCAAGGGCGTTTGTCGTGGCTATCCCTCGAGGTCGAGGATGATGGTCTACGTTCTGGTGATTTTATGAACTCTCAGGTGGCTCATGAGTCCAAAGATGAGCGATTGAATCAAGTATTCACTGCTTCCATGCCAGTCCTTGACGAGGAGCTTTCGGCCACCACGTAGCCTGCTCCCATCACCCCCCATCGCCGAAAGTCTTGAGTGAAGTTTTGCGCTGCTCACAGAACGAAGACGCCTGTGCGTGTGTTTGTTTAACGTGTATTTAATGTTGCACTCCAAGAAGCACATGCTCCTTCACAAATCAATCAACTAATTCCAATGGCAAGGGAACCATGACGATTGGAGCTGGTAGATCTGTTGCAGCCTTCATAACCGTCGGATTCAAGATAACTATGTCCGCCGTTGAGGTCTTGTACGTTGGACCGTTCTTAGCCTGGACCCTCATCCTCGACCCTACTGCCATGGGTGGCCCTACCAGAAGCTAGTGCTTCCCACGGCATCGCTCTCGGAATCATGAGGGCACGCGAGCCTCTTCCCCACGACAGGGTGAACGATCCAAAGGCATTTAAAGTGGCTTTAAAGTGAGAGGGGCAAAGTCTAACGGATACGTGTGAGGGAATTGTTTTACGCAGAGGGTGGTGGGTGCCTGGAATGTTCTGCCTGGAGGCAGCTATGACAGTGGCAGCTAAGAGGCTTTCAGATAGGCACATGGTTGTGCAGAGAATGAGGTGACAAGATTGTGTAGGAAGAAACTGCAGGTGCTGGTTTACACCGAAGATGGACACAAAATGCTGAAGTAACTCAACGGGACAGGCAGCATCTCTGGATGGAAGGAATAGGTGACCTTTCGAGTCGGGACCTTCTTTCAGTCCTTCTAGGGATATTGATCACGTGCAGGCAGAGGGGAGGTGAATAGACATTGTTGTGCTGGGCTGGCTGACTCAACGTATAACCAGTTACATAGAATAGAATCCTCCATCATAAACTAATAGGTTGATCAGTGAAACACAGAGAACAGAATACTTTTACTTGTCATTCAAAACAAGTTTGAAAGAAATTTAAACAAAATTTGAACGAAAGACCATCAGGTCTGGGCAAGCCCGCTCACCGTTCTCACAGCTCAAAGCAGACCGCAGCTTGGCAGCCCTTGCACGTAGGGGCCGACCGGGGCGAGGACAGACGTTCCTCAGTCCCTGCAGTTTAGTTTAGTTTAGTTTGGAGATACAGCGCGGAAACTGGCCCTTCTGCCCACAGAGTCCATGCCGGCCGGCCAGCAATCTCCGCACGCCAACACTATCCCTCACACATTAGGGACAATTTACAATTTTAGCGAACCCATGAACCTACAAACCCACATTGTCACAGGGAGAACGTACAAACTTCGTACAGACAGCGCTCATAGTCAGGATCGAACCCGGGTATCTGGCGCTGTAAGGCAGCAACTCCATCGCGGCGCCACCGTGCCGTTGATCTCTGTGCATTGCCCCTCGTGTACAGGGAGTGGATGAGAGCGTGGGATAACATGGAACTAGTGTGGACAGGTGATCGATGGTCGGCATGGACTCAGTGGGCCGAAGGGCCTATTTCCTTGCTATATGTATGAACTAAATTAAAAGGAGAGGTTGGACAAACTTGGGTGGTTTTCACTAGAATGCCAGAGGCTTGAGGGGAAACGGGTTACAAGTATATAAAATGATGAGAGGCACAGGTAAGGTGGACAGTCAGAACCCTGGGACCGGATGGGTTCCTCCCGAGTGCCCCGGTTTCCTCCCACATCCCAAAGATATGAAGGCTAGTAGGTTAATCCATCGCTGTAACTGTCAGCCCCTCTCTCCAGTATATGGTTGAGGGGTAGTGTCTGGAGGGAGTTGGTGAGAATATGGAAAGAACAAAATGGATTGAAGACCAAATTAGGCCAAGTGAGTGGCGTATAATGGGTGCAGACGTTGTGGGCCGAAGGGCCTGTTTCCGTGCTACATATATGACTCCACCTCAAATGCTCGCAGCTACATATTTGACTCCACTGGGTTGAGGGTCATTGGAAATCGGAGCAGTTTGAACACTAGTGGGGCGGGGACTGAGACTGAACTAATTCACAGGCAGAGTTATGCTAGGCTCAGGCTATTCATGATGAATGAGCTCCGTCCGACAGGTTTACTCTTTGCAGTCAGGCCCTAGGCATGCAGCTACGTCCGCGTTACCCTGGCAGTGTGCTGATTGCTGCCCCCGTTCTGGGAGAATCCCACTTGCCCCACTTTCAGCGGATTGTGAAAAGCCGAGAGGACGAATTTGCCGAGCACATTCATCCAATTAGAGAAGGTAGGACAGAGAGAGAGAGAGAGAGAGAGAGAGAGAGAGAGAGAGAGAGAGAGAGAGAGAGAGAGAGAGAGAGAGAGAGGCAGAGAGACTGGCATCATCCCCATGACGGTGAAACTGTTCGCTATTCCAGCCAACATTGATCAGGCCCGTGGTACTCCATCGCACCACGCTCTCCCTGCACACTAACACTCACGCACACACCACTGTCCCTGTACACACGCACAGTTCCTGTATACACACACACCACTGTTTCTGTTCACACAGACATCACAGTTCATGTACACAGACAGCCCACTGTTCCTGTTCACACACACAAACGCCGCTGTTCATGTACACACACACACACAGCTGTTTGTACACATAAACACCGCTGTTTGTACACACACACCTTTTTTTATTCACACACACCATTTTGTACACACACACCGTTGTTTGTACACTTGCCACTCTTTGTACACACACACGGCTGTTTGTACCGACACACACACACACACTGCTGTTTGTACACACACACCGCACTGTTCCTGTACACACATACACACACACACCCCGCTGTTTGTACACACACACCACATTGTTCCTATACACACACACACACTGCTGTTTGTACACACACACCACACTGTTCCTATACACACACACACCCCGCTGTTTGTACACACACACCACGCTGTTCCTCACACACCATTGCTATAATTCTATCAGCAACCCATCACACTCCCGGTAATGGAAAGATCACTCAAGCAACCAAGTACAATGTCGGAAACAAATTACATTTGTGTTACTTCCTTTCAGATGCTAGAGAATCATCTCATTTTTAAGCCAGTTGGATTTTCCTACAATCAGTGCACTGCCCCGCAGCTTTGCAGAGTGGACCGCTTTAACCTGCTGCCACAGTGGCTGGCGGGAGAAACTATTGCATCAACTGTAAAACATTGCACCTGGTTTCGTGTGGATTTGTCCGTTCAGGATGATAAATTCTGGCTTTCAATGCACTGCCTTTGGAGACCTTGAACGCTGAACTCACCATAGAAATATTGACACAACAGCATTGTACCAGGAGTGCCCTGCTCCTCAACTCCAGTCTCTGATGCATTCACTATTGCCACTCATTCTCAGTTAAATAAATCTCAAACCTCTCCAGTTCAAACAGCTCCTCTCAAGCCTTGCTCAGAGCTGTAAGGGGAATCCTCAACTCTCAGGCATGAAGCAAGCCTCAGTGAGGTGCCATTACTCAGAAAATACACTTCCCAGAGGCACATAGCTAAAGCAGGTGGGTAAGGCCAATATAATCATTTCCCTCGATGCCCCTGATAATCCGCGAGGGGTGGGGTAGGTAACGGGGGAGGGAGGGGGGCAGATTACGGATGGGGAGGGGCTGGTTATGGAGGGACAAGAGCAGGTAATGGTGAGGGAGAGGGACAGGTCACAGAGGGAGAGAGGCAGTTTACGGGGAGAGGGGAGGTGCAGGTTACGGGGCGATTGGGAGATGTAGGTTACGGGGAGGGGAGGGGCATGGTATAGAGGGGAGGGGCATGGTATAGAGGGGAGGGGCATGGTATAGAGGGGAGGGGCCTGGTATAGAGGGGGGCATGGTATAGAGGGGAGGGACATGGTATAGAGGGGTGGGACGTGGTATAGAGGGGAGGGGACTAGTATAGAGGGGAGGGACATGGTATAGAGGGAGGGACAGCATAAAGGGGAGGGGTTTGGTATAGAGGGGAGGGGCCTGGAATAAAGGGGAGAGGTTGGTATAGAGGGGAGGGGCCTAGTATAGAAAGGAGGGGCCTAGTATAGAGAGGGCGGCACGGTAGCGCAGCGGTAGAGTTGCTGCTTTACAGCGAATGCAGCGCCGGAGACTCAGGTTCGATCCTGACTACGGGTGCTGCACTGTAAGGAGTTTGTACGCTCTCCCCGTGACCTGCGTGGGTTTTCTCCGAGATCTTCGGTTTCCTCCCACACTCCAAAGACGTACAGGTATGTAGGTTAATTGGCTGGGTAAATGTAAAAATTGTCCCTAGTGGGTGTAGGATAGTGTTAATGTACGGGGATCACTGGGCGGCACGGACTTGGAGGGCCGAAAAGGCCTGTTTCCGGCTGTATATATATGATATGATAGGAGGGACCTTGTATAGAGGGGAGGGGCCTGGAATAGAGGGGAGGGGCATGTTATAGCGGGGAGGGGCCTGGAATAGAGGGGGAATGGTAAAGAGGGGAGGGGCCTGGAATAGAGGGGAGGGGCATGTTTTGCAGAAGGGGGCAAGTTATGGTAGGGTTAGATATTCTAACTGCAGAAACTCTTATTTTATGGACGTACCCACAGAACCTGAGAGAAATTTGGAACTAAATAGCTAAAAAGATTTCTCAACATTTTCTGATACGGTACAACAAACCTGAAGGAATGATACAAGTGTTCTAATCAGGAGCGGTGATGAGTGACCCAGGCTCATGTCCGATCCAATGTGCAAGTATGTCTGTGACAGTAACCCTCCAGACTCCCCAGGAACCTAACATCCAGCTCTTTGCAATCGATCTTTTCCTTAAATATATTCAAATTCACTGTAGAAACAAGGACCTGCAGATGCTGGTTTAGAAACAAAAAGGACGCAAAGTGCTGGAGTAACTCAGCGGGTCAGGCAGCATCTCTGGAGAACATGGATAGGTGACGTTTCGGCTCGGAATGAGTCTGAAGAAGGGTCCCGGAGCAAAGCATCGTCTATCCCTGTTCTCCAGAGATGCTGCCTGACCCGCTGAGTTACCCCAGCACTTTGTGTCTCTTTTTTGTTCCTTCAAAGCCACTGTGTCGGCTGAAATCTCGCCAATGAAACATGGCTCGGGGTTGTCACCAGGACAGGCAACGAATGAAATGAATTTGCCGACGTTTACTACACAATCCCATCAGAACGGCAAACGTAATTGTGAAGGCAGACACAAAATGCTGGAGTAACTCAGCGGGACAGGCAGCATCTCAGGAGGGAACGAATGGGCGACGTTTCGGGTCGAGACCCTTCTTCGGACAAGGTAATTGTGAAGCTGAGTGGACATTTCCCGCGGCTCTTTATTGCGGATGGACACCTTACCTTCTGCGGAGCATTGATGACACCTGTGTTGTACCCAAACTGCAGGGATCCCATCACAGCAGTGCCCACTGCCAGCACCAATTTCTTGGTAATTTTCTGAAACACATTCAAAAGAAGACAAAAATCACACACCATACTGCTTGCGTCAAACATAAACAGCGAGCTGGAATGGACCAAAGGCCAAGACCTGTGCTCAGACTTCCAAGTTTGTGCTCAGACTTTCCTGAAACGATAATTGAATACAGATGGTCAGGGTACAGACACTGTGGGATTAGTTCCTTCCCACATTCTCTCTCTCTCTCTCTCTTTCCGTATAAAGGATTATTTTATTATTCAGAGAACGTCCGCAGTAAAGGGATTCCATGAATAATAACTAAATGTGTCAAATTATTCTCGCACTTCCTGTTTAGTCTCAACAGAGATGTAGATGTCACACCAGAGACCAGCAGTGAGTCAAGAGTCCATCAGTCAAGAGTCACGAGTGATTAATTGTCAAATGAGCGGACTCATATGCGCAGGTACTGACATGACGTTGAAGAGACATTTGGACAGGTAGACACAAAATGCTGGAGTAACTCAGCGGGTCAGGCAGCATCTCTGGAGAGAAGGAAGATGTGACGTCTTGGGTCGGAACCTATGGATAGGATAGGTTTAGAGGACAGGATATGGGACAAGCGCAGGCAGGTAGGACTAGCATAGATGGGGCAAGTTGATCTGTGTGGGCAAGTTGAGCCGAAGGGCCTGTTTCCACCAAAGATACTAGAGGAACAAGATGGACCACTCCGTTGAAATCGCCAACACTGAAGTGCAGTACGCAAAGGAGCCATTTTAGTAGGCGAAACCCGCCGTTCGTTATGCCTCTCGCAGTGTAATCGGTGTTTTGTGTAAACAGTATGTGTGATTATACCATTAAAATGCAGATTATATCTCATCTATCAATTCACAGATTTTTGATATTTTTCTTTTTAAACGTTTCTGCAAGTTTCTGCCTACTAAAATGGCGCCATAACATACTATGGTCTTTAGGGTGGAGTGGTCTATCTTGTTCCGTTAGTATCTTTGGTTTCCACACTGTAGGAATCTATGACTGTTATCTAAAAATGGTTTTTACATTTGCAGGCCTCTTAAGTTGCAGCAAATAAGAATTTCATTCAATTTTTTTAAATTCAATAAATTAATGACCATAATACTAGTGCAAAAAAACCCCCCACCCGCGTCCGTAGTGCAACCAAAGACAGAGTCCAGAGAAGATCATAGTTGCTGAGGTTAGTGTTGTGCCGTGTTCAGGAGGCTAATGGGTGCTGAGAAGAAGCTGTTCTGCTAGTTCACGGTTCTGGCTCCTGTACCTTCTTCCTGGTGGTAACAGTGAGATGTGAGCGTGGCCAGGGTGGTGTGGGACTCTGATGATACTATCTGCCTTTTTGAGGCAGCCCATCCTGTAGATCCCTTCAGTGGAGGGGAGGTCGGTAACCATGATGAACTGGACAATCTCTATAATCTCCATCATTGTTTGGCATCACTACTGAACTGACTGGCCTGCTAGGCCACACAAGAGGCACCTAAGGGTTAACTACATTGGTGAGTCTTGAGTCATCCCGGGCCAGACAGGGCAAGGTCTGCAGCCGCCTTCCCTGCCATTCATTAGTGGAAAGAACTACAGGAGTAGCAGGATATATTCAGCCCAACTATGATGGTATGTATAAGAAAATAACTGCAGATGCTGGTACAAATCGAAGGTATTTATTCACAAAATGCTGGAGTAACTCAGCAGGTCAGGCAGCATCTCTGGAGAGAAGGAATGGGAGACGTTTCGGGTCGAGACCCTTCTTCAGACTGATGGTATGTACGCTCACTCCATCTACACAGCCACCATGCTCCTTCCCTTCTCCCCACCCCCACCCTTCACAACACTCCTCTTCCCCAAGTTACATCTGAATCTCGGCTCCCTTCACGCAAGATCAAGCTCCCCTTACGTTTGCCCTTGTTCTGCAAGGACGTGCTGGATTTCCCGGTTGCTAACCGTTTTAGCTTCCCTTCCCATCTTTCCGTCATGAGCCTCCTCGATTGCCAGAGTGAGGCCACGTGGAAACGGGAGGAACAGCGCCTCATATTCCGTTTGGGTAACCTACAACCCAAACGGTATGAATATTGAACGACCACAGAGTGCTGGAGTAATTTGGCGGGTCAGGCAGCATCTCAAGAGAACATGGGCCAGTTTGGAGTAGATTGAATTCACCAATTTCAAGTAATATCCCCCCCCCCCACCACATCTCTCTTTCCCGTCCCCCTACTCCAGTGCACACTTACTCTGTTTCCTACTATCTGGTCACCCTGCTCCTTTCCTCTCCTGCCAAACACTCCTCTCCCATCCCCATATTTCTTTTCATCCCCTTTTCTCTCCCCCACCCACTCAACTTTCATCCACATCGCTCCCTCTGGCTTTCCATTTCGCTTCTTCTCTTCACTCTCTTCTGACATCCGTTGTCTCCTTTTCACCTCGAGACTCTGTCACTTACTCCATCCATTTGCCCACCAGCCACTCTCCCCTCTCAACTGTACCCACCTATCACTTGTCAGCCCTTGTCCCACTCCCACCTCTTTAGCAGCATTCTCCTCCCCTACTACTGTCAGTCTGAAGAAGGGCCCAGACCCAAAACATCACCTCTCCATTCCCTCCACAGATGCTGCCTGACCAGCGAAGTAGCATAGTACATAGAGGCATAGTACATGGAAAAGGCCCTTCTGCCCATTCGTCCATGCCGACCAAGATACTAATCATGCCTTTTGCATTCTCATCCATATCTTTCATATAAACCACAAACTGCAATGGGCCCTGCACTGATCCCTGGGGCACACGTATTAAGTAGAGATGGTTTTTCCCCTGTCAGGCTTGGGAGGAACTGTCTTCCTGAAGGATGCGGGAAGCTGAATCAAAGGACAATGGACCCACTGGGCTCCCAATCTGTGCCCATCGGAGTCAGCTGCAAATTCTCACTGCTCTTTGATTGATTCATTGAAAGATACGGCCTGGAAGCAAACCCTTCAGCCCACCAGGTCCACGTCAATCGCCAATCACCCGTTCACGGTTCTGTGTTATTCCACTCTCAATAGACAATAGACAATAAGTGCAGGAGTAGGCCATTCGGCCCTTCGAGCCAGCACTGCCATTCAATGCGATCATGGCTGATCATTCTCAATCAGTACCCCGTTCCTGCCTTCTCCCCATACCCCCTGACTCCACTGTCCTTAAGAGCTCTATCTAGCTCTCTCTTGAATGCATTCAGAGAATTGGCCTCCACTGCCTTCTGAGGCAGAGAATTCCACAGATTCACAACTCTCGTGTCCACTCCCCGACATGCATGGGGCGACTTGCAGCGACCGATTAACCCACTGACCTGCGCGTCTTTGGGATGTGGGGGGGGGGGGGGGGGGGCCGGTGCAGCCGGAGGTAACCCAAGCTGTCACAGGGGGAATGTGTAAACTCCACGCAGACAGTGCCGGAGGTCAGGATTGAGCCCGGGTCCCTGGCCTTGTGAGGCAGCAGTCCGACCAGCTTCTTCTGGATTCCTAATTGTATTTCCCAATGGCCACCTTGCATTGACAGCCTCTGATTATATCCTCCCCACAGGTGGAAACAATCTCTCAGCATTCACTTATTTTAAAGCTCTTTATTTGTCACCCCTCCACTGGCTCGATAAATAAAGACCCAGTTCAGTTCCCCCTTTCTCCGACTGGAAAGACTGGATAGACTCGGCTTGTACTCGCTGGAATTTAGAAGATTGAGGGGGATCTTATAGAAACTTACAAAATTCTTAAGGGGTTGGACAGGCTAGATGCAGGAAGATTGTTCCCGATGTTGGGAAAGTCCAGAACAAGGGGTCACAGTTTAAGGATAAGGGGGAAGTCTTTTAGGACCGAGATGAGAAGTGGTGAATCTGTGGAATTCTCTGCCACAGAAGGTAGTTGAGGCCAGTTCATTGGCTATATTTAAGAGGGAGTTAGATGTGGCCCTTGTGGCTAAAGGGATCAGGGGGTATGGAGAGAAGGCAGGTGCGGGATACAATACAATACAATACAATACAATACAATACAATATATCTTTATTGTCATTGTACCCAGGGGTACAACGAGATAGGGAATGCGCCTCCCATACGATGCAATAATTTAGGTAATTTAGACAGCAGCAACCCAACGAAACGAACAGTTGTAACAGTTTTGGACAGGGTAAAGTGCAAGTTGATCTATGCGTTGTGGCCATCCGGCTCAGCAGGACCGGTTCATAGCAGCTATGGCCCTGGGGATGAAGCTGTTCCTGAGTCTGGAGGTGCGGGCATAGAAGGCCTTGTATCGTCTGCCCGATGGAAGGAGTTCGAACAGACTGGATGATCAGCCATGATCATATTGAATGGCGGTGCAGGCTCGAAGGGCCGAATGGCCTACTCCTGCACCTATTTTCTATGTTTCTATGTAAACCCTGGCATCTCTGGCAACAATAAAATCATGACAATCCAAAAAGTTTATTGTTCATGGTTCTGTTACGCAGTTTATTAGAAGTTCATGGAGTAATTCGGCACAAGAAGACTCTTTGGCCCAAACAGCCATGCCAACCAAGATGCCCCATCTAAGCAAGTCCCTATTGCCCGCGTCAGGTCCCATTGCCCTCTCAACCTTTCCTATCCATGTAATGTCCAATGTCTTTTTAATGATGTTATAGTACCTGCCCCAACTACCTCCTCTGGTAGCTAGTTCCGTGTACCCACCACACCTTGTGAGAAAAAAAGTTGCCGTTCAGGTCCCTCTTCAAACATTCCCCTCTCACCTTTACACCTGTGCCCTCTAGTTCTGCATTCCCCTCGCCTGGAGGAAAAAAAAGGGGATTGTGCCATTGTTCACGATTTATTGAATTACTTGAATGTAATCTCTCCCGTGGCCACGGTGGGATTTGAACCAAGCCCAGATGGAGGGATCCAGGTACTTGAGAGACTGACTGTTCTAGAGCACGGTTGCCTTTGATGCAACTTCCCACATGCATGGCTTGCTGGCCAGAGTCTGTTTACATCGTTCTTTCTGGTAACAAATAGGGCATTGTTCTGACAACAAAGGTTGGCTTCATAGAGACAAATCACATTGTTAAGTCCCTTACTACGCACTTCAGCAAAATGCAGAGAATGGAGAGCGTGAACAGTGATTTGTGTTTCTCCACGTCCAGCAGTTTTATTTCAGCCACGCAATAAGCGGCTTCGGTCACTTGCCTTGCTGCACAAAGCCCTGAATTGATTGAAAAGCAGGTGAGCTTAAATGCAGCTCAATAAGTTCCCCCTTCTCCAACTAATTAGAGCAAGCTTTTCTCATCCCCCAATAACCATGCAAAATAAAGATTAAAAACCGTAATAAGATTACCGTAACGGAGGTAAGATTCAAAAGCAAGACGGACATTCTAAGCAAAAACACAAAGTGCTGGGCTAACTCAGCGGGCCAGGCGGCAACTGTGGAGGGAACGGACTGGCGACATATCGGGTCAGGACCCTTCTTCAGACTGATCGAATTGGTCCATCGTCAATCTCAAGACGGGTGTACAACCCAAAACATTGCCTGTCCATTCCCACCACTGATGCTGCCTGACCAGCTGATTCCTCCAGCACTTTGTGTTTTGCTCAAGGTCTCAGCTTCCGAGTTTTCTGATGGCTACAACCATTTTGAGGTTTAGTTGGGTTAATGAACTCTGAAGAACTCCCCTTCGATGACAAAAGGGCAGTTACAATTGAAGAGCCAAATAAAAATTGAGACAAAGGTTAAATACACAAAATTTAAAAGAACATAACTTGTTGTAAATATTCAGCCATATTGGGAGGCGAGAGGAAAACAAGATCAATGTTTCAGGTCGGTACAGGGAACAAGTGGAGATGGGAAAGATCTACGGCAATCAGAAAGGGGAGGAGAGTTCGAATGTACGGCTAAGGGTGGAAGACATTGCAGGAACCCTGACTGGATCCTCATAGACAGTCGTAGAAACAGGCCACTGAGACTATGCTGGCCAGAAAGCACCATTCATACAAAGATAGACACAAAATGCTGGTGTAACTCAGAAGGACAGACAGCTTCTCTGGAGAGAAGGAATGGGTGACATTTCAGTTCGAGACCCTTCTTCAGCCTGAAGTGTCTGAACAAAGGTCTCAACCCGAAATGTCACCCATTTCTTCTCTCCAGAGTAGCAACCTGTTCCGCTTGAGTTATTCCAGCATTTTGTGTCCACCGTTTACACTCATCCCATTCTACCAGAAACAGTCTTAACAGATGCTTCAGCAAACAACCCAAGATGACAGGGTCCACCGGTGTCCTTCTTCAGCACCAGACAAGTCAAGTCAAGTTTATTTGTCACATACACACACACACGATGTGCAGTGAAATGAAAGTGGCAATGCCTGCGGACACAACCTCTCTCTGCCTCCTCACCCTCGAGACCCTGCCGTTCACTTAATCTTTGAGTCCACGCTGATCATCGATCACCTGTTCACACCAGTTCCACGTTATCCCACTTTCTAATCCACTCCCTACACACCAGGAGCAATTTACAGAGGGCAATTATTCTACCAGCCTTGAGTAAACCCATGCGGCCGCAGTGAGAACGTGCAAACTCCACACAGACGGCACCCGAGGTTAGGATCAAACAAAAGTCACGGGCGCAGTTCCGTCTTGTACTTTTCAAGGACTTTCTAGCTGCCATGTCAAATATTGTTCCCATCTTCAGACAAGACTTCAGAAGAACTTCAGTCTGAACCAGGAATCGGTACTACCATTCCTGCTGGACATGAGGGATCTCAAGGGTGAACACAGGTAAGTGTGTACTTGTTTAGTTTAGTTAGATTGGAGATGCAGCATTGATAAAAGGGCCCTCGGCCCACCGAGTCCGCACCGACCAGTGATCCTCGCACATTAACACAAGCCTACACAATTTAGACATACCAAGTAGACAAACTCAAGCCAATTAACCTGCAAACCTGCACATCTGTGGAGTGTGGGAGTAAACCGAAGATCACGGAGAAAACCCATGCGGTCACGGGAAGAATGTACAAACTCACATACAGACAGCACCCATGGTTGGAATCGAACCCGGGTCTCAGGCGCTGCAAGTGCTGTAAGGCAGCAACACTACCACTGCCCCACCCAGGGGACTCGGGTATTTCTACACAGTCTGACCCCAGGCACCTGCAGGAACCTTCGCCCAAACTCGCCATGACAGCTGTGATCCCTGATGTTTCCCCAGCACATCACTCCCTATCTATAAGGTTCAATGGTGCAAACTAGCAGAACCTCAAGGCTGATTGAAACCAAACATCATCCCATAACGTCGCCCCATTAGAGCAAGTATGTGGAAGCTTTGGTGAGATGCAAAACTGGTTTACCAGAACACTTTAGCTTAGACCTTAGAGAGCATTAGCTACAAGGAAAGGTTCTATCAGGCAACTGAACCACCCTATCACCACCAGAGAGCAACCCTGGCCTACTCTCTACCTCACTATCGTCAATCAGACTTTACTGGACTTTATCTTGCACCAAACGTAACACCCTTTTATCCTGTTTCTGTAACACTGTGGACAGCTTGACTGTAATCATGTATGGTCTTTCCGCTGACTGGATAACACGAAACAAAAAGCTTTCACTGTACCTCAGTACACGTGACAATACACTAACTAAACTGAGGTTGGACAAACTTGGATTGTTTTCTCTGGAACATTGGAGGCTGGGGGAAAGCCTGATAGAATATGTTAAATTATGAGGAGCATAGATAGGGTAGACAGTCAGAACCTTTCTCCCAGGGTGAAAATGCCAGAGACCAGAGGGTATTCCTTTAAAGTGAGAGAAGGAAAGTTTTCCTCAGTCTGAAGAAGGGTCTCGACCCGAAACGTCACCCGTTCCTTCTCTCCTGAAATGCTGCCTGTCCTGTCTGAGTTACGCCAGCATTTTGTGAAGATTTGTACCAGCATCTGCAGTTATTTTCTTACACAAAAGTTTAAAGGAGATATGTGGGGTAAGTCTTTTAATTCCATAGAGAGTGGTGGGTACCTGGAACACATTGTCAGGGTTGATGGTGGAGGCAAATCCAATATGTTATTTAAGAGACTTTTAGGTAGGCAGATGGATATGGAGGGCAGGCAGGGGAGATTCATTTTACCGTGGCATCATATTTAGCACAGACATTGTGGGCCAAAGGGCCTGTTCCTGTGCTGTAATGCTCAATGATCTATGACGGCACTTCAATCAGGCCTCTGCACCATCGAGAGGGAGGAGGGGCCCTGTGCCGCTGAGAGCTACCTGGCAAGGGGGCCGTGAGAACGAAGGGGGGGCCTGGCTGGGGGGAGGCAGCTGAGATTGGGGGACCCAGTGGCGGTGGGGGCTGCCTGTTGCCATGTGCAGCTGCAGACCTGGTTCGCATAAGATAAAACCTGTTCGATTAACCTTTTTTTAACTTTCTTGGCGCCAGGAACGTGGTGACTCTTGTGTACTGCCTGGGGGAGGTCTGCTGTACGATATTACCGGGTTACATGCAAAACACCTTTCACAGCACCTGGGTACATATGACAATAAAGTGTCATTGAATTGAGTCACTGGAGGAGGTGCAGCACATGTTCACTTGCTCTCTCCAAATTCTTTTAATACCGCACGGTCACCGTCCCAAATAACGTCACCCATCGCCTGACAACTCCCAGACGCAACTTAATCACCTTCTCCCGATATATCCGTGCCCTTCCAACCCTGTCCCGCATGTGAACAGTCAAGTGATTTCAACGCAGTGTGCAATCTGATACCATGCAATCATACAGGCATGGAGACACTCTAAACCAGTTGCATAATTCGGGCAACCATAGAGATGAGTTTTTTTAAAAAATCTGTGGATTTATTGTCCTTTTGTTGTAGAAAGGATTATATTGCAAAGCAGTGTCCCAGACTAACTTCAGGAAAAAAAAGTGAGTGCATTTCTGCCATGCCTTTCAAAAGATTGGAATGTCCCAATGTGTTTCACGCCTAATCAACTCACAAGGTAAATGGGGTTAGTCAGTTCGACCGGAACAAAGTCACAAAGATGACCAGATAATCTGCTTTGGAGAGACAAAAATTGCAAATGCTGGAAGCGATATCAAAAGTGCTGGAGGAACTCAGCGAGTCAGGCAGCATCTGTGGTGGGAATGGTTTAGTTTAGTGGCACGTGTACTGAGATATAGTAAAAAGCTTTGCTTAGTTTAGTTTAAAAATACAGCGTGGCCCTTCAGCCCACCAAGTCCGCACTGACCAGCGATCCCCTACACTTACACGATCCTACACACACTAGCGACAATTTACATTTACACCAAACCAATTAACTCTCAGACCTGCACATCTTTAAGCCACCAAATGGGTTAGATCCTGATCTGGGGCGCTGTCAGTGTGGAGTTTTACATTCTCCCCTGTGACCACACAAGTTTCCCCCGGGACTCTGGTTCCTAACTACATCCCAAAGACATGCTGGTGGGTTCATTGGCTACTGTAGGTAAGTGGTAACCAAATCAAATGGAAGCTGGCAGGCGTGTGTAAGAAGGAATAAGCTGCAGAGGTACTGGGAAATAAGCAGGGGGGCAATGGGACAAATTCAATGATTGGAGTCTAGCACCCAAGTGCTGGAGGAACTACTCAGCGAGTCAGGCAGCATCTGTGGTGGGAATGAACAGGCAAAATGTCTGGGTGGGACCTTGGGACTAAGTGGAGCAGGCGGGGAGAAAGGTGGAAAAGAGAGGCGAGTGTGTGGAGTAAGTGACAAAAGGCTGGAGGTGAGACTGAGACAAAAGGGTGTCAGATAAGGAGAGGAGAGGAGAGGAGTGAAATGTGACATCTTTCCCTACCTCTAGTTCCCTCCCCTCTACTTTCAATCCGAAGAATGGTTCCGACCCGAAACATCACCCACCCTTTTTCTCCAGAGATGCTGCCTGAAGCACTGAGTTCCTCCTTTGTGTTTATCTTCAGTATAAACCAGCAGCTGCAGTTCCATTTTACAAATTAATTGTTCTGTTGGGGTTGTCATGGACCCAATGACCTGCTATTTTGTAATAATTATTCAACCAAGTAACAAAAATACCAGCAGCTAGTTCAATGTGATTCAAAGCTACATTTCTTAGCACCTGATAATGCGATGGGCAGTGTGCTTATTTGTCACGTATGCACTGATATTCCCCCAATTCCATGATATGTTGTTCCTCAGTAGCTTCCGAAACAAATTCTGATCCACTTTTACATATTATTTCAAGGATGGGAAACATTATGACATTATAACTCCCAAATCTCTTTGCAATTCCTAACAACTAGCAGGGTGTGGGCACATTGTGATCTGTACACATTTACATACAGCTACACTCCTCCTACAAGCCTTATCAAAACAGATGCAGAAAATCTGCAATAAAAGCAGAAAAGGCTCGAGATACTCAGGTCAGACAATGTCTGCTGGGAAAGACAGTTAACGTTTCAGTTTACAGACTCTTTGTCAGAACGGGAGACTTCAGCTTTTTTTTAAAATCCCGTCGATCTGCAACTAAGTTTGGCAAAAAGCAACTGGTGATTTTTAGTGGACCTAGAAGAAACTGCAGATGTTGGAATCAGTATCAAAATACAAAGTGCTAGAGGAACTCAGAATCTGTGGAGGGAACAAACAGGGGGCGTTTCAGATCGGGGCCCTTCTTCAGACCAAAGAATCACTTTACTTCTTCGACTGAGGTAGTCTGGAGGATCCCAACACAAAACCTCACGTATCTTCAGTCTGAAGAAGAGACTCGACCCGAAACATCATCCGTCGATGCCTTCCACAGAAATTGCCTGACCCAGCGAGCCAGCATCGTGTGTTTTGATGTTGATTTTTGATGTGTCACTACTTTGATTGTGGAGTTGGGGTTTTTTCCCTGACATAGTGTTTTTAAAAACATCATTGAGATGAAGAAACTTAAATATGCATCTTACATTAAATTGATTTTTTTAAATTAAAAATAACCTTGAAATACAGAGCATCTCTGAAACTCCAGTTTGCTCAAAGTTTATGTAAATTCCATTCCCAACATGGAACTAACCGAAGCAGAGATTTAATCAAACTCATGCCTTGCTGATAGACAATAGATGCAGGAGTGGGCCATTCGGCCGCTTGAGCCAGCACCGCCATTCAATGTGATCATGGCTGATCATTCACAATCAGTACCTTGCTCCTGCCTTCTCCCTATACCTCCTGACTCCGCTATCATTAAGAGCTCTTTCTAGCTCTCTCGTGAAAAAATCCAGAGAATTGGCTTCCACTGCCTTCTGAGGCAAAAATTCCACAGATTTACAACTCTCCGAGTGAAAAAGATTTTCCTCATCTCCGTTCTAAATGGCCTACCCCTTATTCTTAAAATGGGGCCCCTGGTTCTGGCCTCCCCCAACATTGGGAACATGTTTCCTGCCTCTAGCGTGTCCAATCCCTTAATAATCTTATATGTTTCAATAAGATCCCCTCTCATCCTTCTAAATTCTAGTGTATACAAGCCTAGTCGCTCCAGCCTTTCAACATACGACAGTCCCGCCATTCCGGGAATTAACAACGCTGCACTCCCTCAATAGCAAGAATGTCCTTCCTCAAATTTGGAGATCAAAACTGCACCCCACCCCTGACATCAGTCTGAAGAAGGGTCTCGACCCGAAACGTCACCCATTCCTTCTCTCCTGAGATGCTGCCTGACCCGCTGAGTTACTCCAGCATTTTGTGTCTACCTTCAATTTAAACCAGCATCTGCAGGGTTTTTTTTTTCCTATACTCAAGGCCTAGTGGGCATAGGTTTAAGCAGAAAGGAGAAATATTTAATAGGACCTGAGGGGAAACTTTTTCACACTGTTAGCATAGTTTATTATTGTCACATGTACCAAGGTGCAGTGAAAAGCTTTTTGTTGCGTGCTATCCAGTCAGGTAAAAGATTATACATCATTACAATCAAGCAGTCCATAGTGTGGTGGGAATATAGAACTAGCTGCCCGAGGAAGAAGTTGAGGAGGGTACAGTAACCACTTCTAAAATATATTTGGAAAGGTACGTGGATCGGAAAGGTTTAGAAGGATATTGGCCAAACGTGGGGAAATGGGGAAGGAAATAACTGTAGATGCTGGTTTACACCAAAGATAGACACACAATGCTGGAGTAACTCAGCAGATCAAGCAGCATCTCTGGAGAAATGGAATAATCAAAATGAAAAATCACCTATTCCTTTTCTCCAGAAATGCTGCCTGACCCGCTGAGTACTCCAGCATTCTGTGTCCATCTTCAGCGGGGCAATGGTTTAGATGAGCATTTTTGGATGGCATGGACAAGTTGAGTCAAAGGGCCTGCTTGCTTACTCCATGACTAAGGTATTGGGAAGAACTTGGGTGAGGTCCTCCAGCAGTTTGTTATTTTTTTGCTCAGGATTCCAGCATCTGCTGTCTCCTGTGACTCTCTTTTTTGTAATTGGGGATGACCTGCAAATGCCAGGATTAATCAGGAAACTGATCTCATCACTTTCATAAACAAAATACTCAGATAATAAATGTGGAGACCTGTTATGTTAGTTGATTGAAGATCCGCAGGAGTCCCCCTGTCCCTGTCGTCGTCCCCCCCCCCCCCCCCTCTCTCTCTCTCTCTGGTTAGATACAGATTGTGCTGATTAAGAATTTATGATATTCACTGTTGCTACAGCAACAGATCCCTGAAAGCATTTCAGCTCTGATATCCTTTCACGTGATTCCAGCCGACAGTTCCGCCTTGTTCAGGTCGCTGACTGATGTCTCATCACCAACAGCCAGAAGGGGGGGGGGATAAATTATAGCCAGAAACTATTAAAATAGCATTTAATGCCCTAGTTGGAACAAATTATCCACAATGGCCCATCTCCAATGTCCAACATCATAAATCACTGTAGAACAGCAGCGATTAAAAAAAAAATATCTACCGTTCATTCCCTTCCTAATTTGGTTAGAAGTCGATAGTTCCAAAGGACTTGTTTCATCTGCAAAGCTGGTCAGGGATGGCACTGACCGTAACTGGCAACCTGCAGAAGGGGGTTTCTGCCAGCTAAGAATTCAAAAGTATAGTCTCTTTGGTGGGAAGAAGAAAGCAGGACTAAAAACCTCGCAGAAATCATCAGGGCAGCCTCCCAGACCGAGAGAGAGAGAGAGAGAGCATGTGTGTGTGGGTGGGCGACGAGGTACGCTCACTTCCTCACGTACACACACCACTCGCCCCATTTGTCTCAACCACGCACAGCGTGGGACTCACACAATGGCGAGAGGCGGCTACACTCGGATGGTGCAGCATGAATCAGTGGGGACTGTTGTTTTACACCGAGCCCCCTGGACAACGTTGTAAGCTGTCAGTTGGGGAGTTATAAGCAGTGAAACCAAGGCGTTCGGAGATTATATTTAAAAGCGGTCCCAACAGAGACAACGTCCCATAAGAAAATAACTGCAGATGCTGGTACAAATCGATTTATTCACAAAATGCTGGAGTAACTCAGCAGGTCAGGCAACATCTCGGGAGAGAAGGAATGGGTGACGTTTCGGGTCGAGACCCTTCTTCTGAAGAATGGCCTCCCCCTGCACCAATTCTTCTGAAGAAGGGGCTCGACCCGAAACGTCACCCATTCCTTCTCTCCCGAGATGCTGCCTGACCTGCTGAGTTACTCCAGCATTTTGTGAATAAAAAGAGACAACGTCCCACCTGGAATCAACCTTAGAGCCGCCCCATGGGTCAGAGATTGGGGACATTACCCCACACACAGAAATCCCCTGGAGATAACCCGAAATAAATGCCAGCGAATGTTAAACTGAATTTACTTCGCTCAAACTTCTACACCCCAGCAGATCTGGGGGTTCAAACGCGACCACGAGTATCTGGGAGCTGTTTCGAATGACAAGTTGTGAAGGAAGTGTTTATATAAATTATATACCCGATCAATGGAAAACATTGCATCAGCTACAGAGCATCGAATTCGGTGGATTATTAACATTGAATTCGTACAACATTGAATTCAGACCCGCTGATTTAACAAAGGCATGGAGCTTTCAAAAAAAAAATCTAATGGCATCAAAGTTTGCGAATAGACTGGTTAAACATAAACAAAAATGATTTGCGACTGTTGGAAATCTAAACTAGAAGCAGAAGAGGTTGGAGATAGGAGATGGGGGCTTCTGGAGGGGTCTCCGACACACTGAGCGTTTCCCGCGTTTTCTGATTTTATGTCGATTGGACTCTTTGTCTCGAACTTTTTGATTTCAATCTGACTTTTAATTTCATCCCGTTTCCGTCAAAGGAGACCCATGGAATCATGCAGCGCAGAAACAAAATACCCTTCAGTCCAACTCTTCCAAGGTACGTTAGTCCCATTTCCCCCCATATAGAAACAGAGAAAATAGGTGCAAGAGGAGGCCATTCGGCCCTTCGAACCGAATGGTCGGCTCATTGTAATCATAGCTGATCATCCACAATCGATGACCTGTGCCCAACTTCTCCCCTTATCCCTTGATCCCACTAGCCCCCAGAGCTCTATCCAACTCCCATCCTATCCCTGTACCTGTCTAAATGTCTTTTAAATGTTGTTATTGTGCTTGCCTCAACTACTTCCCCTGGCAGCTCGTTCCATGTACCCACCACCCCGAGTGAAACAGATGCCAATGTTTCCTACTAAATCTTGCCCCTCTTCAATTCACATGTGGTTCTTGGTTCACTGGCAGCACTGGGGAAAAAAAGACTCGGTGCATCCATCCTATTTATTCCCCCCACGGTTCTTTACATCCTCTAAGATCGCCTCTCGCCCCCTCCACAATAAATTCTTAGGTCGCCCAAAATGTCCCTGCTTATTGCCGGCAACATTCTTGTAAATCTTCTCTACACTCTTTTCGTCTGAATGGCATGATCCCCAAGGCAGGAGGGGGAGGGGGAGGGGGGGGGGGGGAAACTTGGATTCTATATTCCAAATACCGCCTCCATAACAATAAGTCTTTTTGTAACAGAAGTTTGAAAGCACGACCACAAGACTCGGTAACAGCTTCCTCCCCTCTGTTATCAGGCTTGTAAATGGCCCTTCCATAAGCTGGATGGTACCCTTATAACCCGTGTACCCCATTGTGTGTGAAATTGGTGCGTTGCAATGCTGAGAACTATAACTCTGCACTCTGTATCTTATCCTTTTCTTTATTTCCTGTACTTCAGTTTGGTTGTATCTAGGTTTAATGTTGGCTGGTTTGACGCAAAAACCAAGCTTGTCACTGTACCTCGGTACACGTGACAATAATAAACCCTACCCCCACCCCACCCCCCACACAAAACTAAATCTTGAAGGGTTTGCGGGTGAAAAAGAGGGTTTCAGTGCTGTGTACGAAGCCGGGCCTGTGGGCTCCGGCTGGTCTTTCTGCCCATTAATTAAAGAGTTCTTCCTTCTCCACCGCACACAGGCGGCTCTGTGACGTTCAGCAGAGACTGCGGGCACCTCCAACAAACAGGGCAAGGGTTCTGCTCCCAGTCGCCGGCTTCTTGCTCCACCTTTCCGCCCCTTGCTCTCCCACCCCTCTGCCCGGCCGGACAGAGCCGTGTCTTGTAACATCAGGGAGGGAGGGAGGGAGGGACTGATCGCCACAGTGGGGAGTTGTGGTGCGGGATTAGGGGAGAGGATCGGGGGGTTATTCATTACTCCCCACCCCCATGGGGAGAGAGCTGTCAGGAACTCCCCCCCCCCCCCTTCTACCGGGCCAGTATGAGAGAGATGGGCCGACCGGCCTCAGATTACACGAAGCGCGTTGGGGAGAGTCCCGCTGGGGGTTGGGTGGTCTCAATGTGTCCACACACACAGTGCCCGTTAGCTCACAAGGACCCGCCGCCGCCACAAACCCCCCTCCCGGCCTTAACAACTCCCTCTCTCCCTCCCTCCATGCTCCGGCCAGCTGGCCACCAAGGTTTCTTACCTTGTCATCGGCCATCCTGAGGCCGGTGGGGGTGTCGGTGGGTGTCCCGGGCAAAGGGCGCTTCGCTGTCAGGCGATCTGTCCCGGTGAAGACTGTTCTCTCACCCCCTCTCTCTCACTCTCTCTCTCTCTCTCTCGTGTGTGTGTGTGTGCGGGTGGCGTCCCGGCGATGGGAAATCACCCGCGGTGAGAAGTCTTCTCTCCGCTGGTAGAATCTCCCTCTCCTTCTCTCTCTCAGTCTCAGTCTCAGTCTCCCGGTGAAAGTCTCTCGGGAAAGACTTTCTCTCTCCCGGTTGAAGCGTCGTTAAAAAATACACACAAAGTCCTCCCTCTCTCTCTCTCTCTCTCTCTCTCTCTGTCTGTCTGTCCCTCTCTTGGTCGTGGGTCAAGGTTCTCCCTCTCGGTAGAGGGGCTTGCTCTGCTCTGCTCTGCTCTGTGTGTGTGCGTGTCTGTCTGTCTGTAAGTTCTGTTCTCTCTGCTTGACTTTGATCAGCTCATCCTTCTTCTGCCTCTGCTGCCAGCAATGGCTTTCTGCGGCCGCGGCCGGGAACCTAGCCTCCTCTTTGTGTGTCGCCAGTTTGAATGGGATTGGGTAACAGCGGCTGACGTGCGAGGGGGTGTGTGATGGGCTTGCCACCCTTCCATTCGCTGGCAGGCGTCCCGGGCCAAGCCTCCCGCCGGCCAGGCCAGGCCAGGCCAGGGGGAGGGGAGATGATTGGTGGTGATGATGATGATGATGGTGGAGCCTTCCCTCCATCCCCCTTTTCTGGCCGAGCTCCAGCGATGGGGGAGGTTGGGAGGTTGGGGCATGGGGGGGGGGGGGGGGGGGGGAGGGAGATACAAGCCAGGCAGCACTCAGTGACATGAGTCTCTGACTCAGGGCTGAGGTGCCCTGAGGCAGCCAGCCATTTGCGTGCTACATGTAACCCGATCGGGGCCAGCAAAAAGCCAGCATCTCACGGAGACGCGGGGAACTGCAGATGGTGGGATCTGGAGGGAGCAACAACAACAACAAAAAACCACACAAAGTGCTGGAGGAACTCCGCGTGTCGGGCACCATCTGTGGAGGGAGATGGACAGGCGACGTTTTGGGTCGGGGCCCTTCACAACTTTTTTTTATCTTTCCCTTACAAAGTAAATAAAAACAAGATGTAGAACATTTCATTAAGAGAGAACCATCTTGGCCAGTGTATGTGTTCCTCTAATTCCAAAATACTATTTGGGGGCCGACAGTTGAACCCCAACAAGGTGATTACCTTAGATCACAAGTGATAGGAGAAGAATTAGGCCATTCGGCCCATCAAGTCTACTCCACCATTCAATCATGGGTGATCTATCTCTGCTTCCTAACCCCATTCTCCTGCCTTCTCCCCATCACAAGTGACACAGATTAATCAACAAAGTGAGTAGTCCCTTTTTACTCAGTAAACCCTTTCTCCAAGCTATCTTCATGTACCAAAGCCCTGGATAAAGTGCATGTAGAGAGGGTGTTTCCACTCGTGGGAGACTCTAAGACCAGAGGTCATAGCCTCGGAAGAAAAGGAATCAAATAGAATGATGAGAAGGAATTAGGCAGAGGGTGATGAAACTGTTTCATTCATTGCCACAGAGGGCTCTGGAGGCCAAGTCAATGGATATTTTGAAGGCAATGATGGATAGATTCTTGATTAGTACAGATTATGGTGAGAAGGCAGGAGAATGGGGTTGAAAGGGAAAGACAGATCAGCCATGATTGAATGAGCAGACTTGATGGGCCGAATGGCCTAATTCTGCTCCTAGAACAAATGAACTTATTCTGCTTAGTGGCCCAGCTGGTAGAGTGTTCCAAAATTGGATCCTGACCTCCGGTGCTGTCTGTGTGGAGTTCGCATGTTCTACCCATGACAACATATTCTCTGGATGCTCCAGTTTCTCCCATATCCCAAAGACGTCCGGGCTTGTAGGTCAATTAATCGCTGTAAATTGTCCCTAATGTGCTCGGAGTGGATGGGAAAGTGGGAATGCTCACTAGAACCTCCACAGGTGTACTGTAGAGAACATATTGACTGGTGTCATCGCAGCCTGGTTTGTCAACTTGAATTAAGTAGATTACAAAAGTGGTGAACACTGCCCAGTCCATCACCAGTACTGATATTCCCACCATCAAAGGGATCTATAAGTGGCACTGCCTCATAAAGGCAGCCAGCGTCATCTAGCTCCCTGGCCACCACCCTGGCCACACTCTCATTTCACTCCTGCCATAGGAAAGAAAGAGTCTGAAAATTGTGATGCCCACATTCAGTAACAGCTTGTGTAGGAAGGAACTGTTTCGGTTTACACTGGTTTACATTGAAGACACAAAATTCTGGGGCAACTCAGGGGGTCAGGCAGCATTTCCGAACAAAAGGAATTGGTGACGTTTCGGGTCGAGACCCTTCATCAAGACTGAGAGTCGAGGAGGGGGAAACTGAAGGTATGAGAGAGTACAGAACAAAGCAGAGCCTACATCGATGACTCAGTAAAGGTGGAGCCCACAATGGTCCATTGTTGGCTGGGGACATGGTGATAATGAAGGGATACAAATGGTGAAAATAGCAAGAGAACTAGCGTCTCCTGGAATGCAGGGTCCAAGATAGCAATGTTTAAGAATCTTTTATTTAGGGAGGGACTCAAGGGGTATGGGGAGAAGGCAGGCATAGGTTACTGATTGTGGATGATCAGCCATGATCACAATGAATGGCAGTGCCGGCTCGAAGGGCCAAATAGACAATAGGTGCAGGAGTAGGCCATTCAGCCCTTCGAGCCAGCACCGCCATTCAATGCGATCATGGCTGATCACTCTCAATCAGTACCTCGTTCCTGCCTTCTCCCCATACCCCCTCACTCCGCTATCCTTAAGAGCTCTATCCAGCTCTCTCTTGAAAGCATCCAACGAACTGGCCTCCACTGCCTTCTGAGGCAGAGAATTCCACACCTTCACCACTCTCTGACTGAAAAAGTTCTTCCTCATCTCCGTTCAAAATGGCCTACTCCTTATTCTTAAACTGTAACCCCTTGTTCTGGACTCCTCCTGCACCTATTTTCTATGTTTTTATGACTTTCTCCTGAACAAGGAGTCTAGGACCAGTAGGCACAGTTTGACAATAATACTGTGCTGTTAAGCACTGAGGAAGGGAGATATTTCCTCACTCAGAGGATTGTGAATCTTTGGAGGTCTGTACCTTGGAGGGTTCAGGAGGCTCACTGTGTTCATTAAGAACAAAGAATAATAAATTCCTGCACGGTAAGGGATCAGGACTTTTGAGGATAGTATTTTGGAAATGGCATTGGGATAGAAGTTGAAGAGGGAGATTTTTAAGCCTTTGCAAGCCATCCAACATTCATCCAAACATGAATGTTGATCCAAATGCTTCTTTGCATTTAACATAGAACATTGTACAGCAAAGGAACAGGTGTTTCAGCCAAGAAAAATGTCCATGCCAACCATGTTGCCAAGTTAAACTAATCTCTGCCGGCACGTGATCCATATCCCTCTATTCCCTGCACATCCATACTCCCATCTAAAAGCCTCTTAAACGCCACTATCTTGGAATCCTTGATCCCACGAGACCCGTTGAGAAGGAGAAGGACAAGGCACAAGGTTTTAAAACTTCTTAACAGGTTTAAAAACATTTAAAATACGCCTTGTATTTCCATTACGGTTTTCCAAAACTTCAGGACATCCCACGGCGTCAAACATCGAACTTCCACTTAAACAGCTTTGGGATAAAATCGCCAAACAACCTCATGGATTATTTTAAAGAAAAGATGTTGTAAATTATAAAATGTGAATTAGCTAAACAAAATATGGACAATAGACAATAGGTGCAGGAGTAGGCCATTCGGCCAATCGAGCCAGCACCGCCATTCAATGCGATCATGGCTGATCATTCACAATCAGTACCCCGTTCCTGCTTTCTCCCCATACCCCCTGACTCCGCTATCTTTAAGAGCTCTATCTAGCTCTCTCTTGAAAGCATCCAGAGAATTGGCCTCCACTGCCATCTGAGGCAGAGAATTCCACAGATTTACAACTCTCTGACTGAAAACGTTTTTCCTCATCTCCGTTCTAAATGGCCTACCTCTTATTCTTAAACTATGGCCCCTGGTTCTGGACTCCCCCAACATTGGGAACATGTTTCCTGCCTCTAATGTGTCCAATCCCGGAGTGGAAATAGTTAGCAGAAAAGAATGCAGAAAGTAATGTTGAAGTTTTATAGGACTTTGGATGTGGCCACATTTGGAATATTGTATGCAGTTCTGGTCACCCCGTTACAGGAAGGATGTGGACGATTTGGAGAGAGTGCAGAAGCGGCTTACCAGAATGCTGCCTGCATTAAAGGATATTACCTATAAGGAAAGATTGCACAAACTTGAATTGGTTTCTCTGCAGCAGCGTTTCTCAACCTTTATACCCTTGCGGAACCCTTGAAATAATTTTCATGTCTCAGGGAAACCCTCCATAAAAATTATTATATATCTTTATTAATCTCTTTCTCCTTCATAAACTTAAAGTTCATAAGGCAAACATAATATATTTTTCTGATAACTGGTATAATAAAATAACGTGTATAATAAAATTACGAAAATGAAATTAAACACAAAAATGACTCAAAAAATGCGTCTACATATGATTAGCCTATTTATCACTGTTTGTCTCGGAGCCCCTAGCGACCTCTCGCGGAACCCTAGCGTTCCTGGGAACCCCAGATGAGAAACGCTGCTCTGGAGTGTTGGAGGTTAGGGGAGACCTGATGGAAGTATATAACATTATGA
This sequence comes from Rhinoraja longicauda, assembly GCF_053455715.1. Classification (NCBI taxonomy): domain Eukaryota; kingdom Metazoa; phylum Chordata; class Chondrichthyes; order Rajiformes; family Arhynchobatidae; genus Rhinoraja; species Rhinoraja longicauda. The sequence continues at coordinate 11,832,806 of NC_135982.1, forward strand.
GAGGCATAGATAGGATAGATACTTAGAACGTTTTCCCCAGGTTGGAAATGTCAAAGACTATAAGGCATAGCTTTTATAGAGGGACAACCTTTAATGAAGATGTGTGGGGTGGGTTTATTTAGAGTGGTGGGTGTGTGGAACACACAGCCAGGGGTGATAATGGAGGCAGACATGATATGGACATTTAAGAGGTTTTGAGTGGAGCTCATGAATGTGAAGGGATATGGATTATGTGCAGGCAATTTAACCTGGCATCATGATCAGCACAGATGTTGTGGGCTGAAGGGCCTGTTCCTGTGCTGCACTGTTCTATGTTCTATATTCAGTCATAGAACATCTTGTTGGAGTATTCATGAGTATTTTACTATCTAGTCATTCAGGGGATGTGGGTGTCAATGGCAAGGCCGACATCTATTGCACATCCTCAGATACCCTGGGCTGGAGTGGCCTGCTGATCTATTTAGGGAGGTACGTTAGGGTCAGCTACAATGTGGTAGTTCGGGAATCATATGCAGACCAAACTAAAAGTAAGGGCAGCAGATGTCCTTCCCAGCAGGACACTGGTGAACCAGATGGACATTTACAACAATCCGGCACTTTCATGCTCATTATTGATACCAGATTTTCATTTCAGATTTTTGGAAAACCACACAAAGTGCTGGAGTAACTCAGCGGATCAGGAACCACCTCTGGAGAACATGAATAGGTGACATTTCAGGTCAGGACCCTTCATCCCGGATTGACCTGCTAAACTACTCCAGCATTTTGAGTCTTCTCTTTGTAAATCGGCGTCTGCGTTTCCTTGTTTCTACTCGGTCATTCTTGATAGGTTATTAAGCTGAATTGATATTCCCCCATAGCTGTGTGGGAATAATACTCAATGTCTCAGCAAATGACAATCAAAGCCTGGGATTAGCTCTGAACTTTCAAAATATTTTCTTTAATTTTGCAACTGTTTTTGACTGCCACTAGTCACTGGCCTCCAATCTGAAAAAAAACAGCCGTCCACCACTACACTCTGACTCCTAATACTAAACCAATTTTGTGACCAAAACAAAATTCTCCAGCATCTCTGGAGAACAACATGGACAGGCGATGTTTTGGGTCCCTTCATCAGACTAATTGTGCTGGTGGGGGGTGGGGGAGGGGGGGGGGGGGGGTTGTAAAAGAAGAGAGGTGAAGGCAGGACAAAGTCTGGAATGATTGAGAATGATCAGCCATGATCACATTGAATGGCGGTGCTGGCTCGAAGGGCCGAATGGCCTCCTCCTGCACCTATTGTCTATTGTCTATTGGAAAGTGATTTCTCCCTTACTCTCCCCCTCCCGTACTCTTCTACCTATATTCTTTCATCTGGTTTCACAATTCACGCCTCTTCTACCCTTATCTCACACTTTCTTGTCTTCTCATCTCTGGCCCCCATCCAACCATCTGTCAATTAACCCTCACTCCCCTCACCCGTATCTACCTATGTGAACTTTGTGTCTTTTTTTCTGCCATTCCTTGTGTCAACTGTACTTTGTTTCCAATTGACTAGCTCTCTCTGGATCCCATCAACCTTCCAGACCCGTCTACAAAGCGGACCATTGTCAAAGCCCTTGCCAAAGTTCATGTAGACTGCCGTGCCCTCATCAATCCTCTTGGTCGTCTCTTCAAAAAACTCAAACAAATTGTGAGACACAATTTCCCACACACAAAGCCATGCCTCTGCATAATCAGCTCTTGCTTTCCCAAATTTCTCTTCTATATTTGATGTTAATGTTGAACGTGTGGAGAAACAAAATGGATTGTCTGACTCTTGTAAGGACACCTCCATGCAACCTGCAGTGATGATCTTGAAGTGATGCATTCACCTCTCACTTTAATTCATCTTATTTCTCTCATTCTCTTACACTCTTCAACATGATAATCTCAAGGAACGTCACACATCAGACAACAGAGCCCAACATGTAAGTCAACAATTTCAGATAACCTTAAACATCAGTTTTATCTTGTATCCCCTCGTCCAGTCCCTTCCGACCTACATCTGAGACACCTCACACGCTCTTCGACATAGAAACATAGAAAATAGGTGCAGGAGGAGGCCCTTCGAGCCAGCACCGCCATTCATTGTGATCATGGCTGATCATCACAGATTCAGTAACCTGTGCCCAACCTCTCCCCATATCCCCTGATTCCACTAGCCCCCAGAGCTCTATCTAACTCTCTTAAATTCTTCCAGTGACTTGGCCTCCATTGCCCTCCATGGCAGAGAATTCCACAAATTCACAACTCTCTGGTCGAAAAAGTTCCTTCTCACCTCAGTTTTAAATGACCTCCCCTTTATTCTAAGACTGTGGCCCCTGGTTCTGGACTCCCCCAACATTGGGAACATTTTTCCTGCATCTAGCTTGTCCAGTCCTTTTATACTTTTATACGTCTCTATAAGATCCCCTCTCATCCTTCTAAACTCCAGTGAATACAAGCCTAGTCTTTTCAATCTTTCCTCATATGACAGTCCCGCCATCCCAGGGATCAATCTCGTGAACCTACGCTGCACTGCCTTTATTACATGACACTTCAGTAATGTTAAATTCATATGCCCCGATCGCCTCCTCTTTACTATGCACGTCTAGAACCTTTACATCTCCATTCCCCACCAAGGAATCTGAAGAAGGGTCCCGACCCAAAATGTCACCTAACGATGTCCTCCGGAGATCCTCCCTCACCTGTTGAATTATTCCAGCACTTTGTGTTCTGTACAAGATTTCAGCATCTACAGATCCTTGTGTTTCCAGTTTCAGATAACCTTTTCTGATGCTGTCGGATCTGGCTCGTTTCGCTGCAAAGTCATCCATCTGTGTTAGCTGTCAAAGTCAACTGTGTGATCTTTTGGGCAGCGTTCCCTTTAATCTCATATTTCCACCAACTGCTTTCCTTTATATATCATTTTCAAGCAATAATTGTTTATCTCCTCCACTCTCATTTATCTCCCTCTATTTATAAATTCATGTCATGGGAGCAGAAGTAGGCCATTCGCCCCATCGAGTCTATTCCGCCATTCAATCATGACTGATCTATATTTCCCGCTCAACTCCATTCTCCTGCCTTCTCCCCATAACCCCTGACACCCTTACCAATCAAGTATCTGTCAATCTCCGCCTTAAAAATATCCAATGACGACCTCCACAGCTGTCTGTGGCAATGAATTCCACAGATTCAACACCCTCTGACTAAATAAATTCTTTCTCATCTCCTTTCTAAAGGTCTGTTCTTTGATTCTGAGGCTATGCCCTCTGGTTCTAGACTCTCCCACTGGTGGAAACATCTCTCCTCTCCTCTGGACAGATAAGCTGTGATCAGCAAATATTCACCACTCTTGCATTGGCACTATCACCACTTTCATCACAGTCTCTTAATCTTTACCTCAAGTATTCCTTCTCCTTTTTCAACTGCCTCCGCTTGTCCACTAATTAAAACGTGTTGAATTTCTAACTTTGTCTTGTTCTGATGAACAGTAACTGATCTGAAATTTTGACCATTTAGGTTTCCACAGATCCTGCCTGAGTATTTCCAGCAATTTTTTTTAAAAAACCAGTTTTGAACATTCTGATGTTAATAGAAATTGTGTTCTTGTTATACATAGTAAACCTTTGAATATTGGTTTCCTGGGATCTAAAACTTCAGCATTGTCATCCCAAGCTTTTCAGTTCAGCGGGTTACTCTTAGTAAATAACCCTTTCCGTAATTAGTCCTGGCTGCAGAGTGGTAAATATAACGTCATAAGGTCATAAGTGATGGGAGCAGAATTAGGTCATTCGGCCCATCAAGTCTACTCCACCATTCAATCGTGGCAGTTCTATCACTCCCTCCTAACCCAATTCTCATGCCTTCACCCCATAAACCCTGACAACCATATTAATCAAGAATCTATCTATCTCTGCCTTAAAAGTGTCCATTGTCTTGGCCTCCACAGCCATCTGTGGCAAAGAATTCCACAGATTAGCTACCCTCTGCCTAAAGAAATTCCTCCTCATCTCCTTCCTAAAGGAACGTTGTTTAATTCTGAGGCTGTGACCTCTGGTCCCAGACTCTCCCACTGGTGGAAACATCCTCTCCACATCCTGCAATAGCAAGGAGAGACATTAGCTTAGATGCTGCAGAATCGGTATTGGTAGAACTGCGAAATGCCCAAGGGCAGAAAACTCTTGTTGGAGTGGTATACAGACCACTAAACAGCAGTAGGGAGGTTGGGGATAGCAGCAAGCAGGAAATTAGGGATGTGTGTAGCAGTTGTCATGGGTAACTTTAATCTACATATAGATTGGGCTAACCAAATTGGTAACAGGCTGAGGTTGACGATTTCCTGGAATGTATACGTGATAGGTTTTAAACCAATATGTAGAGGAAACGATTAGAGGGCAAGCCATCATAGACTGGGTATTGTGTAATGAGGAAGGATTAGTTAGTGATCTTGTTGTGCAAGTGACCGCAACATGGTGGAATTCTGAATTAGGATGGAGAGTTACATGGTTAATTCAGAGACGAGGGTCCTGAAATTGAATAAGGGAGACTTTGAAGGTATGAGACGGGAATTGGCTAGGATAGACTGGCAAATTATACTTAAAGGGTTGACAGTGGAGATGCAATGGCAAAGATTTAAAGACCGCATGGATGAACTCCTGAAATTGTTCATCCCTCTCTGGAGAAAAAAACAAACTGGGAAGGTGGCTCAACCGTGGCTGACGAGGGAAGACAAGGAGAGTGTTAAATCCAAGGAAGAGGCATATAAATTGGCCCGAAGAAGCAGCAAACCAGAGGACTGGGAGAAATTTAGAACTCAACAGAGGAGGACAAAGGGGTTAATTAAGAGGGGGGGGGGGGAAGAGCATGAAAGAAAGCTTGCGGGGAATATAAAAACTGACTGTAAAAGTTTCCTTAGGTATGTAAAAAGGAAAAGATTAGTGAAGACGAATGTAGGTCCCTTACAGTCAGAGGCTGGTGAATTTATATTGGGAAACAAGGAAATGGCAGAACAGTTAAACGACACAAACAATCTCCCGGAAATACTAGGGGACCGAGGATCTAGTGGGAGGGAGGAACTGAAGGGAATCCACATTAGTCAGAAAATGGTGTTAGGTAAACTGTTGGGACTGAAGGTAGATAAATCCCCAGGGCCTGATGGTCTGCATCCCAGAGTACTCAAGAAGGTGGCCCTAGAAATCGTGGATGCATTCGTGATCATTTTTCAATGTTCTCTCGACTCTGGATCAGTTCCTGTGGACTGGAGGATAGCCATTGTAACTCCACTTTTTATCAAAGGAGAGAGAGAGAAAACGGGGAATTATGGACCAGTTAGCCTTACATCAGTAGCGGGGAAGATACTGGAGTCGATTATTAAAGATGTTATAGCAGCGCATTTGGAAAGCAGTGACAGGATCCGTCAAATTCAGCATGGATTTATGAAGGGGAAATCATGCTTGACTAATCTTTTGAAATTTTTTGAGGATGTAACAAGTAGAATGGGAGATCCAGTGGATGAGGTGTATCTGGGCTTTCAAAAAGCCTTGGCAAGGTCCCACACGAGAGATGATTGTGCAAAATTAGAGTACATGGTATTGGGGGTGGGATATTGACATGGATAGAGAATTGGTTGGCAGACAGGAAGCAAAGAGTAGGGTCCTTTTCAGAATGGCAGGCAGTGGCTAGTGGTGCCGCAAGGCTCGGTGCTGGGATCCCAGTTGTTTTACAATATATATTTACAATTTAGACAAGGGAATTAAATGTAACATCTCTAAATTTGCAGATGACACAAAGCTGGGTGGCAGTGTGAGGTGCGAAGAGGATGCTATGAGGCTGCAGGGTGACTTGGATAAGTTGGGTGAGTGGGCAGAAGCATGGCAGATGCAGTAAAATGTGGATAAATGTGAGGTTATCCACTTTGGTGGCAAGAACAGGAAGGCAGATTATTGGCTGAATGGAGTCAGATTAGGAGAAGCGGAGGTGCAACAAGACCAGCGTGTGCTTGTACATCAGTCACTAAAAGTAAGCATGCAGATACAGCAGGCAGTGAAGAAAGCTAATGGCATGTTGGCCTTCATTGCGAGAGTATTTGCGTTTTGGCGCAAGGAGGTCCTACTGCAGTTGTACAGGGCCCTGGTGAGTATGCAATTTTGGTCTCCTAATTTGAGGAAGGACATTGTTGCTATTGAGGGAGTGTAGCGTAGGTTCACCAGGTCAATTTCCGGGATGGCGGGACAGACGTATGATGAAAGAATGGGTCGACGGGGATTGTATTCGCTGGAATTTATGATGAGAGGCGATCTTATAAAAACATATAAAATTCTTAGAGGATTGGACAGGGTAGATGCAGGAAAAATGTTCCCGATGTTGGGGGAGTCCAGATCCAGGGATCACTGTTTAAAAATAAGGGATAAGCCATGAAGGACTGAGATGAGGAAAAATAAATTCACCCAGAGAGTTGTGAATCTGTGGAATTCTCTGCCACAGAAGGCAGTGGAGGCCAATTCACTGGATGCTTTCAAGAGAGAGTTAGATTTAGCTCATTAGGCTCTGGAAATTAATGGATATGGGGAAAAATCCGGAACGGGGTACTGATTTTAGATGATCAGCCATGATCATATTGAATGGCGATGCTGGCTCGAATGGCTGAATGGCCTACTCCTGCACTTATTTTTTTTTAAATATATATTTTTTAAATCCACTCTATCCAAACCTTTCACATTTCAATGAGGTCCCTCCTCATCTTTCTAAACTCCAGAGAGTGCCGTCAAACGCTCATCATATGTTAACCCACTCATTCCTGGGATCATTCTTGTAAACCTCCTCTGGACCCTCTCTAGGGCCAGCACATCCTTCCTCAAATATGGTGCCCCAAAATAGCTCACAATACAATTGCCCGGCCCGACATTCCTACTGACCTCCCAGCCATCGAAGGGATCTACAGGAAGCACTGCCTCAATAGGCAGCTAATGTCATCAAAGGCCCACTCCACCCTGATCACGCCCTCATCTCGCTGCTGCCATCGGGAAGTAGATATAGGAGCCTGAGAAGAGGCAGGAAACATGTTCCCAATGTTGGGGGAGTCCAGAACAAGGGGCCACAGTTTAAGAATAAGGGGTCGGCCATTTAGAACCGAGATGAGGAAAAACTTTTTCAGTCAGAGAGTTGTGAATCTATGGAATTCTCTGTCTCAGAAGGCAGTGGAGGCCAATTCTCTGAATGCATTCAAGAGAGAGCTGGATAGAGCTCTTAAGGATTGCGGAGTCAGGGGGTATGGGGAGAAGGCAGGAACGGGGTACTGATTGAGAATGATCAGCCATGATCACATTGAATGGCGGTGCTGGCTCGAAGGGCCGAATGGCCTCCACCTGCACCTATTGTCTGTTGTCTATTGAGAACTGCAAACTCTAGGTTCAAGAACATTCTCTTCGCATCAATCATCAGGCTCTTAAACCACACTGCCTGCAATCTTACCTCACAGTGCCATTATCTTTTATTTGGTTATACCCTGTACTTTTGTTTGCGCTATCGTGGTCTAATTAACTAGCGTCACTGATAATTTATTATATTTTGGATTATTGTACATTTATTTGTTGTGTTGTTGCATTAATGTGCTTGTAAAGCTGCAGCAAGTAAGAATTCTATTGTTCCTTTCCCAGAGCATATGACAATTAAATGCTCTTGATTCCACATCACTAAGGTTTCGAAAAGCAAATCTACCTGGACTGAGGGCCAGTGACTCTGCCCTGCCTCATTAGGCACCACACTTGCTTCTGTGTGAGAAGGTTGTGAGTGTAAGTAACTAGTCACACCCGCTGTAAATAGTCACACTAGTCACCCGTATGTGACTCTTAAGTGAAGCTCTGAGACTGTGCTCTCAGAAGGAGAGCTACGCTGAAAAAGATCACGTGAATTCTCCCGAGTTCCCTCGATAATAGTTACCCCCTCAAACAACCTCCCTGGATGAAAATTGTCTGTATGATTACATTGCTGGTCTTTGGAACTGACTGTTTTTCTTACGTTGAAACATTGTCGACATTTCAAGGGTAGTTCACTGGTTGCGGGAGACCGTTGGGACATTCTGAATGAGTGTTTTTAAACGCAAGTTGTTCTTTCTGAGCTCTAATTATTCTCCAGTGTTGTTTCAATTGTTTATAATTAAACTGATTTGCATACACTTGTAACACTAAGATACATTTTCCAAATTCCCTCATGGGAGACGGGTCTGGCCATCGAGGCTAGATGGTGTTGTCCACCGGCTGGCTCACAATACTGGACCACTTCATGGATCGTTAAGGGTCGACCACACTGATCTGGAGTCACATACAATCTAGACTAGGGCCTTACGGCGCCAGAGACCCAGGGCCGATCCTGACCACCGCTGCTGTCTGTACGGAGTTTGTACGTTCTCCCTGTGACCTACGTGGGTTTTCTCCGGATGCTCTGGTTTCCTCCCGCATTTCAAAGACGTACAGGTTTGTGGGTTAATTGGCTTCATTAAAATTGTAAATTGTCCCTAGTGTGTGTGGGTAGGATATTGCTAGTGTGCGAGGATCACAGGTCGTCACGGATTCGGTGGGCCGAAGGGCCTGGTTCCGTGCTGTACCTCTAAACTAAACTAAACCAGACTAAGGAAGAATAATGGTGGCATTCCTGCAGCGAAATTGGTGGACTTTTATAATAATCTGGAGACACCATAAACAAGAAACAAGATTATTTCGGTACACAATACTAATCAGGAATGTGCTTAGGTATAGCAATACTCTACTGGACTGTTTGTAAGAAAATAATTTCACTGTGCATTTGCACTTCACACATGTGGCAGTAAAAGTACCATTGAACCATTGCATTTATTCACAAAATGCTGGAGTAACTCAGCAGGTCAGGCAGCATCTCAGGAGAGAAGGAATGGGTGACGTTTCGGTCGAGACCCTTCTTCAGACCGGTTCTTCATTGAACCATTGCAGATGCTGGAACCTTTTAGAGACTTTAGAGAGATACAGCGGGGAAATAGTTTCTTCGGCCCACTGTGTTCGCATCGACCAGCGATCACCATGTACACTAGCACTATCTTACACACTAGGAACAATTTGCAATTTTACCGAAACCTACAAACCTGTCTGTTCATCTTTTGGGTGTGGAAGTAAACTGGAGCACCCGAAGAAAACCCACACGGTCACAGGGAGAACGTACAAACACCGCACAGTAGTTAGGGTTGAACCCAGTTCTCTGGTGGTGTCAGACAGCAACTCTAACGCTTCGCCACTGTAAAACACAAAGTGTTGAGGCATTCTACAGGCAAGCTTGCATTCATGGAGGTAATGGACGATGATATTTTATGTGGAGACCATTCTTCAGAATCCTGGCTGGGCCCGAACTGGAAACCAAGTTGGAAACCACCTGGGACAAGATGGTGTTGAAGGAAAATGGCTGTCAGTACATGATCGAAGAGCAGGAGGGTAGCAGGAGTCACAGGGGGAGCAGTGAGAGAGGATCTCTGATCTCCCCCCCCCCCCCACCCTCCCCCCATAGAGAGGAAGAGAACCTCTTCAAAGAGGAGATAGACACAAAATGCTGGTATAACTCAGCGTGTCAGGCAGCATCTCTGGAGAAAAGGAATCAATGGCGTTTCGGGTCGGAACCCTTCCTCAGACAGCAGTCTGAGGAAAAGTCTCGACCCACAATGTCACCTATTCCTTTTCTCCAGAGATGCTGCCTGGCCCGCTGAGTTGCACCATCATTTTGTGTCTATCCTTGGTGTAACCCAGCATCTGCAGTTGCTTCCAGGGCGGCACGGTGGCGCAGCGGTAGAGTTGCTGCCTTACAGCGAATGCAGCGCATGAGACTCAGGTTCGATCCTGACTACGGGCGCCGTCTGTACGGAGTTTGTACGTTCTCCCCGTGACCTGCGTGGGTTTTCTCCGAGATCTTCGGTTTCCTCCCACACTCCAAAGACGTACAGGTATGTAGGTTAATTGACTGGGTAAAATGTAAAAATTGTCCCTAGTGTGTGTAGGATAGTGTTAATGTGCGGGGATTGCTGGGCAGCGCGGACACGGTGGGCCGAAGGGCCTGTTTCCGCGCTGTATCTCTAAATCTAAAAAAAAATCTAAAAATCTACACATAGATCGAGGAGATTTTGCAGTGGAGATGTAAAATGGCCACACAAGGAACTGCAGATGCTTGGAATCTTGAGTAAAAAACAAAGTGCTGGAGGAACTCAGCAGATCAGGCAACATCTCTGAAGGGAATTGAACAGATGATGTTTCGTGCTCGGACGTGATCAGTCTGAAGAAGGATCTCGACTCCAAACGTCACCCATTCCTTCTCTCCTGAGATGCTGCCTGACCTGCTGAGTTACTCCAGCATTTTGTGAATAAATACCTTCGATTTGTACCAGCATCCGCAGTTATTTTCTTACACTTTCGTGCTCGGACCATTCTTCGGTATAATTCTTCGCACTTCATTGGAAACAAAGCCCTTAACTCCAAAGTCACTCGATTTTAATAACATTTCAGTCCCGACCAATTCAGAGGAGAGGCAGCAATGCTGTAAATCTGTCACCAGCATGGCCTTGTCTGTCTTGATCCTATTGCGGAACCCAATAAATTAGAAATTCAAGGTCAGCTAACCTTCCACACCCACAGATATGAAAACCAATATTGATTTTATTTCAAAGTATTTCATAATTTATGCAGTAGCAAGACTGAATGGACTTAATTCACAGATCCCCGGGGGCAATGAAACTGACAAAAAAATCTCACACAGAGCCACGACCCTTGAGAATAATTATCGACTCAAGTTTTTCTTTAATAATGCAGCCTATCAGTTTGTAGAAAGTATCCCGTGACATCGGAAAACTGGTGCACTCTCAGTTAAGATCCAGTTAACATCAAGCACAGAGGCTGCTGGCATGCCAATCGCTGCACATTCTGAATATAAATCCATTAAAAATCAGAGGCAGTAACCAGCCCTAACTCTCGCCCGAACTATAATCAAGTGTAACCCTAAGTTACAATTAAGAACTTTGACAAAAAGTAAAATAAACAAAGCTAACGTCATCTTGAGTCATCAAGAAACAAGAGTCAAGAGTGTTTAAATGTCATATGTACCGACAATGGGACAATGGTCCTAAAGTCATAAGGTCACAAGGAATAGGAGTAGAATTCGGCCATTCGGCCCATCAAGTCGGGTGGGTGCTTCAAAAAGTTGGGAGCCTCGATCACCTCATGGCACCACGGGAGAAGAATGAGGAGGAGATAAGACTTTTCTTTGCCTTCCATCACAGTGAGGGTGTGCCTAGAGCAATCACTGTGATGGCTGTTTATGTAAAAATTGTATCTGTGTGTCCTGTGCTTTTTGTTGTCTACTGCCGGACCCTGACGTGAGAGGACGCTGGCGCTGTTTATTCGCCGCTTCTCCGTTAGGATAGTTTGTCTGTTTGTTTTTATGTTATGATTGTTCTTGTAAAGCGCTTTGAGCTCCCGATAAGGCGCTATATAAAATAAATGCGTATTATTATTATTATTATAAGTCTACCCCGCCATTCAATCATGGCTGATCTATCTCTCCCTCCTAACCCCATTCTCCTGCCTTCTCCCCGTAACCTCTGACACCTGTACTAATCAATGAAATTCTTACTTGCTGCAACATTAGAGGCCCATTCATATAATAACTATTTTTAGATTATAGTCATTATTTTTAAAAATAATAAATTAATAACCATAATACTAAGAAAAAAACAAAGTTTGTAGTGCAACCAAAGACAGTCCCGAGAAGATCAGAGTTGCTGAGGTCAGTGTTGTGCAGTGTTCAAGAGCCTGATGGTTGCTGGGAAGAAGCTACTCTTTGACCTGGTGATCACAATTTTCAGACTCCTGCACCTTCTTTCTTCCTGATGGTAGGAGCAAGATGAGAGGGTGGTCAGGGTGATGTGAGTCTTTAATGATATCGGTTGCCTTTTTGAAGCAGCGCCTCCGATAGATTCTGTCGTTGGTGGGGAGGTTAGTACCTGTGATGGACCAGGCAGTGTCCACCGCTCTCTATAATCTCCTTCATTCCTGAGCGTTCGAGTTGCTGAACCAGGCCATGATGCAACCAGTCAGTCTGCTCTCTACCATATGCCTGTAGAAGTTCAAGAGTGTAGAAGTCCTGCACTAAACATGACGCTATGGCTCTAAACAAGAATGAATTCACATTAGGAAGAAGGGTAAGATAATGAGTCCATTTGGAGCCTAATAAATCCAGGTGGATTTGGATGAAAGTCATGATGTCGTCGGCCAGATCACAGTGGCCATCTCCAGTGAGACTGAATCTCCAGTCGTGAGAACAATAAGATGGATGATTATCCCACTGCCTGCAAACTGAAAACCTAACCCCAATTGGCAGGTCAAATGAAGACCAATATATCCAGAACACCTTGCTTCCTCTCTGGATAGCCCAAAGCATTCACCGGCAACTTCTGAGAAATGGCCGTTGCTAATCTGCACTTGACAAGATGCAGAAAGAGCACAAGAACGGTCATGGGAACAGATCCTTCAGCCCAACTCCTTCATGCCATCCAAGAAGCCCTGCCCGAGCTGGTCCCATTTGCCCGTGTTTGACTCATTTGCCTCATGTCCCTCTAAATCTTTCCTACCCATGAATTTGTCCAAATATCTTTTAAATGTTATTATTGTACCTGCCACATCTACTTCCTTCGGCAGCTCATCCCATCTACCCACCATCCTCTGTGTGAAAAAGTTGCCCCTCAGGTTCCGATTAATTTTTTCCCTTCTCGCCTTAAACCTATGCCCTCTAGTTCTTCATTCCCCTATCCTGGGAAAAAAGACTGCACATTTACCCTATCTATTCCCCCCATGATTTCCCTTTTCCCCACCCGGCAGAATAAAGACTTAGACCCTTAAGTCTTGGCAACATCCTCGTAAATCTTCTCTGCTCTCTTTCCAGCTTCAGTTCAGTTTAGTTTATTGTCATGTGTACCGAGGTACAGTGAAAAGCTTTTGTAGCGTGCTAACCAGCCAGCGGAAAAACCTAATGACATCCAAAGCAGGGCATCCAAGACTGACAGTGTTGTCAGTGCAGCCTCACCAACATCTCCTGCAAATGTGTAAGCAGCATAAATTGTCCAATCTGCCCCCATTATTCACATGCCGACACAAGACTCAAATCAGTGAAATGTTTTGATGCCATTAAAAAATCCAGCCTCATTTTACTGTTTGTTTTCTTGATCATGCAGTGTGTTTCCTGCTTGAGGTTATGCCCGGTGTACCAATGACACCAAATCTCCCCTAGGATAGAGGATCTAGTCTGGGATATTCCTAGCTCATGCAACAGGGATGCAGGGTAGAGTTAGACCCATGTTAGGCCGCTGGGACTGCAACAAAGACATGTGATAAATCTGTAACATGCCGTAACACAACTTTCAAAGACTGTTTCTTCTCACATCACCATGGAAGCATTGATGGATATCATGGAGTTAAGTGCTACTCTTTCTTCTAAGTTAACAACTGTCAAAGGGTTTGACAAGTAAGATTAATTGGTTTAAAAAGCATCACTAATTTGTACATAAGTTGCTGATGAATAACGTGATATGACTTCAGCCTATTACTATTGTTTGCTGAACAATTATTTTCCTTCAGGTCACTTAATCCACTGAGCAGTTGGATAGAAAATACAGTAATCACATAATGTTACCAGTAGCCAGCAGAACCTCCGCTGAGAAACAGAGAGAGAGAGAGAGAGAGGGGATCGCATTTTAAATTATTGTTTAAATATTTTTTTAAATAGTGCCTCTAAATTTGATTGCGTGCATTCCTAGTGGTCCCATTCCAGGAAGGATATAGGGGCTTTGGAATGGGTGCAGATGAGGTTAATGAAGATAGACACAAAATGCTGGAGTAACTCAGTAGGCCAGGCAGCATCTGTGGAGAGAAGGAATAAGTAACGGTTCGGGTCGAGACCTTTCTTCAGACAGGTGTAGGCTGTGGACAGCATCCATCTGAAGAAGGGTCTCGACCCGAAACGTCACCTATTCCTTTTCTCTAGAGATGCTGCGTGACCCGTTGAGTTACTCCAGCATTTTGTGTCTATCTTCAAGAGTCAAGAGTCAAGAGTGTTTTATTGCCATGTGTCCCAGATGGAAGAATAAATTCTTACTTGCTGACAATTGAGAGAAACGAGTCTGTGTGCCCAGTATCTGTCTCAGGGGACTCTTCATTCGAAGAAAGAGGTTTAAAAAAAAAATCGACTCTTATCTTTCCCCATTTGTGTAAAAAAAGCAGCTGCAAGCTTTGGCTGAATGTGTGTTTAATGACAAGTTTTTCCCTGTAAAGTATTGTGTAAGAAATGAGAAAGTGTACTAAGAAAATAATTTAAATGCAGCATTAGTCTGAATTTACTCAGAATTGAAATTTTCAAAGAAAAATATACAGCTGTCCAGGACCCTGTAAACTCTCAGCCAGGATTGAGTGGAGGGCTTCGATGTGTAAAGCCAAGCGCACTACAGTGGTAGAGATACACCCCAAGCTAGCGGGCAGCAGTAAGACGATCACCTTTCTAACACTTGGCTGGGTTACACAACACATAATAAGCATCGTCAACTATGGCAAGCTCGGCTGTGCGCCTTCATTTGGTGACGTTGGGAGTGGAAGATGCTGTTCTACATTAGAGAACTGAATTCATTAACAGGTACCCTGAGATTGGGTAGCTAACAACACAATGTTAGGTAACCTCTAACAACTCCCCTCTCCCCTTTCTACTCCCACATGCCATCTTTTCCCCCTCCCCTGTGCCCTACCCTCACTCGCACCTTTTCCCTCTCCTCCCCCCATATCCTACATTCCTTTTTCTGCCTTCACAATTTGCAGCTCTTCAGTCCTTCTGACTCAGAAGTTAATCTCCGGCCTACGTTCCATGTATCTGCCGACACAACAGCCACCCCTACCCACTGTGTCTGTGTCACCCACTACTTGCCAGGCTTTGTCCCACCTCTCCTCCCAGCTTTCTCCCCCCACCTCCCCACAATCAGTCTGAACAAGGGTCCTGACCCAAATGTCACCTGTCCATGTTCTCCAAAGATGCTGCCTGACCCGCTGAGGTATTCCAGCACTTTGTGTCCTTTCGTGTGGACCAACAACTGCAGGTCCGTGTTTCCACCCAGAGATTGGCATTGGTGTTGGTTCATTATTGCTACGTGCACTGAGAGAAGCAAAAAGCTTTCATTTGCCTCCTATCTTGTCAAATCAAATCATATTATACTTGAGGGCAATCTATCCATCCACAAGTACAGCAGATAGTGTAAAGAGAAAAATACCAAAGTGCAAAAAATGTGTTACAGCGTTATAACATTACAGTTACAAAGGAAAAGTCTAAGATCCGTGGTGAGATGGGTTGGAAGATGGGAACTACCCACTAGCCTGTGGAAGGACAGTTCAGTGGGGCTAATAACAGTGGGGAAGAAGCTGTTCCTGAATCGAGTGGTGCATACTTTCAAGCTTTTGGATCTGACGTACAATGAAAGGCTTTTATTTCTGTGCTATCTAGTCAAATCAAATCACATCATGCATGAATAAAACCCAGCCATCCACAAGTACAACAGATAATACAAAGAAAAATACCAGAGCGTAGAGTAGAATTTACAACAAAAAAATTACTCTAGAGCGTAGAGTAGAATTTACAACGTTACAGCGTTACAGTTCCAGAGGAAAAGTCCAAATTATTGTTTAAATATTTTTTTAAATAGTGCCTCTAAATTTGATTGCGTGCATTCCTAGTGGTCCCATTCCAGGAAGGATATAGGGGCTTTGGAATGGGTGCAGATGAGGTTAATGAAGATAGACACAAAATGCTGGAGTAACTCAGTAGGCCAGGCAGCATCTGTGGAGAGAAGGAATAAGTAACGGTTCGGGTCGAGACCTTTCTTCAGACAGGTGTAGGCTGTGGACAGCATCCATCTGAAGAAGGGTCTCGACCCGAAACGTCACCTATTCCTTTTCTCTAGAGATGCTGCGTGACCCGTTGAGTTACTCCAGCATTTTGTGTCTATCTTCAAGAGTCAAGAGTCAAGAGTGTTTTATTGCCATGTGTCCCAGATGGAAGAATAAATTCTTACTTGCTGCAGCACAACAGAATATGTAAACATAGTACACTGTAAACAATATAATAAACGAGAGAAAAAAAGTTCAGTGTGTGTATATAACACATACCCACAAGTATATATATATATATATACTTGTGGGTATGTGTTATATACACACACTGAACTTTTTTTCTATATATATTTATATATATATATACACACACGCACACATACGTACACACAAAAAACAAACAATAGTAGTAAAATAATAATATTAATAATAATAGTCTATTGTAGTTCAGAGCTTATTTGAAGTTGTACCGTTTAATAGCCTGATGGCTGCAGGGAAGTAGCTGTTCCGGAACCTGGACGTTACAGTTTTCAGGCTCCTGTACTTTCTTCCCGATGGCAGGGGTGAAATGAGTGTGTGGCCAGGGTGGTGTGGGTCTCTGATGATGCTGGCTGCCTTTCTGAGGCAGCGACTCCGGTAAATCCCTTCGACGGTGGGGAGGGCAGAACCCGTGATGGACTGGGCAGTGTTTGCGCCTTTTTGCAGTGTTTTTCACTCCTGGGCGTTCAAGTTGCCGAACCAGGCCGTGATGCAACCAGTCAATATGCTCTCTACTGTACACCTGTAGATGTTCAAGAGAATCCTCCTCGGCGTAAACCAACATCTGCAGTTCCTTCCCACACAGAAGAGTCTGCTGCCTGGATTTAGAGGATATTGGCCAGAAGGAGAGGTTGGACAAATATTGGATTGTTTTCTCCAGAGTGGCGATGATTGACCGGAGAAAGATTTTCAGTCATAACTTTGTTTCCCCAGGGTGCAAATGTCAAAGACTGGAGGGCACAGGTTTGAGGTGAAAGGGCCAAAGTTTGAAGGAGATGTGCGTCGTGAGTCTTTTGCACAGAAAATGGTGGGTGCCTGGAATGAACTGCAGGGCAGATGGTGGAAGCAGATGTGATAGTGGCATTTAAGACGTTTTTGGATAGGCACATGGATATGCAGGGAATGGAGGATATGGATCACATGTAAGCAGAGGAGGTTTAACAGGATGCTGCCCAGATCAGTGAATAACTATAAGCAGAGGAGGGACAAACTTGGAATGTTTTCCCTGGAGCGTCAGAGTTTGATGGAAGACCTGATGGAAATTTCCGTATAAAGTTACGAGAGGCTTAGATGGGAGAGACAGTCAGAATCTTTTCCAACGGTAGAAAAGTCAAAGACGAGAGGCCACAGCTTTCAAGTGAGAGTAGCATGATTTAAAGGAGATGTGCAGGCCATGTTTTTTTACACAGAGTAGTGGGTGACGGGTTAGCACTGCCAGGAGTGGTGGTGGAGGCAGACGCGATAATGGTGTTTAAGAGGCCTTCAGATAGGCACGTGGATATGCAGGGAATGGAGGGGCACGCATCACGTGCAGGCAGAGGAGATTAGATTAACTCGGTGTCATGTTCAGCATGGATATTGTGGGCTGAAGGGCCTGACCCTGTGCTGCTCTGTTCTCTGGTTGGCCCAAGATTCAACAAGATGATAATCCTCAAAATACTTACATTCTTCGCACGTGTTACTGTTAAAAAGATTATTGATTGCCAAAAACAGTGTCCAAGTATCTTCTGGTGAAACCTATTAAGTAATAATAGAGCTTGGAAGACAGAGAACTACCGCACAGGAACAGGCCCTTGGGTTTACAGTGTCCATGTCGACCTTGATGCCAAGGTAAACTATAAACCAACCTCCTCTGCTGCATGTAATCCATAACCCACTATTCCCTGCATATCCACGTGCCTTTGTAAAACCATCTTAAACACCACTATCGCATCTGCCTCCACCGTCAACCAGGTGTAAGTGCACATTGAACAGTGTCAGAATATGGTGTTATGGTGTTATAGGGTTACATTCACAGCAATAATAAAAGTTCATGAGTTGGGGGGGGGGGGGGGGGGGGGGGGAACAGGCAGGAAAGTAGAGCTGAGACTGAGATCAGATTGTGTCTAATTCCATAAAAATGATGAAGAGGTAGACTCCTGCTCCAGTTTCCCATAGTCTCGTAAAATGATTTGATTCTTGCAAAAGGGAATCTGTGAGCAAATAAGGAAAAGCAAGCAACTGGATAGCACACACTGTGTGTGTGTGTGTGTGTGTGTGTGTGTACGTGTGTGTACGTGTGTGTGTGTGTGTGTACGTGTGTGTACGTGTGTGTACGTGTGTGTGTGTGTGTGTGTGTGTGTGTGTGTGTGTGTGTGTGTGTGTGTGTGTGTGTACGTGTGTGTACGTGTGTGCGTGTGTGTGTGTACGTGTGGGGGTGTTTGTGTGTGTTTGTGCGTGCGTGTGTGTGTGTGTGCGCGTGCGTGCGTGCGTGTGTGTGTGCGTGTGTGTGTGTGTGTGTACGTGTGTGTACGTGTGTGTGTGTGTGTACGTGTGTGTACGTGTGTGTGTGTACGTGTGTGTGTGTGTGCGTTCGTGTGTGTGTGTGTGTGCATTCGTGTGTGTGTGTGTGTGCGTGTACACTGGGAAGGGAATGGATTCGGGCAATTCTGGAACGTTGTAGCATCACACAGTGACTTCAGAAGAAAGAGGAACACAGCATAAACATTCCGGTCAACGGTGAAAGTCAAGTAAAAGCTTGTTTTTCAAGGGATGTGACGTTTGACAATTGAGAGAAACGAGTCTGTGTGCCCAGTATCTGTCTCAGGGGACTCTTCATTCGAAGAAAGAGGTTTAAAAAAAAAATCGACTCTTATCTTTCCCCATTTGTGTAAAAAAAAGCAGCTGCAAGCTTTGGCTGAATGTGTGTTTAATGACAAGTTTTTCCCTGTAAAGTATTGTGTAAGAAATGAGAAAGTGTACTAAGAAAATAATTTAAATGCAGCATTAGTCTGAATTTACTCAGAATTGAAATTTTCAAAGAAAAATATACAGCTGTCCAGGACCCTGTAAACTCTCAGCCAGGATTGAGTGGAGGGCTTCGATGTGTAAAGCCAAGCGCACTACAGTGGTAGAGATACACCCCAAGCTAGCGGGCAGCAGTAAGACGATCACCTTTCTAACACTTGGCTGGGTTACACAACACATAATAAGCATTGTCAACTATGGCAAGCTCGGCTGTGCGCCTTCATTTGGTGACGTTGGGAGTGGAAGATGCTGTTCTACATTAGAGAACTGAATTCATTAACAGGTACCCTGAGATTGGGTAGCTAACAACACAATGTTAGGTAACCTCTAACAACTCCCCTCTCCCCTTTCTACTCCCACATGCCACCTTTTCCCCCTCCCCTGTGCCCTACCCTCACTCGCACCTTTTCCCTCTCCTCCCCCCATATCCTACATTCCTTTTTCTGCCTTCACAATTTGCAGCTCTTCAGTCCTTCTGACTCAGAAGTTAATCTCCGGCCTACGTTCCATGTATCTGCCGACACAACAGCCACCCCTACCCACTGTGTCTGTGTCACCCACTACTTGCCAGGCTTTGTCCCACCTCTCCTCCCAGCTTTCTCCCCCCACCTCCCCACAATCAGTCTGAACAAGGGTCCTGACCCAAATGTCACCTGTCCATGTTCTCCAAAGATGCTGCCTGACCCGCTGAGGTATTCCAGCACTTTGTGTCCTTTCGTGTGGACCAACAACTGCAGGTCCGTGTTTCCACCCAGAGATTGGCATTGGTGTTGGTTCATTATTGCTACGTGCACTGAGAGAAGCAAAAAGCTTTCATTTGCCTCCTATCTTGTCAAATCAAATCATATTATACTTGAGGGCAATCTATCCATCCACAAGTACAGCAGATAGTGTAAAGAGAAAAATACCAAAGTGCAAAAAATGTGTTACAGCGTTATAACATTACAGTTACAAAGGAAAAGTCTAAGATCCGTGGTGAGATGGGTTGGAAGATGGGAACTACCCACTAGCCTGTGGAAGGACAGTTCAGTGGGGCTAATAACAGTGGGGAAGAAGCTGTTCCTGAATCGAGTGGTGCATACTTTCAAGCTTTTGGATCTGACGTACAATGAAAGGCTTTTATTTCTGTGCTATCTAGTCAAATCAAATCACATCATGCATGAATAAAACCCAGCCATCCACAAGTACAACAGATAATACAAAGAAAAATACCAGAGCGTAGAGTAGAATTTACAACAAAAAAATTACTCTAGAGCGTAGAGTAGAATTTACAACGTTACAGCGTTACAGTTCCAGAGGAAAAGTCCAATGTCTGCAATGAGGTAGGTTGGAAGATCGGGACTGCACTCATATCTTATCGGAGGACAGTTCAGTAGATTAATAACAATGGGGAATAAACTGTCCCTGAATCTGGTGGTGTGTGCTTTCAGGCTTGTGTACCTTCTGCCCAAAGGGAGAGAGGAGGAGAGGGGATGACTGGGGCGGAATATTGCATTCAAACGGATGTGTTTTAGGTGTCATTTGTGTTGAAGTCATCTTGTGTGTGCCACATCCTGCCAGCCATCATGCCTAGTCGATTTTGCAACGATCTGGAAGTAGCCCAAGCATTTTGCCCCTGTGTGCCTGACATGTATCCAGCATCAGGTGTACGTACATTCAATTACATCTGAAGTGTGTTACAGCCATTTCTGTGTTTATTCTAGTTTTTTGGGGTTTTTTTTTTTTAGAGATACAGTGCAGCAACAGGCCCTTCGGCCCACCTGGTCTGCGCCGCCCAGCGATCCCCGCGCATTAACACTATCCTACACCCACTAGGGACAATTTTTACATTTGCCCAGCCTACAAATCTGTACGTCTTTGGAGTGTGGGAGGAAACCGAAGACCTCGGAGAAAACCCACGCAGGTCACGGGGAGAACGTACAAACTCCGTACAGACAGCACCCATAGTCAGGATCGAACCTGAGTCTCCGGCGCTGCATTCGCTGTAAGGCAGCAACTCTACCGCTGCGCCACCGTGCTGCCAGTTTAGTTTAGTTCAGTTTAGTTTAGTTTAGTTTAGAGATGCAGCGTGGTAACAGGCCCTTCAGCCCACTGAGTCCACGCCGACCAGCAATCACCTGGTACACTCGTACTATCCTGCACACCTGGGATAATTTACATTTCTTACCAAAGCCAATTCACCTTCAAACCGACAAGTCTTTGGAGTGCGGGAGGAAACTGGAACACCCAGTTAAAATCCACGTGGGTCGTGGGGAGAACGCACAGACTCCTTACAGACAGCATGAAACCCGGCTCTCTGGCGCTGTTAGGCAGAATCTCTACCGCTGCGTCACTGTGCCGCCCCTCGACCGTTTCCAAACAGAAAGTGGCTGTTCAAGGCACAACCTCTCACCTGCGATTTTCACTCACGGTAAAACAAGGAACAAACCCTGCAGCGTGTCAATAAAAAGTTGAATCAAAGGATCCCCACTGGCATAGTGATGTGCAGATGGATCATGGGGTCCAAGTCCGTAGCTCACAGAAAGTGGCAACACTAGCAGATCGTGTCGAAAAGAAGGAGAAGTTGAACACATTTCGATTGTTTTCTCTGGAGCTTTGGAGGTTGCGGGGAGACCAGATGGAAGATAGACACAAAATGCTGGAGTAACTCAGCGGGTCAGGCAGCATCTCTGGAGAGAAGGAATGGGTGACGTTTCGGGTTGAGACCCTTCTTCAGACTGATGGATGTATATCAAGTTATGGGAGCCATAAATACGATAGACAGTCAGAACTCATTTCCCAGGATGTAAATGTCAAAGAGTAAAGGGCATAGCTGCTTTAAAGTGTGCGGCAAGCTTTAAAGGAGATGTGTGGGGCATGGATTTTACACAAAGAGTGGTGGGGACCTGGAACGCGCTGCCAGGGGTGGTGGAATAGGCAGGTATGATAGTGCTATTTAAGAGGCTTTTAGGCTCGCACATGGATATTCAGGGAATGAGAGGACCGTACGTACACCTGTAGACGTTCGATAGAGTATTCGGCGAAATGCCGAATCCCCTCATTCATCAGAGGAAGTATGATTTTCTTTGTGATTGTGTCAATGTGCAGGGTTACCAAATCATATTCGACTGAGCCAGCCACGATAGCCAGTCAGTGCTGAAGGAGCTGCTCTCTGCCCAGGGTCTGAGGCTATTAGGGTATTAGAACTGTCCTCACAACTGCTAGGCACCTAATCGCTATGTTTGCCTGCTGCAACAGCACCTTGAGAGATTAAAGAGTGCTGAGGGAAGTCCAGCCGGGACAGTTCCGGGACATCACAGGGGATAAGATAAACAGACCGCGATGTGACTTTTTAAGGGAAGGAGGATTAAGGAAAGACTTCATTTAATCTTTACATTGATGTGAGATTGAGGTGTAATGATATAATATGATAGAACTTTATTTATCCCAGGAGGGAAATTGATCTGCCAACAGTTATAAAACAACAGATAGATGAAACATGAAATTAAAGTGACAAGTGGGAAGGATTGGAGATGTGCAAAGATTGGGGAGATTGGGGGGGGGGGGGGGGGGGGAGGGGGGGGGAAGGATGGGGGGGGAGGGGAGTCTGTTTACCCCACACAGAAGCAGGAGGTGTTGTACAGTTTAAATATCCACATGCTGTCAATGCTAAATGGAGCAAACCCCAAGAGGAATGACCAGAAATGGATTGTTTGCCTCTGAATATCTGTGCCTAATCAAAGAATGTCTTAATTAAGATCTGGTGATTTGTGTTTTTTTTCAAATGACTCTTGAATGCCATTGATTAAATTCTTTGCAAAATACGTGAATGGGTTTCGTTGGGGTTTCCCTGTGGAGTACTACTACCAACAAGAGTCGGGCTTTCTGCCTCAGGATGTCTCAAAGCACCATTGAGTCAAAGACGAGCATTTGAGGTGCGGCCACTGTTAGTACGGGGTAATTACCACAGCCAGTGTGTGCATAGCAACTCCCACAGTGCTGTCTGTGGTAATTCAGTCTGAAGAAGGGTCTCGACCCGAAACATCACCCATTCCTTCTCTCCAAGATGCTGCCTGACCTGCTGAGTTACTCCAGCATTTTGTAACACCCACAAACAACAATGTGACAATGCCAGAGGAGATGTCTTAAGTTGTTGTTTGAGAAATATATATTGATCAGCGCACTCCCTTCTTCATCTTTGACATGGTGCTGTAGGATCTTTGCTCTTCAGCTGAGGTCAGAGAGTTGTGATTCTGTGGAATTCTCTGCCTCAGAGGACAGTGGAGGCCAATTCTCTGAATGCATTCAAGAGAGAGCTAGATAGAGCTCTTAAGGATAGCGGAGTCAGGGGGTTTGGGGAGAAGGCAGGAACGGGGTACTGATTGAGAATGATCAGCTATGATCACATTGAATGGCGGTGCTGGCTCGAAGGGCCGAATGGCCTCCTCCTGCACCTATTGTCTATTGTGTATTGTGTATTGTCAGTTAACATTGTGCAGGAAGGAGCTACACGTGCTGGTTTACACCGAAGATAGACACAAAATGCTGGGGTAACTCAGCGGGACAGGCAGCGTCTCTAGAGAGAAGGAATGGGTGACGTTTCTTTTCAACCCGAAATGTCACCCATTCCTTCTCTCCAGAGATGCTGCCCGACCCGTTGAGTTACTCCAGTATATTGTGTTTATTCTCAGTTAACATTGCACCCCAATCACGCCAACTCCAACAGTGCAGCCCTCCTCCCTCAGCACTGTTTGAAAGAGAATAGGATGTTGCCAGGACTCAACGGCCTGATCTACAGGGAGAGGTCGGGTGTGAGAGAGGGTGGTGGGGCGGACTTCACACGGTGACGGCATGGAGTAAAGGAAGGAGATAAAGAGTTGTGTGCCGTGGTGTCCAGACCACAGCCTCACCTTAAATGTCAACAAGACAAAACAGCTGGTTGGCGAATTCAGGAAGGGAGATGCAGTACACACCCCGGCCTGTGTGAACGCTGCTGAAGTGGGGATGGTCAACAGTGGCACGGTGGTGCAGCGGTCGAGTTGCTGCCTCACAGCACCAGAGGCCCGGGTTCGATCCTGACTACGAGTGCTGTCTGTACAGATTTTGTACAGTCTCCCTGTGACTGCGTGGGTTTTCTCCGGGTGTTCAGGTTTCCTCCCACATTCCAAAGACATACAAGTTTGGAGATTAATTGGCTTTGGTAAATTTGTAATTTGTCCCTAGTGTGTAAGATAGTGCAAGTGCATAGGCTGATCGCTGATCAGCGAGGACTTGGTGGGCCGAAGAACCTGTTTCTGTGCTGTATCTCTAAAGTCTAAAGTCTCTCGTAAACTCAGGATGAGTTTTTGATCTCTCGATCAACCTCATTGCGGCCCTTGCACTTTTTTTTCCATTTGCACTTCCTCTGAAGTGTAACAGTGTATCCTGCACTGATGACTTTCCCTTTGCACAACCTGCTGTTCTCATGTATGGTATGATTTCCCTGGATTACATGCAAAACAAAGTTTTTCACTGCAATTTGTTGCACGTGACAATAATAAACCAGTAACAATACCGATCAACCGCTTCAAATTCTAGTTTTAATGTATTTTAAATGAGTGCTGGCCTAATGTAGGAGATTAACTTGGAGAGTTATTGCTCCCAGTTAAATACACCGCACTTTGCATCGTTTATTAAAACACCGTGACATATGTAACAGACATTGTAGAAACTACTGGTAAGGTAAGGGTTAACATGTCAACTAGCTTGATTGCCGCTGGTTGCTGCAGTAATGAGACAAGAAATTGTTTGCATATGGTGCACATATAAAAGAGGTAAATGTAACTGGGGGAGGGTGAGTGGAGTGGCCCAGGGCTGTGTTTGTGGATAGTGATCACTCAGCCACAAAGAGCCTCATCTTGCAGTCGAGGTGGCCCTACTTCACCAGGGTGAAAGGTGAGTGAGAAAACACTGCCTTGGCCCTCTCTTGAAAAGAGTTTGGTTCTTCCATAATCTGAGCAGAGGTCTCTCGCCTTCTCCTGGTGCAGCCAACGCCAGGGCACTGTGGGGGAGGACCACTGCGGTCCTTCCGCTGCTGGACATTGGGGGGCAAGGTGTGGTGGAGACGCCCCCTCAAACAAGGGTGGGTCATCACCCCAGGATGGCAAGGCTGTGGGGTAACATTTGTAAACACCATGTTATGATGCACTGAATGTGTGGATAGCCTCTGAGAATGTCAGAAGATTTTTGTTTGCACTGTACCTGCCTTGTATATGTTTTATTACTCTGAATAAAGTTTATTTTTAATATTAAAAAAGGAACCATTTGCGGAGTCAAAGGTCACTGAGGGCTGCACCCACTGCTCATGTCAAGTGTTCCCTTCCTACAGAAAGGCCGGATCTGTGTTGGAGTTGCTGCCCTGCCACCCCTGGGGTGGGTCGGATCCTGACCTCTGGTGCTGCCTGTGTGGAGTTTGCACACTGGAGTGTGCTCCAGCTTTCTCCCACATTTCAAAGATGTACGAGATAGTAGCTAAGTTGCCCTTTGCAAGTTGTCCCTCGTGTGTAGGAAGTGGATGTGAAATTATGTAGAATGTTAAATAGTGCAGAACCAGTGCGAATGGGTGACTGATTTTCAGCATGGACTTGGTGGGCTGAAAGGCTGTTTCAATGCTCCAGTCTTTAAACAATCAGTCAAAAAAACCTACAACTTTCATTGTTGCTAGTTTAGTTTAGATACAGCGCGGAAATAGGCCCTTCGGCCCACCGAGTCCGCACCGACCAACGATCCCTGCACATTAACACGATCCTACACATACTAGGGACAATTTACACTTATACCAAGTATACAAACCCAAGCCAATTAACCTACAAACCTGTACATCTTTGGAGTGTGGGAGGAAACCAAAGATGTCAGAGAAAACCCACACGGTCACGGGGAGAACGTACAAACTCCGTACAGGCAGCACCCGTAGCTGGGACGGAACCCGTGTCTTTGGCGCTGTAAGGCAGCAACTCTACCGCCGCGCCACCATGCTGCCCTGGTTTTCTCTAATTTAGAAAATCTGCTTCAAATAATTAATTTTACCTGAGGTGTATTTCTTGGATCCTGAGTGTTGCAGGATCCAAACAAGAAAAGTGGGAGATGAAAGGAATTAGTTCCAAAAGCAACAGAGTATGGAGTATTGAAGTTGTTGCTCAGTCATTCAATTGCAAGACAACTGGGCTGCCCAGGGCTTGGAGAAAGGATCAAGAGAATGGCCATGAACAGGCAACCCATCCTTGTCTGGATCTGCCACAAGTGGGGAGTGTCCCATTGGAGCTAATGAGTTAGGTTTATTGTCACATGGGCTAATCAGATAATATCATACATGTAAACTATCAAGCCAAATACAAGTGGAATAGGTACAATGGATGGAAAAATGCCAGAGTGCAGGATATAGTTCAAGTACCAATCTTGTTGGTACAACTGGAAATAGTGTTGGACTTACAAATGGGAAAGAGATTTAAAACAGTGGGGTGATTGTATTCGATGATAGTAGATCCTCCTTGGCAACCACCAGGCAAAGCGTTGCCTTGCGCTGGCACCAAGGGACATGGACTATGTTGAAGGTCCAACCCTGAGTGTTTGGTGGCTTGGATTCGATGAGCGTTCTAATATGGCAAGCCCACCCTCCCATCTCTACCTAGATGACTGAGCTTCCCAATGCCCGTCCCTAGTCTCCTCTGCACTGTGACCACTGTGACTGTACCTTTGGGTTGCCCAGAGTCACACCATGTGTAGCATTTGAGGCAAAGGTAGACAGGAAGTGCTGGCTGGAGTAACACATCGGGTCAGGCAGCATCCCTGGAAAGAAAAAGGATGGGTGACGTTTCGGGTCTGAACCCGGCATGGGGTTGCTGTCTGAATTCTCTCTTCATCTCTCTGAGAGGCCTCTTGGATCATTACGCATCAGGCATAACCTGCAGTTGCTTCCCTCCTGTGAAGGGAGATGGCAATGAGTCGCATAGTAGGAAATAGAACAACCTATTCCAATTTAAAGTAATGAAAGTTTGACTGGTCCAATGCTGAATTCCCGAGCTGTTTGCAGGTTGCTTTGAAGTTTTAGTTTTAGAGATACAGCACGGAAACAGGCCCTTCGTTCCACCGAGACCCCACCGACCAGCAACCCCCGTACATTAGCACTATCCTACACACTGGGGACACTTCACAATTTTTACCAAAACCAGATTAACCTGGAAACCTGTACATATTTGGAGTGTGGGAGCACCCGGAGAATACCCACATGGTCACAGGGAGAACATACAAACTCCATACTGACAGCACCTGTAGTTAGGAAGACACAAAATGCTGGAGTAACTCAGCGGGTCAGGCAGCATTTCTGGAACACAAAATGCTGGAGTAACTCAGCGGGTCAGGCAGCATTTCTGGAACACAAAATGCTGGAGTAACTCAGCGGATCAGGCACCCGTAGTTAGGATTGAACCCAGGTTTCTGGCGCTGTAAGGCAGCAAATCTACCGCTGTTCCACTGTGCCGCCCCGAAGGAGTTAATTAATTAGCACAGCTCGGAGCTAAGACATAATTCAACCCAGGATACTCTGCCCGGCTCAATCACACATTCATCCCTGTAATCTCTCATGGGCAAAGAGATGTATCTTAATCGTAAGAAGCTACACTGAGGAAGCAGTATCCTGTTTGTACTCATCCATATGCTGTTGAGCTTCAGTCCATCAGATTCTTCAATAATCTGATTTTGAACTGTTTATTTCACATTAGTAATCTGTTTTTTTGTTGAAGGATTCCACAGTCTGCTCTGTTGTAAATAGTGGCTACTGAGTGTTTCATGTTCCCGAAAATGTCAGCACGGCTCCCACACTGGAAAGTAAATCTTCCCTCTCTATCAACGTGAAATTCACCCCCAGCCGCCAGCCCTGAACGCACAACATGGTAGCAACTGTGCAGAGTCGTTTTATTTTTAGTTTAGAGCTATGGCACAGAAACAGGCGCTTCGGCCCACCGGGTCCGCGATGACCAGTGGGTCCCAGCACACCAGCCTATCCTACCCACTGGGGACAATTTACAATCTTTACCGAAGCCAATTAACCTACATCTTTGGGACGTGGGAGGAAAACCCATGCAGTCACGGGGAAAACGTACAAACTCCATGCAGACAGCACCCATAGACAGGATTGAACTTGGATCTCCGGCGCTAGAAAGACAGCAAGTCTACCACTGCGCCAGTGTGCTGCCCACGTTCTGGAAGTTGTGGAACTGTGTGTGTGTGTGTGCTCCTGTAATGAGGGCAGATAGGGTAGATGTGCAGAGTCTTTTACCCAGAGTAGGGGGAGTGAAGAATCAGAGCACATAGGTTTAACCTGACAGGAGAAAGATGTAATAGGAACCTGAGGGGCAACATTTTCCACACAGAGGGTGGTGGATATATAAAATGAACTGCTCGAGGAGGTAGTTCTGGCAGGTACTATAACAGATGTTGCAGCGCTAATTTTTTAGGTGCCGGAGCTGTCACTGATG
Source organism: Rhinoraja longicauda (assembly GCF_053455715.1). NCBI lineage: Eukaryota > Metazoa > Chordata > Chondrichthyes > Rajiformes > Arhynchobatidae > Rhinoraja > Rhinoraja longicauda. Next base: position 11,861,274 of record NC_135982.1, read on the forward strand.
CCAGGGCGACCGCTGTTAAATTTCCCACTAGTTAAAATTCCCCGCTGTTTATTTAGTTTTTTTTTACAGAGGTGACGGAGCGACGTTCCCATGAGCTCCGGCAGCACTGCACCCCTGATTATCACAACATTTAAAAACCATTTGGACGGATACATGGATAGGAAAGGTTTAGAGGAACATGGGCTAAACCCAGGCAGGTTGGACTAGTGTAGTGGTCAGCACGGGCAAGTCCCCAGCAACGGACTGTTCCAGCTGGTAAACGCCTCCGCTGTCACGCTGTGAAAACAGAGAGGATGAGACGGAGTTTCATCCCACAGGCCATCAGGACTGTTAACTCTCATATCACCAGGGACTAATTTAATTTACTGTATTCATTTATTTTTTGTGTTAATTTTTTTTTTTCTATTCTGTTTGTAGTTTAGCACAATCCACAGGCATTGCCACTTTCATTTCACTGCACATCTTGTATGTGTATGTGACAAATAAACTTGACTTGACTTGGGCCATAGGGCCTGTTTATGAAGGCTGTACAAAGGCTGTGGAGGTCAAGTCAATGGATATTTTTAAGGCTGAGATAGATTCTTGATTAGTACGGGTGTCAGCGGTTATGGGGAGAATGCTGGAGAATGGCGTTGAGGGGAATATAGATTAGCTATGATTGATTGGTAGAGTAGACTTGATGGGCCGAATGGCATAATTCTGCTCTTATCACATGTGAATCTATGACTCCATGAGTAAGTTAACTGTGGACTACTTCAGTGTTCAAACCCAATGCTACTCCAACACTTTTCATTCATATAGCACCTCCAATGTGGCAAAATGTCCCAAGACATTTATACAGAGCTTTATTGTCATTCGGTACCAAGATATCGAACAAAATTACATTTGCCAGCAGTCACAGAACACAACAAAAAAAGAAAAGAACACAAGACACCCGACCCCAACACAAACATCCATCACAGTGACTCCAAACACCCCCTCACTGGAAGGCAACAAAACTTCCACTCTCTTCCCCCCCCACGCCCACGGACAGACAACTCGACCCCTACCGAGGCGACCGACCCTCACAGCCCCCGCAAGGGGATGGAAGTCCCCGCGGCCGAGCCGCACCGGGCACTGAAACGTCCCGCGGCCGAGCCATACCGGGCGATGGAAGGCCCTGCGGCCGAGCCGCGCCTTGCGATGTTAGGTCCCGCGGCCGAGCCGCACCGGGCGCGGCGAATATTAGTTGACCAAGAGACACAGAGAGTGAGGTTAGCATAACCAGTCGTCGTAAAGAAGATGGAGGTTGGGAGAAGCTCAAAGGAGAGAATGTCAAAACTCAGGACACAGGCATCTGAAGGCACGGCCACTAGTCGCGGAGTGATAACATTTGGGGATGACCAGAGGAATAGATTCGGGAGAGGCCAGGTACTTCCCAGCCTTTAAGCTTTTAAGTTGTGCAGGCGGGTAGGATTATTGCTCAGAAGATAGGCACAAAAAGCTGGAGTAACTCAGCGGGACAGGCAGCATCTCTGGAGAGAAGGAATGGGTGACGTTTCGGGCCGAGACCCTTCTTACTTGTGCTCTTTACAAATCTGACCATCTGGCCCATGACTACATTCATCACTCATTTGAAGGTCCATTCGCGGGCAAGCAGAGGATCTCCAGACCACCTGCACCCATTAAAACCGGCTCCAGGCTTCCTCAACATTCTCCCTCGCCTCTGATGGTATCCTTGTTTCAGTTCCACTCTCCAGAATGGAATAAGCAATCGCCATGCACTTCCTCTATTGTTACGTGTCACGGTCCGAAAAGCTTCTGTTCAAAGACTGCAGCTTGAATTACTACTGAAGCGTTTGTCTGGGCTATTAATAGAGGAAACCCAAGGTCACATTCGATTCAATCTAAAATTGAGAAGGTGATGGCATGAGACACAACTCAGATGCATGTTGGATTGGATCATCGGACTGCTATTGCAGTGGCTTTCAGAAAGATGTGGTTGGGCATTGTTGCAACTTTAGCCGCCTCGTTCCAGATGGGCATTAATGTGATTTAGGCAGTACCTTGAATGTATTATTATGTATGAATACATGTAGTCGATACTTGCAGCCTCCAAGAAAATAGGAGCCAGCTGCTTCTTGAAGTATAACTTGAGCCAATGTTTTAATCTTTGGCAGACATCGTTTGGATTGTCCTCGCTCAGGGCAGTATTTGCATCCACGTGCCAGACACAATAGCAGCATTTCAGAAACTTTCAGATAAGCACGTGGATGGGCAGGGAATGGAGGGATACAGATCACATACACCTGGAAAAGATTAGTTTAACTTGGTATCAAAGGGCAGACACTAGCATGGACAGCAGGTCGGCTGGATGGCAGAAGATAAAGATTGTCAATAAAGGGGGCTTTTTCTGGTTTAGATTTTAGATTTAGAGATACAGCGCAGATACAGGCCCTTCGGCCCACCGGGTCATCGCCGGCCAGCTCATTAACACTATCCTACACCCACTAGGGACAATTTTTACATTTGCCCAGCCAATTAACCTACATACCTGTACGTCTTTGGAGTGTGGGAGGAAACCGAAGATCTTGGAGAAAACCCACGCAGGTCACGGGGAGAACGTACAAACTCCGTACAGACGGCGCCCGTAGTCAGGACCTGAGTCTCCGGCGCTGCATTCGCTGTAAGGCAGCAACTCTACCGCTGCGCCACCGTGCCAGTAACCAATGGAGTTCCGCAAGGGTCGGTGCTGGGGCCGCTGCTCTTCACGTTGTACATTAGTGATTTGGACGAGGGGATTGAAGGCTTTGTGGCAAAGTTTGCGGATGATACGAACATAGGTGGAGGGGCAGGTAGTGTAGAGAAAGCAGGGACTCTTTAGAAGGAATTGGACAGGTTGGGAGAGTGGGCAGAGAAGTGGTAGATAGAAACAAAGAAACATAGAAAATAGGTGCAGGAGGAGGCCATTCGGCCCTTGCACTGCCATTCATTGTGATCATGGCTGATCAGCCACAACCAGTAACCCCTGCCTGCCATCTCCCCACACCCCTTGATTCCGCTGGGCATGAGCTCTATCTAACTCTCTTTTAAATTCATCCAGTGAATTGGTCTCCACTGCCTTCTGTGGCAGAGAATTCCACAAATTCACATCTCTCTCTGTGAAAAAGTTTTTTCCTCATCTCAGTTTTAAATGGCCTCCCCTTTAATCTTAGACTGTGGCCCCTGGTTCGGGACTACCCCAACATTGGGAGCAGTTTTCCTGCATCTAGCTTGTCCAGTCCTTTTATAATTTTATATGTTTCTATAAGACCCCCTCTCATCCTTCAAAATTCCAGTGAATACAAGCCCAGTCTTTCCAATCTTTCCTCAAATGACAGTCCCGCCATCCCGGGGATTAACCGTGTGAACCTACGCTGCACTTCCTCAATAGCAAGGAAGTCCTTCCTCAAAATAGGAGACCAAAACTGCGCACAATACTCCAGATGTGGTCTCACCAGGGCCCTGTACAACTGCAGAAGGACCTCTTTACTCCTATACTCAAATCCTCGTGTTATGAAGGCCAAAATGCTATTAGCTTTCTTCACTACCTGCTGTACCTGCATGTTTACTTTCAGTGACTGGTGTACAAGGACACCAAGGTCTCGGTGCACTTCCCTTTTTCCTCATCTGACACCATTGAGATAATAATCTGCCTCCTTGTTCTTGCCGTCAAAGTGGTGAACCTCACATTTATCTACATTATACTGCATCTGCCATGCATCTGCCCACTCACTCAACCTGTCCAAGTCAACCTGCAAGCTCCTAGCATTCTCTTCGCAGTTCACACTGCCACCCAGCTTTGTGTCATCTGCAAACTTGCTAGTGTTACTTTTAATTCCATCATCTAAATCATTAATATACATTGTAAATAGTTATGGCCCCAGCACCGAGCCTTGCGGCACTCCACTCGCCATTGCCTGCCATTCTGACAGTGACCCGTTTATTCCTGTCTGCCAACCAATTCTCTATCCATGTCAATACTGTACTCCCAATACCATGTGCTCTAATTTTGCCCACTAATCTCCTGTGTGGGAACCTATGAAAGGCGTTCTGAAAGTCCAGATACACTACATCCACTGATTGTAGTGGGGGGAATAAAGCAGGAAGAGAGGTGGGGTGGGACAAAGGTGATTAGCAGATGGTTGACCAAAGGCCAGAGATGAAAAGTTCTGGAGAGCTGGAGGAGGGTGACAGACATAAGAAACAAGGCCATGAAAGTAGGCAGGAGATCTTTAAAGCTGAGATGTTTCGTAACTGGGTCCAAGGTAGCCCATGGACAGAGTGAGCTGGATGAATGGGACATGTTGGGACGTTAGGAAAAGAGGACATACAACGAGATCTGGGTGTCCTAGTGCATCAGTCACTGAAAGGAAGCATGCAGGTACAGCAGGCAGTGAAGAAAGCCAATGGAATGTTGGCCTTCATAACAAGAGGAGTTGAGTATAGGAGCAAAGAGGTCCTTCTGCAGTTGTACAGGGCCCTAGTGAGACCGCACCTGGAGTACTGTGTGCAGTTTTGGTCTCCAAATTTGAGGAAGGGTATTCTTGCTATTGAGGGCGTGCAGCATAGGTTTACTAGGTTAATTCCCGGAATGGCGGGACTGTCGTATGTTGAAAGACTGGAGCGGCTAGGCTTGTATACACTGGAATTTAGAAGGATGAGAGGGGATTTTAGCGAAACATATAAGATTATTAAGGGGTTGGACACGTTAGAGGCAGGAAACATGTTCCCAATGTTGGGGGAGTCCAGAACCAGGGGCCACAGTTTAAGAATAAGGGGTAGGCCATTTAGAACGGAGATGAGGAAAAACTTTTTCAGTCAGAGAATTGTAAACTCTCTGCCTTACAGCGAATGCAGCGCCTGAGACTCAGGTTCGATCCTGACTACGGGTGCCGTCTGTACGGAGTTTGTACGTTCTCCCCGTGACCTGCGTGAGTTTTCTCCGAGATCTTCGGTTTCCTCCCACGCCCCAAAGACGTACAGGTTAATTGACTGGGTAAAATGTAAAAATTGTCCCTAGTGTGTGTAGGATAGTGTTAATGTGTGGGGATCGCTGGGCGGCGCGGACTCGGTGGGCCGAAGGGCCTGTTTCCGCGTTGTATCTCTAAATAAAAAATAAAAAATAAATAAATAAAGCTGTGGAGGCAAAGTCTCTGAATGCATTCAAGAGAGAACTGGATAGAGCTCTTAAGGATAACGGAGTCAGGGGGTATGGGGAGAAGGCAGGAACGGAGTACTGATTGAGAATGATCAGCCATGATCACATTGAATGGCGGTGCTGGCTCAAAGAGCCGAATGGCCTACTCCTGCACCTATTGTCTATTGTCTATTGGGACATGTTGGGTGAGGACAAGAATGGCAGGTTTTGGATGAGTCATTGCAGAGGCATGAGCTGGTCAGGAGTGCACTGGAATTTAATTTAGTTTAGACAATAGACAATAGACTATTCTCTTGAAAGCATCCACCGAACTGGCCTCCACTGCCTTCTGAGGCAGAGAATTCCACACCTTCACCACTCTCTGACTGAAAAAGTTCTTCCTCATCTCCGTTCTAAATGGCCTACCCCTTATTCTTAAACTGTGGCCCATTGTTCTGGACTCCCCCAACATTGGGAACATGTTTCCTGCCTCTAATGTGTCCAATCCCCTAATTATCTTATATGTTTCAATAAGATCCCCCCTCTTTAGTTTAGAGATACAGTGTGGAAACTGGCCCTTCAGCCCAACGCGTCCATGCAGACCATCGATCACCCTTTCACACTAGTTAAAGGAGCATAGTCAGAAGACTGGTGGATCGACTGTTACAAACCTTGTATGTGGCTGGCTCTAACTCTTAAAAGTTAATGAAACGTTTGCCTTGGTATTTTGTGCATCTGATGGATTCGTGGGATAACAGGTTGTCTTCTGAGGAGAGATGATGCAGGCTGGGCCTGTCCTCTCTGGAGCTCAGAAGAATGGGGGACGATCCCATTGAAAGTTCTTACCGAGCTTGACAAGGTCGGTGCTTCCCTGTCTGTCTAGGGCAAGGGATCACAGTCTTAAAAGAAAGGGTCATCCATCAAGCTGAGATGAGAAAGAATTTCTTGACCCAGAGAATTCTCTCCCCAGGAAGACTGTCGAGACATAACCCACTGCTAGTCAAAGCAGAGATCGACTGAATACGAAGGGAACCAAAGGATTTTAACTGAGGATTCCGCACATTCTCAGCTGTCAAACTGAACCCCACTTCCAACCAAATCTGTTCCAACCAAAGATGGACACAAAATGCTGGAGCAACTCAGCGGGACAGGCAGCATCTCTGGAGAGAAGGAATGGGTGATGTTTCGGGTCGAGACCCTTCTTCAGACGACCCGAACCGTCTTCTTGGAATCCTCCTCTCCAGAGATGCCACCTGTCCCGCTGAGTTACTCCAGCATTTTGTGCCTATCTTCGGTTTAAACCAGCATCTGCAGTTCCTTCCTACACACTACTCTGTTCCAACCAAACTGGATGAAATTCGCAAGTGATTGTAATTGTGAACCCTACCTCTCCACTCTGCGGTCAGGGAGTGATGGGGCATTGAAAGCACAGAAATCATTTATCTGAAGGCGCCCATATTAACTTTGCACAACAGCAGCATAAATCATGTGAGCCTTATCTCGCGACGTTTGCCTTTGCTAATTGTGTCGGACGAGTGAACCAACTGTCTGTTGTGTTTTCACGATTACTACGTTACTTGTTCTGTGTGAGCTTGTTGAGTCTTGTAGGACCTCCAGATTCATCTTGTGCTGGAAGCCATCCCTTCTCCAAGTCAGAGCTTCAACCTTACCCACATTAGGACAGGAATGCCTGATCTCTTTCCACAGTGAGCAATACATTGCAGAAAGTTTCACTTTGGTTCCAGTAATCCTAACAATTATGAAGTGATGAAGCCAAGAATGGAAGCGCAGGAAAGGGAGAACATCGGACATATTGGACTGCAGCACAGGCCCTTCAGCCGACAATGAAGGTCCCAAACATGATACCAAGTTAAAGTAATCTCCTCTGCCTGCATGTGTTCCATATCCCGCCATCCTCTACGTATACATGCGTCTATCTAAAAGCCTCTTGAATGCCTTTGTCATATCTGCCTCCACTACCATCGTTGGCAGCATGTTACAGGCACCTACCACTTTCTGTGCAAAAACAAAATGGACCTTCAAAGTTTCCCCCTCTCACCTGAGTTTTGCCCCTCTCACTTTCAACTGAAACTTCAAAGTGACTGGGAAAACATACCCAAGATTGTTCATAAGTTCACAAGTTATAGGAGCAGAATTAGGCCATTCGGCCCAAGTCTACTCCGCCATTCAATCATGGCTGATCTACAGTATCTTTCCCCCTCAACCCCACTCTCCTGCCGTCTCCCCATAACCCCCCGACACCCGTACTGATCAAAAATCTATCAATCTCCGCTTAAAAAACATCCATTGACTTGGCTTCCACAGCCTTCACTGCCAAACTGTGCAATATGGTTGAATTGGTTCATTGACAGGGGCTGAAGTGGCCACTCACGCGGACTCCACCTTGGCAATGGGCCCTCCTCACCTCTTCCCAGACTGGTCAAGGCCTTGCACTGATTCCCACCAACACCGCTGGGGACTGAGATATCCCAGCCTGCTGGTGTATCACAGACCAAACCTTGGGACCAGCCCTGAGTGCTCTCTGATCAAAGGCAGTCACAAACTGTGCACTGCACCTGATTACAAGGATGCACTTGCACGGCACTGCTAAATACAAACCCTGTAGGTTTCAACATCAATGCCTAAAAATTAAATGCTGCTGCTTCCACCAGCAGTATGTGGTGGGCGAGGGATGCTTGGCTTAAATTGGTGAACATTTAGTAGAGGAGGTAGCCCCTGGATTTGAGAGATGCCAATTGGCCTCAGACTGAGAAGATCTTTCCTTAAAACCACAACGAGGATATCCTGGAAAAGGGTTCTGTTTTATACTGTACTGGTAGTTCTGCTTTAAGGCATGCTTGCATAAAGCAAATCAGATACAATGCCAATGCTGAGTTGGGGAACAATATTTCTATTCCATGGGCTGAATTGGTTATAACACCATTTCAGTGGAGAACCAGAGAACCAGCTAAAAGTAACTTTGGAAACTTGAAAGCAGAAAAAGAGCACTTGAAGAAGGGTGTCGACCCGAATCGTCACCTATCCATGTTCTCCAGAGATCTGTCTGACCTGCTGAATTATTCCAGCACTTTTGTGCATTAACCAGCATCTGCAGTTCCTTGTTTCTACCTCTAGAAAAAAAGCTGTCTTGGATTTAAACAGTAGTTCCATATAACCTCCCTGCAGTGTATTTACAACCTTGTCTATGAAGAACTCGGACTGCTAGTTTCACAGTGGGCGGCCATTTCAATTGACAAGCAATGGCTTCTATTGACACTTAGAGTCATAGTCACACAGTGTGCAAACAGGCCCTTCGGCTCAACTTGCCCACACCAACCAACATGTCCCATCTACACTAGTCCAACCTGTCTGCATTTGGCCATTATCACTCTAAAACGATCCTATCCAGGTAGCTGTCTGATTGTTTCTTAAATGTTGCATTAGTCCCTGCCTCAACTACCTCCTCTGGCAGCTCATTCCATACAACAACCACTCTTGGTGTGGAAAAAGCTGCCCCTCAGGTTACTATTAAATCTTTATCCCTCATCTTAAACCTATGTCTTCTGGTTCCCGATTACCCTTACTGTGGGCAAGAGACTCTGCATCTATCCACTTGTGCAGCGATACTGTGTTAAAAAATGTAACATACACCCTTCAGTATTTTTAGCTTGCCGTAACTTATTGCTCTTGAAAAAAACGGTATTTTTAAAAATCCTGCAGGAGAATAACTTTGTTATTGAAACTCTCTAGTCCCTTAACCCCCCCACCCACACCCCCTTTTCTCACTGACACCATTGTTCTATAACATGATTTTCTACAACATGTGAATTATTAGGAGCACCGCATTGCATAATAGCAGAACTCGCTGTATGGTACTCCAGCTATTCCTGGGCTTGTCATTCTTCATAACCTTTTTAGGCACTGTCTATTTTCTCTTCAGTTTTCCATGATTGTTTCGGAATTCCATGGATTCACCCTGGCAGTCATGTGTGTGCTCAGCATCACCAGTGAATTTTTCAACTTTGACAGCAGCCCGCCTTCATCAGTGGTGTAAAATATGTGTGCTCAGTGAGTTCCTGACTTTCAACAAATTCCATTACAGAATGTACAGACTCCTGCACATGAGTTACTTAAACAAGGCACTGCAGTTTATCCAAGGTCTCTGCACGGAATAGTTCAGGGCACAGTAAATCACACGTGACATTTCACGTCACAAACGACAGCAGACGCAACCTTTTTTTTCCTATACAAGGGTAATGTCCTGGTAATTCTGCACTGAAGTCTTGGCAGGCCACTGAGATAATGCGCCCAGATGTAATCTCATATCAAAGCCAGCCAAGAGGAACTTCGAACGTTTTTCAGTAAACAACAAAAGCCGGTGGCAAAAGTAAATATCCTGTTTTTTAGGCCCAGTGCACCAAAACCCAAGGTTAACGTTTAACCCGTCGTTCTCTTCTTAGCTCTGCTCTGATTCTGTACGCAGAAGGAAGATTCCAAGTTCCAATTTCAGCCAGTCTCCAGGGAGCTGTGCACTTTTACCATCTGTTAACAAGCCAGATAGAACTAGGAACTTAGTCGGAAAATAGGTCCCGACCCGAAAGGTCACCCTTTCCTTTTCTCCAGAGATGCTGCCTGACCCGCTGAGTTACTCCAGCTTTTTGCGTCTATCTTCTTTTGGAACTGAGACCAGGTCAGTTACAGGCCCTGGGAAACAGGGCGGAGGTGTGGGTGCGGAGAACCGCGCTGTTCCTGGTCGTTGGTACTGATTTTTGTGCTCATGCCAAGCAAGATACACAGAGAAGCAAATATACACTTAAGCAGAAACAAACAAAGTGCATGGGGCAACTCAACAGGTCAGGCGGCAATTGGGAAGGGAAATGGACAGAAGACATTTTTGGTGAGGACTCTTCTTCAGGCTGATTGGAGTGGGGTAGGGGGACGGGGGGTGGGGTGAGGGGGGGTGGGGTAGAGAGCTGGAAAAGAGAGCTGGAGATGAGGCAAAGCCTGGCAAGTGAGTAATTGCAAGAGAGGGAGGGCAATTGGCAGATGGTTGCAGTATGTGACAAGGAGGTGAAAAGGAGACAAAATGGGTGTCAGATAAAGAGAGGAAGCTGAGGAGTGAAATGTAAAACCAGAGGGAAGGATATGGGTGGAAGGAGACGGGGGGGGGGGGAAGAGGAGGGATATAAGACTCTGGAATGTGAGATGAGTGTACGGAGGAGGGGGAAAAGACAAGGTGACTGGGGGTGGGGGTGGGGAGGGATGGGAGACTAAAAGTTGGGGTTATTTCTAGTGGTTATTCCAATTTGTCACAAGCTCTTAGTCTGTTTTTTTTAGTTTAGAGATACAGAAACAGACCCTCTGCCCCGACCAGAGATCCCCACACATTGACACTATCCTACAGGGACGAGTTACATTTATACCAAGCCAATTAACCTATAAACCTGTAAGTTTTTGGATTCTTTTTTTTTTAGAGATACAGCGCGGAAACAGGCCCTTCGGCCTACCGAGTCCGCGCCGCCCAGCGATCCCCGCACATTAACACTATCCTACACACACTAGGGACAATTTTTACATATTACCCAGTCAATTAACCTACATACCTGCACGTCTTTGGAGTGTGGGAGGAAACCGAAGGTCTCGGAGAAAACCCACGCAGGTCACGGGGAGAACGTACAAACTCCGTACAGATGGCACCCGTAGTCAGGATCGAACCTGAGTCTCTGGCGCAGCATTCGCTGTAAGGCAGCAACTCTACCGCTGTGGGAGGAAACGGATGATCTCAGAGAAAACCCACCGCAGGTCACAGGGAGAACGTACAAACTCTGTACAGAGCACGTCATCGGGATCGAACCCAGGTCTCTGGCGCTGCAAGCGCTGTAAGGTAGCAACTCTACCGCTGCTCCACCGTGCCGCTCCAATGTTTTCATGACAGTGGAACTTCTTTACACTGGACAGTTGTGAGGTCTTTTGCCGTGTGGTCTGGCCAAACGGGATCACTGAAAGTTGTAAAGTGACGTGTGTCCTTTTCCCTGTAAATACTTTTATATGTTTCTATAAGATCCCCTCTCATCCTGCTAAATTCCAGCGAATACAAGCCCAGCCGACCCATTCTTTCAACATCTGTCAGTCCCGCCATCCCGGGAATTAACCTGGTGTACCTACACTGCACTCCCTCAATAGCAATAATGACCTTCCTCAAATTAGGAGACCAAAATTGCACACAATACTCCAGGTGCGGTCTCTGTACCTGGGCCCTGTACACCTGCAGTAAGTCCTCCTCACTCCTAAACTCAAGTCCTTTCGCAATGAAGGCCAACGTGCCATTGTCTTTCTTCACAGCCTGCTGTACCTGCATGCTTACTTTCAGTGACTGATGTACAAGCACACCCAGGTCTCGTTACACCTCCCCTTCTCCTAATCTGACACCATTCAGATAATAATCTGCCTTCCTGTTCTTGCCACCAAAGTGGATATCCTCACATTTATCCACATTATACTGCATCTGCCAAGCTTCTGCCCACTTGCCCAACCTATTCAAGTCACCCTCCAGCCTCATAGCATCCTCCTCGCAGCTCACACTGCCACCCAACTTTGTTTCAGTGTCGCAAACTTAGAGATGTTACATTTAATTCCCTCATCCAAATCGTTAATATATATTGTAAACAACTGGGGTCCCAGCACCGAGCTTTGCGGCACCCCACTAATCACTGCCTGCCATTCTGAAAAGGACCCGTTAATTCCTACTCTTTGCTTCCTGTCTGCCAACCGTTTCCATGTCAATACCCTGCCCCCAATACCATGTGCTCTAATTTTGCACACTAATCTCTTGTGCAGAACCTTGTCAAAGGCTTTTTGAAAGTCCAGGTACACCACATCCACTGTCTCTCTCGTGTCCATTCCACTTGTGACATCCTCAAAAAATTCCAAAAGATCTTGGAGAAGACCCATGCGGTCACGGGGAGAACGTACAAATACCGTACAGACAGCAGCCATAGTCGGGATCAGCGCTGCAAGTGCTGTAAGGCAGCAACTCTACCGCTGTGCCACCATGCCACCATATACTAGTGCAAAAAAACCAAAGTCCTTAGAGCAACCAAAGATAGTCCATGAAGGTTCATAGTTGAGGTTATTATAGCTCAGTATTAAAGAGCTTGATGGTTGATTGGAAGAAGCTATTCTTGAATCTGGTGGTTACTGGTTTCAGGCTCCTGTACCTTCTCCCCTGTAGAAGGAGTGAAATGAGGGTATGGCCAGGGTGATGTGGATCTTTGATGATACTGTGTAGGAAGAAACTGTAGATGGTTGTTTATACCGTAAACACAAAATGCTGCAGTAACTCAACGATGCAGGCAGCATCTCTGGACAGAAGGTGTGGATGACATTTCAGGTCGAGACCCTTCTTCAGAATGATACTGACTGCCTTATTGAAGCGGCTGCTCTTACAGATCCCTTCAACGGTGGGGAGGTCAGTTCTTGTGGTGGACGAGGAAATGTCTACCACTCTCTGTGGCCTCCTTCATTCCTGTGCATTTCGAATTACGGAACCAGGCTGTGATGCAACCAGACAGCGTGCTCCGTACCATAGGCAAAAGAGGTCTGACAGGGTATTCAGTCATGTATCAAATCTCCTCAATCTTCTGAGGAAGTAGAGGCGTTGAATTTTTTTCTGATCGCACCAATGTGTTGGGTTGCCAAATAATATCTGACGGAGACAGCCTCAATAACCAGTCATTGCCGAAGGAGCTGATCTCCACCAAGGATCTGAGAGGCTGTGATCAGGGTGTTAGTCCCCGTCTTCAGAACTGCTAGGCTCTGTTTGCATTCCAGCAGGATCTTGAGTGATGAAGGAGATCCTAGAGAAGTCCAACCGAAGAATTCTAGAAACATGCTCCAGGTGCAAGATAAACAGAGCAGAATGTGGTGGGGTTTTTTTTGGGGGGGGGGGAGAGGATTAAGGAAAGCCTTGATTTAATTTTTAAACCGATGCATATTGAGCAACATGGCAGAAGAGCTCACAGCTGTCCATTAAAAGCAGTTCCACTATAATGAAAACAGACCAAGCGCTTGTGGCAAATTGAAATGACCACTATATTTAACCTCAGCCGTAAGTCTCCCACCCCTGCCATCTTGCTTCTTTCTCCTCCGCTGTCTGCTCATCAACTGATCTGCCACCCTTTGGAATCTCCTTCCTGCCTCAGCATTCGAGTTGCCAAACCAGGCCGCGATGCGACCAGCCAGTGTGCTCTCGTGGAAGTTGACGTGAGTGCCGGTGGACAGAGTGACAGGGGCTCGATCGCATCAGGCTGGATCGCATGAGGGCAGCGTGATGTTCCAATGGGGGATGAGAGCCAAACCTTCTGGGCAGGTGGCCAGGCTGCACTGGGAAATAGCCAGGCGACATGTGAGCCAGATCACAGGAGGCCTTCGGCTCAGGTTTGCATTTGGCCGAAGCCGAGTTCAAACTCGGTGAACCTTCAGCAGGAATTTCCGCAGGGGCTCTGTGTGCGTCCCCGATGGTGACGCTGGGGACTGGGCGGGATCGCTGGCGGCCCTGCGGAGGGAGGGAGGGGTGGCTTGGCTCTGGACCTTTAAGAGGAGAAAAGCAGATGCAGAGAGAACGGGGAGAGCTACGTGATGCACCAAGCGCCTTTCCACCGGCACAAAGGACTGCCCGTCACAAGCAATACGATCACAGAGGCAGACAGCGGAAGGTTAACGTGCTGGCTGTCAAGCCATCAGTTTTCAGGAATGTACTAAGAACCCTTATCTGAATATGAAAATCCCTAAATTAATCATAGACCTTGTCACAGCTAAAAACAGCCCAGTCAATAGACTTTGCTTAAGTGCATTGTAGGCTGGTTAATGTGTTGTTGTTTTAAACATCTGTCAACACTGCGATATCGGGGACCGCATGCATTGTATGGGCATTGCTATCTCACTGTGCTGACTGCTGCACCAAAGGCAGTCAAACTAAGCCCAGGTCCCAACGGCCTTTGTGATGCTCCTGACTCTTTGGCAGTGAAGGAAGGACCGTAACCTTAATGGAATTTGAGGCTGACCTGTCCAATGTAAAAGTGAGGTATTGGCCCAAGATTACACCAACCAATCCCCGCTCCCCCAAACCCCCATCCCCACCCTCGATCATCCCAGTGTGCACACATTTCTCCCACCGTTTCCCACCACCCGAATCATCCTGTGTGGTCAGGAACTGCAGAAGCTGGTTTACATCGAAGATAGACACAAAATACTGGAGTAACTCAGCGGGTCAGGCAGCATCTCTGGAGAAAAGGAACAGGCGACATTTTCTCCAGAGGTGCTGCCTGAGCCGCTGAGTTACTGCAGCACTTTGTGTCTCCCCTAATCATTCTGCTCCTTTCCCCTCCTCCGTACGCTCAACTCCCACCTCCACCTGCCATATTTCACTTCAATGCCCCCTCCTTGTACAAGAAGTCCTTCTACAGTTGTACCAAGCCCTGGTGAGACCGCACCTGGAGTACTGTGTGTAGTTTTGGTCTCCAAATTTGAGGAAGGATATTCTTGCTATTGAGGGCGTGCAGCGTAGGTTCATTAGGTTAATTCCCGGAATGGCGGGACTGTCGTATGTTGAAAGGCTGGAGCAATTAGGCTTGTATACACTGGAATTTAGAAGGATGAGGGGGGATCTTATTGAAACATATAAGATAATTAGGAGATTGGACACATTAGAGGCAGGAAACATGTTCCCAATATTGGGGGAGTCCAGAACAAGGGGCCACAGTTTAAGAATAAGGAGTAGGCCATTTAGAACGGAGATGAGGAAGAACTTTTTCAGTCAGAGAGTGGTGAAGGTGTGGAATTCTCTGCCTCAGAAGGCAGTGGAGGCCAGTTCGTTGGATGCTTTCAAGAGAGAGCTGGATAGAGCTCTTAAGGATAGCGGAGTGAGGGGGTATGGGGAGAAGGCAGGAACGGGGTACTGATTGAGAGTGATCAGCCATGATCGCATTGAATGGCGGTGCTGGCTCGAAGGGCTGAATGGCCTACTCCTGCACCTATTGTCTATTGTCCTTCACCACTCCACTGTCACCTTCCCACCATATCCCTCTCTCTGACTTTACCCCCTTCTCTCCTTATTTGACATCCTTTTGTCTCCTTTTCACCTCCGGCCTTTGTCACTTACTCCACCCATCTGCCAATTGCCCCTCCCCTCACATGTATCCACCTATCACTTACCAGGCATTGCCCCGCCCCCATCCTATCCATCAGTCTGAAGCAGGATCCCGACCAGAAACATCATATGTCCGTTCCTTCCACGGATGCTGCCTGACCCACTGAGTTTCTCCAGCACTATGCATTTGTGTTCCCATCATTTATCTTATTTTTTAATTTATTAATCAAAAGACTCGGTTTATAATTCCTCCATCGAACACGCCATGGCAGGGAACATGGTTTGAGGCCTTGGTTTTGGCTCTGGGCCCTGTTTTACCACGTGATCTGGTTTGTATTTGTCAGCACTTCCTGTTTTCATTTTTGTTCTCATTCTTTCCCTGTGTTTATTGCTCTCTTAGCTACTTGATTATTACCTTGTAGAATGAAAGCCTTTCCCTGCTTCTCTGGCGTGACCTTTTGCATTGTTCGACAGTTTCTAACATTGTGTGTTGGAAGGAACTGCTGACGCTGGATTACGCCGAAGATAGACACGAAATGTTGGAGTAACCCAGCGGGACAGGCAGCACCTCTGGAGAGAAGGGATGGGTAGCCTTTCAGGTCGTGACCCTTCTTCAGACTGAGAGTCAGAGGAGAGGGAGACTGGAGATATGTTTCACTGTCCTTCAATTAACCTTTGCTTTCCCTCTCTCTCTGTCCCTCCCCCACCCTAGTTCTCCGATTAGTTTCACCATCCTCCTGATTAATTTTTCTGATTGTATGCCTCGTTTTCACCTTCCCCCCCAGCCAACAATGAACCATTCTACATTTCCTTGATTATCGTCTGCTTTGATCTGTTGTTTTCATACTTTACCCTTCCATATCTCTGTGTCTCCCTCTCCCCTGACTCTCTGCCTGAAGAAGGGTCCCGACCCGAAACATCACCCATTCCTTCTCTCCAGAAATGCTGCCTGTCCCGCTGAGTTACTCCAGCATTTAGGCCGAGTTGACTTCCATTGCCTCCCTCTGTGCTGGGCCCAGCACTGACTTACAGGTCAGGCAACACCTCCATTTTAAACTTCCTTCCCTGTGTTCATGTTCCTCGTCCCTCCCTAGCCTTTAGTCAGAGGGTGGTGAATCTGTAGAACTCTGCCACTGAAGGCTGTGGAGGCCAAGGCAACAGGCATTTTTAAGGCAGAGATAGATAGATTCTTGATTAGTACAGGTGTCAGGGGTTATGGGGAGAAGGCAGGAGAATGGGGAGAGGGGAATGGGGGAGGAGAGGGTGCTGCACCAATGCAGGAGAGGTTTGGGCCCAATGGGCCCACTTGGCCGAGTGATTTTATAAACTTCTACAAGGTCATGCTCAGCCTCATATGCTCCTGGGAAAATGTGGTGCCTCTCCTTATAACTCAAGCCCTCCAGGGGCTGTTCCTCTGCTGTCGTTCTACAATGAGAAAGAAACTAGACCACTCTTTTGTAGAATAGTCGATATTTGTCCGTCCATTTGGGAGCCAAGTTAAAAATACAACTGGGGCTGGTTTAATGTTCTGGTCACCCCATTGCTGGAAGGACATGAAGGCTTTGCAGAGGGTACAGAAGAGGTCGACCGGAATGCTGCCTAGTTTAGGGTGCTTTAGCTGAAAGGAGAGGTTGGGTAGACTTGGATTGTTTTCTGTGGAACGCCGGAGACTGAGGGGATTTGTGCTGGAGTATATCAAATGATGAGAGGCAGAGATTGGGTTGACGGTCAAAACCTCCGTCCCGTGTGGAAATGTCAAAGATCAGAGGGCATAGCTTGAAAGTAAGAGGGGCAAGGTTTAAAGGAGATGTGTGGGACCCACCCCCTCCCCTGTCATCAGTCTGAAGAAGGGTCTCGACCCGAGACGTCACCCATTCCTTCTCTCTTGAGATGCTGCCTGACCCGCTGAGTTACTCCAGCTTTTTGTGATACCTTCGATTTGTACCAGCATCTGCAGTTATTTTCTTACATAATGGGTGGTGGGTAACTTCTGCCAGAAGTGATGATGGACACAGATACGAAAGTGGCATTTAAGATACTTTTAGATGGACACATGGAAATGCAGGGAATGTGGGGGTTTATGGATCCTGTGAAGGCAGAGGAGTCCAGTTTAACCTGACATCATGTGAAGCCACAGACATTGTGGGCCAAAGGGACGGTTCCTGTGCGGTTCTGTTCTATGTTCGATGTTCAAACGCTCCTTCTGAATTGGAAAGAGTTTATGCAACCATCCAAAAGCAGCTACATTTCAAGGAGTGCCAGGTGGCCTCCTGTGCATTTAAAGGTGCCGTCCTGTGAGTGCGTGTGGCTCTGTCACGGTGTTGGGATGGTAACGCAGGTCGCCAGCAGGAGGTTGAGTCTTCTGCTCATTTGCCGAGGGAATTGATTAAAGGGAAGCACCATGGCAACGAGCTGCAAACACGCAGAACACTGCGGAGAGGGCAATAGCAGGGAGTGTTAGCTTGGTGGGTCTTTCTGTAGATTTACACTGAAGTGGCACAGCACCTGATCAGAGCGGGACTATGTTTAGGAAAGAACTGCAGATGCTGGGTCATACCGAAGATAGGCGGAAAATGCTGGAGTAGCTCAACAGACCAGGCAGCATCTCTGGAGGAAAGGAATGTCGGGTCAGAAATCTTCTTTGGACTGAACCGATAACCTGAAGAGGGGTTCCGACCCAAAGCGTCACCTGTTTATTTTCTCCAGAGATGCTGCCTGATCCGCTGAGTTACTCCAGCATTTTGTGTCTTTATCAGGCAGGGAAGATCTCGACCCTGTGGGTGGGAATCCCAAGGGAGGGTTGGAAACTCCCTCCAACATCTATTTCCTGAGGGCGCAGGAGGCTGAGGAGTGAACCTTGTAGAGGTGTGCAAAATCATGAGGGGAACAGATGTGGTGAATGCACAGTCTTTTCCCCCAGAACAGGCGAATGAAGAATGAGAGGGAAAAAACTTAATAGGAATCTTTTTCTTCAGAATAGGGGAATGAAGAGTCTTTTTCCCCGGCATCGGGGAATGAAGAACTAGAGGGCATAGGTTTACAGTGAGAGAGGAAAGATTGAATAGGAACCTTACAGGAATCTTTTCAAACACACGGGTGGTGGGTATATGGAACGAGATGCCAGAGGAAGTAGTTGAGGCAGGTACAATAACAATATATAAAAGAGATTTGGACAGATAGTCAATAGTCAATAGTCAAGTTTATTTGTCACATACACATAAATGTGCAGTGAAATGAAAGATTACCCACAGTCCAACAATAAGAGCAATAAAAATAAGCAGTAGCGCACACAATCATAAACCAACACCAAAAAATAAAAATAAAAAGTAGGAAAGGTTTAGAAGGATATGGGCCAAATGCTGGGAAACATTACTAGCTCGGATGGGCCACCTTAGTCGACATGGATGAGTTGAGCCAAACAGCCTGTTTCCATGCTATATGACTCTAGCATTCTATCTGTAAAAGCCATGTTGCCTGTGAATGATCCCACTGCCTTGTACCTGTGAGAACGTCTCTGATATCACTGAGCAAAAACAAAAAAGCATTAGTACTGTGGTTATTAATGCATTGAATTGAGGTTTATTAGATGGTATCTGTGTGTCTTCCGTTTACAGGCCTGCTATGCTGTTGCAAGCAAGAATTTCATTGAACCATGGTCAGCAGGTAAGACAATTAAACACTCTTGACTCTTGATAAAGATAGTGCAGTTCCTTTAATAAAAACCAATGTAAGCACTTCTCGACAATAACTGTTCAAATTTCATTGGAAAATGGGCAGCCTGGCTGTTTCACCCCAGGGCGTGGAACAGGATTGAAGGAATGTCACCTGCAGTTGGAATCAATGCTCTTCAAGGTATTAAGTGACTGTTTCGAAGGTTGAGTTTCATACCTCAATCAGCTATTTATAAACGTGACGGGAAATGCTGCCCGTTTGCCTTCTGCCCATCCTCACTGCCTCCTCCCTGACCTGTTCTCCTTGGGCCTTTCAAACCCTCTTCTCCAACCTGTAGGCTGCCCCTGTCCTCTCGACCTGAGCTGTGCTGTCCACTGCAGTTCCCTCTGTTCATGTTGCTGCCTCTCACCCTGTTCTGGTGACAAGGATGATATCAAGCAACCAGCAGGCCGGACAAACCTGTTTTGTTATAGTTTCGTTTAGAGATACAGCGTGGAAACAGGCCCTTTGGCCCACCAAGTCCTCACCGACCAGCGATCCCCGCACATTAACGCTATCCTACACAAGAGACAATTTTTACATTCTTACCAAGCCAATAACCTACAAACCTGTGCGTCTTTACAGTGTGAGAGGAAACCGAAGTTCTCGGAGCAGACACACGCAGGTCACAGGGAGAATATACAAACTCTACAGACAGCACCCGTAGTCAGGATCGAACCCGGGTCTCTGGCGCTGTAAGGCAGCAACTCTACCGCTGTGCCACCATGTCCATGCTGGGCATGTACTGTTGTGTCAGTATGCTGCGTTCAGTTCCAGTGCATCAATTCTACATTTTATGTTGTTTAACATTGTTGCTGTACCTGGTCCACAGCTAACAATGGCCCGTTTCCTTTATCATCGTTACTTTTTTGCATATCTTTCATTCAGTTGTTCTATATCTCTCTACGTCACCGTCTGTATCTCTCGTTTCCCTTTCCCCTGACTCTCAGTCTGATGAAGGGTCTCGACCTGAAACGTCACCCATTCCTTCCCTCCAGCGATGCTGCCTGTCCTGCTGAGTTACTCCAGCTTTTTGTGTCTTTCTTCGGTTTAAAGCAGCATCTGCAGTTCCTTCCTAACACAAACCTGTTGCTGTTCCTTCTCATTCTGCGTTAAATATTTGTGGTGAATGAAGTGTTGTATTATTCAACTTGGAGCAAGGGCCTCGGGCGAGCATCTGCCCGTGCACACTGGGACTTGCAGTGTCCCTGACTCGAGCACGCTGGGAATTGCAGTGTCCCTGACTCATGCATGCTGGGACACTTGCCTGTTGAGAGCAGCCGTGTTTGGTTCCCTGTGCAGCTGGGCTCGTGCTCCTTGAAACGGTGTGGAATCTTTGGGAAGTGTTTGTCCGGGGAAGACTTAGGGAGCTGCAGCTCCACAAAGCAGAGTACAGGGGGCAGGAATAGAGAATAAAGGAAAACTTCCTGCCACTAAATCTTCTGCATGCAAAAACACTAAAGTATCATGTTTCGCGTCGAGACCCGCCTGCAATCAGAGGACCCGAAATGTCACCTATTCCTTTTCTCCAGAGATGCTGCCTGGCCCATTGAGTTACTCCAGCCTTTTGTGTCTGTCTTGGGTTTAAATGAGCATCTGCTGTTACTCCCTCTACACTAAAGTATCATGTATTTATTATGACCAACGAGACTTTTTTAAGACCAAGGATCTAATTCCTGAATGCTTACATGGACTTAATATATACAACACCATGACCCTTTGAGCTTGTTCGTGACTTCAGGCCTACAGAGTCTATTAACAACTGAGAGAGAGGAAGTAACAGGTTGTATTGATCTCGCTGTGGGCTCTTTTCTAACCTTATTGTCAGTGGTGGCTTCATGTATAGTCCAGACTATTACGTGAGCGTGGGTGGGGAACTCTGACGGAAACCCACTGTCTTTCTCTGGAACTCAAAGCAGTTCATGAGCTCAATAACAACCTATAAGAATTGATAATGATATGAAGAATTTATATAAATTAAATTATTTATTATTACTAAGAAAAATAAAAGAAGACCTTGATAAATGGATGACATTACCAATAACATTAATAGGAAGAGTTAATGCCGTTAAAATTAATATATTTCCGAAGTTACAATATTTATTCCAAACATTACCAATACAAGTACCACAGAAGTTTTTTCAAGAGTTAAATAAATATGTGCGTAAATTTCTCTGGAAAGGTAAGATGTCAAGAATATCGTTGGAAAAATTGACATGGAAGTTTGATTCAGGAGGATTACAACTTCCGAACTTTAAGAATTATTATAAAGCAAACCAACTGAGGTTTATTGCATCTCTTTTTGAAGAAAAAAACCCGGCATGGATAAGAATAGAACTAGACAAAATAGGAGAAAATATACCAGAAGACTTTATATATAAATGGGAACCTAAATTGATACGGGGACTGAAAGAATCTCCATTATTAAAATACTTGATCGGATTATGGAATAAGGTAAATTTTGAGGATGAAATAAAAAAATCTTTATTAGGAAAGACAACTTTGATTCAGAATAGATTGATACCTTTTACAATGGATAACCAGCTTCTATATAGGTGGCATCAAAAAGGGATTAGATATATAGGTGATTGCTTTGAAAAAGGTATATTGATGTCATTTGAACAATTGAAAAATAAATATCATATATCAAATAATTCTCTTTTCTGTTACTTTCAATTAAGAGCTTATTTAAAAGATAAATTGGGTCAAACAATGTTATTGCCGAAATCTAAGGAAATTGAAAACCTAATTCAAAAAGGACAAATAATTTTTTTTACTTCTATTATATATAATCTAATTAAAAAAAAGGCTCCTAAACAAGGAATTCATATATCAAGGCGAAAATGGGAAACGGATTTGAATATTAATATTGATGGAACAAATTGGTCAAAACTATGCCTTGACAGTATGAAAAATACAATAAATGTTCGGTTTAGACTAGTACAATATAACTTTCTGCATCAATTATATATCACACCACAAAAATTAAAGAGAATAAATTCAAGTTTATCTGACCAACGTTTTCGGTGCAATCAAGAAATTGGTACTTTTACAAATTTAAGAAGTTTTTTAGAACAGATTATCGGAATACAACTTCCAAGATTTTTGTTATTGGGTGATGTTGAAGGAATAAGACCACAACTTAAAATGAATAAATATCAGAAAGAATTTATAAAAATTGCATTAGCAGTAGCCAAAAAAACTATCGCAGTTACTTGGAAATCTGATTCCTATTTAAGTATGGACCTTTGGAATAATGAAATTTCTAAATGTATCCCACTTGAAAAAATGACTTATAATTTAAGGAACAAATATGATACTTTTTTAAATATCTGGCGTCCTTATCTACAAAAGAGGGGCCTATATATATAGAAGAATTGTTCATATTCACAATGGTTCTTTTGGGAGAGATGTATATACATATACAGTTTATTCTGTTTGGAATTCCATGGGGCGTGTGCAGGACCCCCAACAACCAGACAGTCTTTAATCTTTTTTTCTTTTCTTCCTTTTTCTTATTTGGGGTTAGTATAAGGGGGGTGGGGGGAAGGGTGGGGGGGGTTTGTTTTCTAAAAAGTTCTGTAAAAAATATAAATAAATAAATAAATAAATAAAATTTAAAAAAAATAACAACCTAGCAAGTCTAGGTTGAACCAAGTACTGGAGGTCAGAGCTTCAAAGTGGGAGGGGTTCGATCCTGATAGCTCCAGAGATCTGGGTCCAATCCTGATATCAGGTCCTGTCTGTGTGGAGTTTGCTCGTTCTCCCTGTGATCACATGGGTTTCCTCCGGTCTCCTCCTACATCCCAAAGACGTGCGGGTTTGTAGGTTAACTGGCCTCTGTAGATTGGCCCTAATGTGTAGTGGGTGAATGCGAAAGTGAGATAACATACATTGGGCCTCCTCCAGTGCCATAGTGAGGCCCACCGGAAATTGGAGGAACAGCACTTCATATTTCGCTTGGGCAGCTTGCAGCCCAGCGGTATGAACATTGACTTCTCCAACTTTAGATAGTTCCTCTGTCCCTCTCTTCCCCCCCTCCTTCCCATTTCTCCCTCTATCTTCCTGTCTCCACCTATATCCTTCCTTTGTCCCACCCCCCTGACATCAGTCTGAAGAAGGGTCTCGACCCGAAACGTCACCCATTCCTTCTCTCCTGAGATGCTGCCTGACCTGCTGAGTTACTCCAGCATTTTGTGAAATAAATACCTTCGATTTGTACCAGCATCTGCAGTTATTTTCTTACACAACTAGCGTGGATCAGTGATCAGTGGTTGGTGCAGACCCGGTGGGCCGCAGGGCCTGTTGCCATGCAGCATCTTTCAAGCACATCAAGCAAGAGATGTGAGAGACAGGTTTTTTTACACAAAGAATGGTGGGTGTCTGGAACGCGCTGTCAGGGGTGGTGGTGGAAGCTGATACCTACAGGAAGAGATTGGACAAACTTGTATTGTTTGCTCTGGGGCGTCAGAGGTTGAGCGAGACCTGATGGAAGTAGATAAACTGATGAGGTATAGATCTTTTTCCCCAGGAGAAAAAGGTCAAAGATGAGAGGGTGTAGCTTTAAGTTGAGAGGGGCAAAGTTTAAAGGAGATGTGTGGGACAAATTTATTACACAGAGCTGTGATGGGTGCCTGGAATGCACAGCCAGGGGTGGTGGTGGAGGCAGCTACGATAATGGTGTTTGAGAGTCTTTTGGATAGGCACATGGATATGGAGGGAATGGATCGCTTGCAGGCAGGAGAGATTAATTTAACTTAGCATTTTGTGATTTGTACCAGCACCTGCAGTTATTTTCCTACACAATTTAACTTAGCGTGTGTACGAAAGAACTGCAGATGCTGGTTTAAATCGAAGGTAAACACAAAACGCTGGAGTAACTCAGCGGGACAGGCAGCATCTCTGGAGAGAAGGAATGGGTGACGTTTCGGGTCAAGATCCTTCTCCAGACCTGACATAGCATCGTGTTTGGCATGGACATTGTGGATCACAGGGACAGTCCCTGCACTATACCTACCTATGTTAGGACCAATCCTTACTGGAAACCTCATTCTCCAGCTGCCTCTAGGGGCCAGGTCCCCCGCTGCCATTCCCAAACACACAAATGGAGTTCTTCTGCTCGATCTTGCCTCAACCCCTTAAAGAGGAACTGTTGACGACAAGTGTTCCTGTTATCTCAAGTCAAACCTCAAACATTTTGGACTGCAGAATACCAGCGATAAGTAAAGTGATTTCCGTCAAGTTCAAATGCTCGGCTCAGGAATTACTTTAATTTGTAAAATCAGCTGCAGCCTGTGTTTCTGTCAGTTCCAAGGCTAGAATTACAACATAATACGTGTTTGTATTCTATTTAAAGCAACTTTGCTCTCCAAGCATCTCAATAAAAGTTGTAAAGGTCAGCGATTATGAAAACACACAAGGTTTGCCATAGTTATTTACCACAACGTGTTTACTTTAAGGTTTTAACCAAGAACCACAGTCCAATCAGTGATGTGGATATCAACCCTGCACACAGACACAGTTCCCATTAATTTTTCATTTCCTGGGATCCTTCCTCCTTTTCCAACGTCTTTCAATCAATCCTGAATCACCACGTACTTTCTGCCATTGCCATTATTAGTGGTGAATCCCAAAGCATCTTATTTCTTTAGTCTAGTTTAGAGATACAACATGGAAACTGGCCCTTCGGCCCACCAAGTAACAATCACCCCTTTAGTTCTATCCTACACTCTAGGGACAACTTACAGTGGCCAATTAACCTACAAACCTGCATGTCTTTAGTATGTGGGAGGAAACCAGCGCACCCAGAGATAATCCACGCAGTCACAGGGAGAGTGTGCAAACTTCGTACAGACAGCACCTGTATATCTATATCTCCTATTCTAAATGCCATATATGATCTTGTTACAATGAACCTCGATCTAGAATTCTCCTTCTGGGCTGCTGCATCTAGGACTTTCCCAATCCTAAACTTCTACAATTTTACTCTGTAATCTAAAACTTTAATATTGCTCAAAACTCCAAACTCGTGCCTGCGCTGCCCGTCTACTCACCCACTCCCCGATCCGTGACCATATCACCCCCGTCCTTTACAAACTCCACTGGCTCCCCATCCCCCAGAGAATCCAGTACAAAATCCTCCTCATGACCTACAAAGCCCTCCATAACCTGGCCCCATCCTACCTGACTGACCTCCTCCACAGACACACTCCCACCTGCACCCTCCGCTCTGCTGCTGCCAACCTCCTGTCCCCCCCCATCCGGACCAAACTCAGATCCTGGGGGGACAGGGCTTTCTCCATCGCTGCTCCCACCCTCTGGAACTCACTACCCCAAACCGTCAGAGACTCCTCCTCACTCACCACATTCAAAACATCACTGAAGTCTCACCTGTTCAGCACTGCCTTCAACCACTGACCGTCACCTCACCTTCTGTCTCCTTTTTCTGTTCGTTTACTTATTTATCTATTTATTTTCTTCTCTATATTCTAGTAATCCCTGTAAAGCGTCTTTGAGTGTTTGAAAAGTGCTATATAAATGTAATGCATTATTATTATTATTATTGTATTTCTTTACATCAGAGTTCATCCCTTAAAATTCCCAATTCCAAAAATGTGGTGTCCCCCATCAGGTTATTTTTCTTTTAATGCTAACTATTACCTCTTGGCTTTTGTACTCTCTTCATTTTTGCGTTGCTGATCTGAGGCGCTGATTTCAATGACTGGGAGACAGGTATTCGCAAATCGATGGCACTAAGCCATTTGTGACAATCTCCAGAGAGATCCAGTCAAGGGGTTTTTCAGTGCTGGTGCTGTTCAGTGGGTACATTGAAAGGCTGTAGTCATGCAGCATGAAAACAGCCCCCTCGACCCAACTCAACCATGCCAACCAAGATGCCCCATCTAAGCTAGTCCCATTTGCTCATGTTTGGCTCATATCCCTCTAAACCTTTCCTGTTCAAATGTCTTTTAATATTATTATTATTATTATTATTATTATAGTTCCTGCCTCATCTAATTCCTCTGGCTGCTTGTTCCATATGCCCACTGCTGTCTATGTGAAAACATTGTCCATCAGGTTTTCTCTCTCACCTTAAACCTATGCCCTCTAGTTATTGATTCTCCTGTCTTGGGAGATAGACTGTACATTCATCCTCTCTCTTACCCTCATGATTTTATATACCTCAATAAGATCACCCCTCAATAAGACTCCTTTGCTCCAAGGAATAGAGTCCTAGCCTGCTCAACCTCTCCTTGGAGCTCAGGCCCTCAAGTCCTGGCAATATCCTCGTGAATCCTCGCTGCACCCTTTCCAGCTTGACAACATCTTTCCTATTACGTGGTGCCCCAAACTAAACTACCCTATCTATTCCCCTCGTGATCTTACACACCTCGATGAGATCACCCCTCACCTTCCACATTCCAAAGAATATGGTACTAGCCTGCTCAACCTCCCGATAGCCCAGGCCCCAATGTCCTGCCAGCTCTCTTGTCAATCTTCCCTGCACCTTTTCCAGCTTAATGGCATAATTCCTACAGCAAGGCAACCAAAACTGAACACAATACTCCAAGTGCTCTCCAATGCATTAATTGTAGTTGGCATTCCTTACATTTTGCAGCTGACCGCACTTTGTTTAGCATTGTTATGATCGCCATTGACTTTCCCACCATAATCAACCATCTCTCTTCTAAAGAACATTGTATTCCATTTTCCCATTCACAATTATACACCTGCAGATTTATTGAGTCTTGCAAAGAATGAACTATATCTCACACCGGATCATCTTCAAGCTTCACTGCCATGCCCTCCACAGCTATGTACAAATTGACAATGTGCACTGAACATTGAACGGAACTGTTCCAGGAATGAAGCCTCTTGGACTCCACTCCCTGAAATCAATCAAACACTCATGAGTGTAGGAACAAAAAACTGCAGATGCTGGCTTAAATCGAAGGTAGACACAAAATGCTGGAGTAACTCAGCGCGTCAGGCAGCATCTGACTCAAAGATACCAGAGGAACAAGATAAACCACTCGACCCTAAAAACCGTAGTACGTCAAGGCGCCATTTTAGTAGGCAGAAACTTGCAGAAACATTTAAAGAGAAAAAGTACAAAAATATGTGAATTGATAGATGAGATATATTCTGCATTTTAATGGTATCATCACACATACTGTTCCCCCAAAACACTGATTACACTGCGAGAGGCATAGCGTACGGCGGGTTTTGCCTACTAAAATGGCTCCTTTGCGTACTACACCAGTATAGGCCATTTCAACGGAGTGGTCCATCTTGTTCCTCTAGTATCTTTGATATGACTGACCCGCTGAGTTATTCCAGCATTTTATGTGCCCACCAATGACTCGAGAGTGTTTTATTCTCATGTGTTCCAAAGACAGAACAATGAAATTCTTACTTGCAGCAGCATAACAGGCCTGTAAACACAGCACACATAAATAATGCATTTACACTTTAGAGATACAGAGCGAAAACAGGCCCTTTGGCCCATCGAGTCTGCACCGACCAGCGATCACCCCGTACACTAGCACCATCCTACACATTAGAGACAATTGACAATTTTAACGAAGCCAATTAGCCTGCAAACCTGTACTCGACGAAAACCCACGCGGTCATGGGGAAAGCGTACAAACTCCATACAGGCAGCACCCATAGTCAGGATCGAACCCGGGTCTCCCATGCTGTAAGGCAACAACTCTACTGCTGCACCACTGTGCCGGCCATAATAAACTAAAATTCAATAAATTAATAACCACAATTGATTAGTTTGTAATAGTTTAGAGATACGGTATGGAGACAGGCCCTTCGGCCCACCAAGATCGTGCCAACTATCGATCACCCGTTCACACTGGTTCTTTGTTATCCCATGCACTCGGGGGCAATTTATAGAGGTCAATCAACCCTTAAACGTCTTAGGGATGCGGGAAGAACACCAGAGCACCCAGAAAAAACCAACATGGTCACAGGAAGAACATGTAAACTCTACACAGACAGCACCCGAGGTCAGGATCGATGCTCCTGGGCCTGGCCAAGGTGGCCATCCGTGGGTCCAGGCAGCGGGCAGTCGACGGCCTCACAGAGGTCGGCTGCCTACCCTTGTTCCGGGCTTACGTCCGTGCCCGCGTGTCCCTGGAGAGGGAACACGCGGTGTCCACGGGGACTCTGGAGGCCTTCCGTGAACGCTGGTCGCCGCGGGGGGGTCGAATGTATTGTTGACAGAGATGGCGGGATTTTAATGTGATAATTGTTTATTTTGTAAACAACCGATACAGGCGGCTTTTGTTTGATCACATTTTGCTTTAGTATGTTTGTATGTTTTTCTTTGGAATAAAACTTTTATATTAAAAAACATTTTTTTTAAAAGAGGTCAGGATCGAACCCAGGTCTCTGGTGCTGTGAGGCAGCAGCTCTATCGGTTGTGCCACCCAAAATACTAGTGCAAACAAAAAAAAACAAAGTCCTTATTGCCACCAAGACAGCGCAAATGGACCAAAACTCTGATCTTTTGCATTCCCACTTCAAATAGTATCTGTTGTTTTACAACGAATTCCAAGCATTTTTTCATATATATAATTAACTAAATGAAACTTCCAGAAAGAGAACACCCTCGTTGCGCATTGTATCGTGTTTTCACGCATTCATTGCTTCACCTTTACAAAGAATGTTGAACGTCGTCCAACTTGACAGTTTTTTAATATTGTGATTGGCTCCCACTGGCCATGTATTACTGCACAACATGTGAATCACACCTTTCATGAAGGTAGTATTTAAAATATTCTTAAATATTCCCCTTGCTTGGATGTTAAGCCGACTGTCCTGCTGAAAGAAAATAACATTGAAAAGAGATTCAACAAGAGACACAGCACATAGAAGTGTGCCCAAAGAAAAAGATTACTTGGAAGGGTGAGTCCAATGGGCCTGTTAAACCTGGGCGGCTTCCCATATCTTGGGAGCCATCTGCTAAGGCAATAACATTGAAGAGTTGTGGGTGTATCCCAGTCCATCACACAGAGCAGGGTCCCCACCATCGACTCCATCTACACTTCACGCTGACTCAGGAAAACAACCAACATAATCATGGACTGTCCCATTTCACCCCGGCCATTCCCTCTTCTCCCCTCTCCTGTTTGGCAAAATATACAAAAGCTTGAAAGGACATACCACCAGGCTCAGGAACACCTTCTTCCCCTCTGACACCAGACTTCTGAACAGTCCTCCCATAAGCTAGGGTGCAGCCCCAATCTTCCGACCTACCTCATTGTGGACCTTGAACTTTTTCTATGGACCTGTCATGCTACCATATTGAAACATCTATTCTGCAATGGCAATTTTCTCCTTGATCTACCCCAAAATGCATTATTTTGGACTAGTCCGAGTTAAATCCCATCTGCCTTTCCTTAGCCCACTTTCTTAGTTGATCTATGTTCTGGTGTAACCTTAGATAACCTTCTTCACTGTCCACTCTACCTCCAAGTTTGGTGTCTTCTGCAAACTTACTAATGGTGCCTTCTATATCTTCATCCAAACTGGTCTGTTATGTCAACGTGAAAGTTGTTTTCGCTTGTATTCCCAAAGGCAGCACCACACAGTGTGTCAGCCTTGAGTGGGAACTCAAGGACTTGGCCGGGAATTGAAAGCACACTTCACTGCCTCCAAATGCAATGCAATGTGCTGCCAATCAGCAAGTGCACAGCGGTTGGGTCTCTGCAAGGGATGGGGACAGGGTGCGATACAGGGCGTGAGGGAAGGACTTGGTGTATACAGGATGTGCAGTCTGTGCCAGCCACCAGGGAGAGGAAACAAATCAATCCGAACCCCACCCATTCCACTCTCCCCTCTGACTAATCTCTGGCGTGGTGACTTGCACACAGTGGCGTGGAGCATCAGTCTGATTTCCTTTGTCAACACTCACCTCTCATTTGGCAAAACAAATTCATGCCCATCAACTTATCGTTACACACTTATGTCAATTGTGTTCACTAACTTGTATGTTTCTGGGTATTGATTTTACTATTATTTGTATTTATAGATTGTAAGGTCATGCAGCACGGAAACAGGTCCTTCAGCTCTGATTGGTTCTGTACCTTTTCATATGTCTGCTTTCCCTCTCCGCTGACCCTCATTCTGAAGAAGAGTCTCGACCTGAAACGTCACCTATTCCTTTTCTCTAGAGATGCTGCCTGTCCCACCGAGGTACTCCAGCATTTCTACCTTCGGCCCAAATTGTCTATTTCCCCAAAATACCCCTTCTAAGCTAGACACACTTGGCCATACCTGGCCCAGATCTCTCCAAACCTTTCCCACTCATGTACCTGTCCAAATATCTGTAGTGCAGTCCAAACAATGAGTGGGAAACGGATAGTTTCCCCACCAGGTCTGGAGTCAGGCAGGGTTGCCTACTTCACCTGAGTACAACCCTTTGGTGCATCCATCAGGAAGGACAGGGGAAGAGGAATGGGTGACATTGCCGGGCAGTGGGGGCTACTCAGATTAAAACCTCCCCGCACATGAACAAAGACACCATCTTCTGCTCAGATCCACGGTCGACCCGCAGATTGATCAGCATCTGCGACGAGTTGGCATCAGGAGCCTGAGTCAACCGCAGGAAGAACAAAGCTATGCCCTTGGGCAACTGGACCGACTGGTTGTCCAACTCCTTCACCATCAGGCCTGACTACATGAAGGTGCCGGGGACTGGGTTCAGAGGGGCTGAGGCATACAACAACAATTGTCTGGAGCGAATAGCCACACTTAAACAAAACAATTTGGGCAGTGGAAGCATTGCCCCCTATCAATAACCCGAAACACAATTGGCCATCTCGGAGCTGTTGTCAGTCTAGTTTAGAGATACAGCACGGAAACAGGCCCTTCGGCACACCGTCCTCGCCAACCAGCGATTCCCATACATTAACACTATTCTACAAACACACATTAGGGACAATTTACAATTATACCAAGACAATTAACCTACAAACCTGTATGTCTTTGGGGTGTCTGAGGAAACTGGCCCTCCCAGAGAAATCCCACGCAGGCCACGGGGAGAACGTACAACAAACAATACTGATAAGCACCCGAGGTCAGGATTGAACCCGGGTCTCTGGCGCTGTAAGGCAGCAACTCTACCGCTGTGCCACCTGTGATGTTTGATGGACTGTGTGGGGCGGGAGGATCCGTTGCTCCTCCCGTGCAGCAGGTGGCGCTGCACAGGACAAAAGGAGATGTTTTGTACATAGTTATCTTGACTGTACACAGTCAGATTGTGGGGTGGCAGCCATTTTAGTTGTCTTGCTGCCAGCATTGAGTTATTGTAATAAAGACTTCTTTTGTACCTTGAAGACTCGCAAAGTTTCTTACAGGCATAGAACAAGAACATAAAACCACCGTGCCATCATTCCTTGTAGGCCCTGTCCTTGGAGTGGGTGTGATTCATCCCTCGCTCCTCTGCCTCAGCGACCACCTGGGCCCTCTTCCGATTAATCTGGGGTTCAATGATGGAGCGGGTCCGACGGGTCACAGTGCACATCCACAGTTTAAGAGGAGAAAAGCGTGCCCAACGTCGCCCACATCCCGATGGCCACCTTCGTGTGTGGCTGCATCAGGCTGTGCTTGGATCGTGGCCACGTTTGTTGGGAAGGACGGGCCTGGCGCCGATGCCGCTCGATGTGCTAGTTAGCTGGACATTGCTGCACCGCCTTTCCTCTGTGGAAATGTTCTTCTGGACCAACATCTTTGACTGCAAATCCACTGGGCAATGGTCAGCGCAGAATGTCCTGCAGGCACTGTGGGACAAGGACTCGACGGATCCTGTGGGGAGCGGTCTCCTGAACAGACTGCCCGGTGTGTCTGATGAAATGCCTCATTTTCAGAACTTACCAACCAGGGCCAAGACCTCGCTAGGCAATGAAAGGGGCCCCCCAGTCAGATCCTTCCTGTGCCATCAAAATCATACTACCGATGATACACGGAATCATTCTCTGCCCTCGGTACAGTTGCTGTGGGACGATGGAGGAGAGCCCACCTCTTTGCAAAGTGTGGATTTGTGAAGAGGGTGTGGTGAACAATGCAAAGGTCCTCTTCACGGTTCATCCCAAACAGCTCCATAAAAGAGATCTCATTGATTTACGGGCTGTTGCCGGGGACACACTTGGAGATGGACATCTAGTGCTGCTGAAAAAACCATCAACTCAGTGAAAGACGCTCTTTGGTCTGCCCAAATCTTGCTGGTCTCCCAACAGAGCGAGGTGTCTGTCGGGGAATGTTGCTGACCGGCCCATTCCAGACTGTAGGAGTGCGTGCTGAGGGACTCATCGAAGCTCGGTGCAGCCAACACCATGGCTCTGTGGGGGAGGACCACAGTCTAGGGTCCCTCCACTGCTGGACATTGACAGGGAGAGTCTGGTTGCAACAACTCTCAGAAAAGGGAAGGGATATCATCCCAGTTGGCCACAGGAGTGGCAAGGGAGCTTTGTTTGACGATTGCTGTGAGTGTCACACTGCTGAATGTATCAACACGGAGAACATATGAAGCATTTTTGCACTATTTTTGTTTTGTACATTTAAAACATTTTGGATAAAGTTTATTTGTAAAATTAGGGCAGCACGGTAGTGCAGCGGTAGAGTTGCTGCCTTACAGCGCCAGAGACCCGGGATCGATCCTGACTGTGAGTGCTGTCTGCACTGAGTTTGTACGTTCTCCCCGTGACCTGCGTGGGTTTTCTTCGGGTGCTCCGGTTTCCTCCTACACTCCAAAGATGTACAGGTTTGTATGCTAAGTGGCTTCGGTAAAATTGTAAATCGTCCCTGTGTGTAGGATGGTGTTAGCGTGCGGGGATCGCTGGTCGGCGCGGATTCGCCGAAGGGCCTGTCTCTGTGCTGTATCTCTAAACTAAACTAAACTAAACTACACGAAACTAATTATGAATAATCTTTTAAATGTTGAAATTGAAACCTCCTCATCTACTTCCTCTGGCAACTCTTTCCATACACCCACCACCCTATGTGTGAACAAAGTTGCCACTCAGCTATTAAATCTTTGCCCTCTCACCTTACACTATGCCTTTTCATTCTTGATTCCCTACCCAGAGAAAAAGACTGTCTATTCACCCTATCTATCCCCCTCATGACTTTATACACCTCTGCAAGATCACCCCTCAGCCTTCCTGCACTTCAAGGAATAAAATCCTAGTCACAGAGTCATAGAGTCATAGAGTGATACAGCATGGAAACTGGCCCTCCAGCCCAACTTGCCCGCACCGGCCAACATGTCCCAGCTACACTGGTTCCTTCTGCCAGTATTTGGTCCATTTCCCTCCAAACCTGTCCTATCCATGTACCTGACAACTTAAATGTTCTTAAATGTTGGGATAGTTCCAGCCTCAACTACCTCCTATGGCAGCTTATTCCATCCATCCACCATCCTTTGCATGAAAAAGTTACCCCTCAGATTCCTATTAAATCTTTTCCCCTTCACCTTGTCCTCTGGTCCTCGATTCACCTACTCTGGGCAAGAGACTCTTTGCATCTACCCAATCTATTCCTCTCATGATCTTATACACCTCTATAAGATCACCTTTGCACTCCAAGGAATAGTCCCAGCCGACTCAACTTCTGCCTATAGCTCAGACCCGCTAATCCTGGCAACATCCTCGTAAATCTTTTCTGTACCCTTTCCAGCTTGAAAGCATCTTTCCTATAACACGGTGCCCCCAGAGGTGAACACAATACTCTAAATGTGGCCTCACGAAACGACTTATACAACTGCAACAGTCCTTTTAGATTCTAAGTTTTTAAATCCTTGTACTGGCACTAAACTGGCCAGCCTGCACTATCAGACATCCCCAAAACAGACTTGGTGATTCCTAGTGGAACAGGATAATCAAGGACAGGCAGATTATTCAGGGGGTTCCAATCACTGCTTGTAGGTAGTACGGCCTAGAGCCTCTGACATCTTGAATGATGTCATCAACATCCTTGCTTACACTATGATGTAAACATTCAGATAAACTCTTCCTCAAATACATGTGGAACATGATAACTGTTTGTTTTGTAATATCAATATTCAGTAAGTAAGGTTTTTGTGTACTTTATGTTGCTGGATACTTTTATGGCTCAACATGGTCACCAACTGCAATTGCTGATGTCACATTGTAACTGTGCTGTAAGGAACCTACACCTGGATTTGTCTTTCTACATTTTGTAGTTTTAATCAGCTTCCAAAAGGTAATTAAATGTGGGCTAATTTACAGGGACATGGAGAAAGAATGGTGGTGTCAGGGTGTCAGGGGTTAAGGGGAGAAGGCGGGAGAACGGGGTTGAGAGGGAGAGATAGATCAGCCATAATTGAATGGCAGGGTAGACTCGATGGGCTGAATGGCTTCATTCAACTCCTCGAAGTTATGAAGGAGATGCAGGAGAGCTCAGGGCCCAGCAGTGACATAGAGGAGACGCAAGTAAAGATCATTTAGCCAGGTGCATGATAGGGAAGGTTTAGATGGCAATGGGCCAAGGTCAGGCAAATGGGACTAGCTCAGGTAGACACAAGAGACTGCTGATGCTGGAACCTGGAGCAACAAACAATTTGCTGTAGGAACTCAGCGGGTCGGGCAGCATCTGTGGATGGGAAAGAAATGGCCAATGTTTCTATGTTTTGGGTCAGGACTGAGAGTGGAGAGGAGAGAACGCCGGTGTAACAAGGAGCGGGGAAGTGACATCCGGTCTCCATTGTTCATGAGTAAAACAGTCAAACTTCCTGTTCATCTGCTCCTCCAGTGAAATGAATGACCACACCTTATTGTGACTGAAGGGATGATTTAATCCTTAATACAACAAGCGCCTGGAAATAAGGCCACATGAAAGTTACTGATGTGGAATGTGTGTTGCAATGGAAATAGGTGTGGCCTGTTACTTTAATGGGTCTGGAACAAAGGAAAAGGAAATTCTTCAGTCTGAAGAGTGTAAGAAAATAACTGCAGATGCTGGTACAAATCGAATGTATTTATTCACAAAATGCTGGAGTAACTCAGGTGGTCAGGCAGCATCTCAGGAGAGAAGGAATGGGCGACGTTTCGAAGAAGCGTCTCGACCCGAAACGTCATCTAATCCTTTTCTCCAGAGATGCTGTCTAACCCACTGAGTTACTCCAGCTTTTTGTGCCTATCCGTTTTAAACCAGCGTCTGCATTTCCTTCCTACACTTGAAACATTGACTGTCCATTTTTCCCCCTGCAGAAACTGCCTGACCCATTGTGTCTCTCCAGCAGTTTGTTAACTCGCACATAAATTATCCCAACTCTGTCTGCTGTCGTACAATATTGCAGCAATGGGTTATTTTTCTCCCTGACTTCCTGGTGTCAAATACTAGAGGCAATGCAGAGGTTTTTTTTTACTGCTTTAAGTCCTAATAGTTTGGAAATTGTGCTTGGGTGTTAAATGACTGGTTTACCCGTGACATCATATCCTGTGTATGAATACATTGGGGAAAGAAAATTCTCCGACATTGTGTAAAGACATTACCTCATGGCCCTTTCTTGAGTAATGCACGGTCATGTTTGCTGGAAGAGGGTTTGTTAATGTGCTCTGAACTCTCTCACTTCCACAATGCTCAGAAAAGACAACCCACAGTGTCACAGCCATGCCTTGAACTGAAAGGTCATCATCTTCAAGTTAGTTCAGCTTGCGTGTCTTGCTTCATGTTTATTTCTCCCTCCCTTTTCCCTCCACTCTACTTCAAAGCCACACTCCCGCACCCCCCCCCCCCCCCACCCCCCATCCTAACCCATCTCTCTGCCAGACATCATCTACCCCCTCGATAAAAAAAACCAAGTCCGACTTTTCGCCTCTTCTCTCCAACTCTGCCGGCCACTTCCCTTGAACGAGAGCTTGCTACGCACTCCCTGCCCTCTGCTCCAAAAAGCTCTTCTCCCTTTGCAGAAGAGCAAAGGAGAAGCAAAAGGCTGCGGGTGAGAAAAGCTTAGCTGATGGGGAACATACTTGTCACCCATCGTGGTGTACCAAGAGCTGCTTCCACACAGGGCATCTCTAGCCTGGCACTAACGGGGCACCAACACCCACCCACTCACTTCCCACCCACCCACTCACTTCCCACCCACCCAATCCCCACCCTCCCACTCCCCACCCAGCCACTCCCCACCCACTCACTCAAGAGAAATTCGGAGATTGCCTTAATGAGTAGATAATAAAAATATTACGGCATGAATATGTGGATATACAAGGAAACATTAATTGTGCAATAGTTCAGAAAGGCTTCACGCGCTATAATTTTGTTGACTGGAGGTTATGTTTCTCTGTTTATGGTGTTAGACCAGCCGATGCCGACTTCTGAGGCCAAAGGAAACTAGTCTAGAGCCTGCCAATTGCAACTCTAACATTCGTCACTGTAACAGGATACATCGTTCATTGTTACAAGGGAAATGCGAAGCCATGACCATGCAGCAAGCGTTCTCATTTACTTCCCGCTACAACTAGGTCCAATGTGAGGAAATCCACGTATTAAATGACTTTACTGGGGAATTTTTCCTAAAGCTGATGAATTTTCTTGGAGTGAGGGAAAAAGCAATTTTTATTCTTAAAAAAAGGCTTTCTTTCAGAGGATCTGGAACATTTGGCTTCTTACATACTTTCAACAGGATTATAGTCTTATCATCATTAGGAGTAAAATGTTTAATCCTATAATCTTGAATTAATGGCTGGTCAAAATGAACTTTGGACCATAATTCTTTCAGAGTAATTCTACTATTTACATCAATAACTTGTGGTTTAAGGCATCATGTGAGCGGAACAATGCGCCCTGTTTCACGACGGCAACAGTTTTCAGATGGCGGCTTCGTTCTTTCACGGGAACGCTTGCCCCCTAAGACAACAGGTTGCCCGCTTGCGCCTTTTGCACAAGAATTTTAACCCTTGGTTGATGCTGATGAGGAAATGATACCAGCTGCCCTTTTTGAGGCAGCTCTTCGGTAGATCCCTTGGGCAGCGGTAGTGTTGCTGCCTTACAGCGCTTACAGCGCCAGAGTCCCGGGTTTGATCCTGGCTACAGGTGCTTGTCAGCATGGAATTTGTACGTTCTCCCCGTGACCTGCGTAGGTTTTCTCCAAGAACTTTGGTTTCCTCCCACACTCCAAAGACGTACAGGTTTATAGATTAATTGGCTTGGTATAATTTTTTTATTTTTTTTATTGTCCCGAGTGTGGGATAGTGTTAATGTGCCGGGATCGCTGATTGGTGCGGACTTGATGGGCCGAAGTATCTCTAAACTAAACTAAACTAAACAATGGTTGGGTGGTCAATATCCGTGATGGACTTGGGGATAAGGGCACGAAGCTGAAAGAGTCTGGCTCCTTAGCCAACCATGAGCGCACCTAATTACAGGTTGGGTTTGGTTCAGGCGAGGTAGAGAGTTCAGTAAAACTGTTCTGTTTGGGCTCAAGTGCAGCTATCCCTGATCAGTGTGTTAAAATGCAGCATAAGGGCTTTTTTGCATTCATTACATTCCTGGCACGCTGGTACGTGTTCTGAAATGGCCCAATCTTTGTGAGGAAAATCCTTGTACACGAAATACTCTTGAGCAGGATGGAAGGGGTTGCAACCAAAGGACGAAGAGACCCTTCCTCGGTGGTCCCATGCTTCAAGTGGTGATCCTGTCGGCGATGTAAGGCCAGTTGCTCTAAGAAATAAACAGTTTATAGTTCTAGCCGAGACAGTTGCAAGTTTAGCTTAGCTTGAGCAATCTGCTCACTAAAAGCTTGGAGACTTGGCAATCAGTTACAGCCTTGCCTTCTGTAAACAAAAGGCTCTGGACTTGATTAACCGTCGTTTAGCCACACATTTCACAAAGTCAGGACTGTGGGCATTGCTGCATGATTAATATGTAATGGCTACTTCTCTCTGCTCCTGAACTGAGTCATATGAAGAAGGGTCTCGACCCGAAACGTCACCCATTCCTTCTCTCCCGAGATGCTGCCTGACCTGCTGAGTTACTCCAACATTTTGTGAATAAATACCATATGACTCTCCACGAGTTTAGTTTAGTTTAATTTAGTTTAGTTTAGTTTAGTTTAGTTTAGTTTAGAGATACAGCACGGAAACAGGCCCTTCGGCCCACCGAGTCCATGCCAACCATCACTTGATTACACTAGTTCCATGTTGTCCGACTTCTGCGTCTTACACATTAGGGGCAATTTACAGAAGCCAATTAACCTCCAAGCCTGCAAACGTCTTCGGAATGTGGAAGGCAATGAGAGCACCTGGAGAAAACGCATGTGGTCACTGGGCGAACGTACAAACTCCTCACAGACAGCACCCATGATCAGGATCGAACCCAGGTCTCTGGCGTTGTGAGGCAGCAACTCTACCGCTGCGCCACAGTGCCGCCCCGACTAGCTCAACCGCATTACTATACCTCTGGAGCCTCATATAGGATAAGGACAATAAGTTTCTTCTACTGAACTAGGCAGGCCACGATGTCTGCTTTGAACATGATGCCAAAACCATCTCTTACCTACCTGTATATCTCTCCATTCCCTGCATATCCACATGCCTATCCAAAAGTCTTTTCGATCTACATCTGACAATAATAAACCTAAACCTAAATCATTATCAATTTAAATTCCAGAGGTGACAAACTTGGATTTAAATTTTTGTCCCCATTGATTGGTTAGAGGTCCTTGATAGTCAATCCAGTCAAGCGACCCTTGTACCACCGTACACAGGAAGGGATGAGGCCATTCAGTCCTTCAGAAGCTTGCCAGCCAGTTTCCAGGCTAGCCCTCTGCCCAGCACTTGCTCCGTTCCCTGACAGCCCAGGGCCGTTCCGATCTTCACCAAAGCATTTCCAAGATATGGACTGGCTTCAATACCCCACCGCTCTTTGCGTCAGCGAAGGTCCTGAGGAATCAAAGATTTAGATCGGAAAAAGGTACACAAGCCCACAAAGTCTGTGCCAGACATGACGCTGTTAAACTATTCTCCTCTGCCTGCACATGATCAATATCCCTCCATTCCCAGCCTATCCATGAGCCTATCTAAAAACACCCTTAAACACCACCATCGTATGTGGCCCCACCACCACCCCTGGCTGTGAACTCCAGGCACCCATCGCTCTCTGTGTAACAAAATCTTGCCCCGCTCATCTCCTTTAAACTTTGGTCCTCTCAAACTTAAAGCTATGCCCTCTTGTATTTGACATTTTCAGATGGGGGGGGGTAGGTTCTGACATTGTCATGGCATCCTGAGGTGTTGAAGGTGCTACAACTGCCTGGACACCCCAGGATGCACGGTGCGTCCCAGTCAATGGAGCTATTTTGACATATGCGTTCACTACTGCAGTGCAGGAGGATGCATGGCGGCCAAACGTGTACACAGCAAGAGCCCAAACACTGCAATGAAATGAGGGTGAGATGATCATTGTGGGGCCCACAATGTCTGTGTTGCACACAATGCCAAGATCATCTCTTTATCTCTTTTCATGGCCATCCAGGTGTTTAAGGGAAGCTCCTGGGGCCTCCTTCATTACAGTGCCATGGAATTGTGCCCTGATCCAGAGAGAGCAGGTGGGTCCCCCGCCCGTAATGCCTCAGCAGGAATCGACATTACTGGCAATGCAGCACTCCCCCAGCCTGCACAGGAAGGGTTTGCAAGGGTCCCAAGTTATTCATATGGAGGAAAATGCTCAACAATAGGGAATACCCCAGAAAGATTCCACCGCAGTTCAGCACATTCCTCGCCATTACTCATCCCTCAGCTAACTTCAGACTGTTGGTACAGATTGCAGACTCTCTTAAATCATTTCAGACTCTCTTAACGTCATTTAGCAAAGCATTTCACGCATCTTTAGGTTCAAGAGACTGAGCTGTGGGCATTGCTGAAATGACCAATACATTAGATGTTCTCCTCGAACTGACTCACATGATTCTCAATTACTGCCTTACAAATCCACTAACTTGTACTCGCTGGAGTTTAGAAGGATGAGGGGAGACCTCATTGAAACTTGCCGAATAGGCCTGGCTAGAGTGGATGTGGATAGGATGCTTCAACTTAGTTTAGTTAATTTAGAGATACAGCGCGGAAACAGGCCCTTTGGCCCACCAGGTCCACACCGACCAGCGATCCCCGTACATTAACACTATCCTACACACACGAGGGACAATTTACACTTACGCCAAGCCAATTAACCTACAAACCTGCACGTCTTTGGAATGTGGGGGGAAACCGAAGATCTCAGAGAAATCCCACGCAGTCACATGGAGAACGTAAAAACTCCGAACAGACAGCGCTGCCGTCGCAGCTGCGGCTTGCCTGCAGTCCGTCTGTCTTTTGTGTTTTTTGTTGTTTTTGTCTGAATTGTAGTTTTAATATGGTGTAGGGTTTGTATGTTATGTTTGGGGGGGGAACGGGAACTGTAAAATTCTCTCTCCCGAACAGAGACGCGACCTTTGTTTCTGTGTCGTGTCTCCGTTCCCGCTGCGGCCTACCACCGGCCATGCACCTGGGACCACCTGGGGCTCTGGTTCGCAGAGCCCGTGGCCTGGACTCACCACCTGCGGCGCTGGCTGCCTGCGGATGCTGCGGGAGCGGCTGCGACTCGTCTCCGGAGGCTCCGGCGCGGGCCGCGTGGACGTCGGAAGCCCGCAGGCCCCTGGGTGGGGGCCGACATCGGGAGCACCGGCAGCGGCAGAGGCAGCGTGTTCGCCCGCCCCGAATCGCGGGGCTTGGGTCGGCCCGCCGCGGACCTTTCACCGTCCGGCGCGGCCTGGAATAGGCCGCGGGATTTTCACCGCCCAGCGGGGGCTTCAATGTCGGGAGCCACGACCACCCCGACGTGGCAACGACAACAGCCTGACCGCGGGACAAGACGGCAGGGGAAGAGAAAAGACATTGTGGCCTTCCATCACAGTGAGGAGGGACTGGAGGAGACTCACTGTGATGGATGTTTCTTTTTGTTTGGTGTCAGTTTGTGATTGTATGTGTTATTGCATTTTTATTGATTATTCTTATTGGTCTTAGTGTTTCAACTGCGGGTAATGTTTCATTTCACTACACATTTATGTGTATGTGACAAATAAACCACTATTGACTATTGACCTGTAGTCGGGATCGAACCCGGGTCGCTGGCGCTGCAAACGCTGTGAAGCAGCAACTCTACCGCTGCACCACCGTGCCGCCCCAACAGGTGGGAGAGTTTAGGACCAGAGTCCACAGCCTCAGAATAAAAGGAGGGCGTACTTTTAGAAAAGAGACGAGAAGGAATTTCTTTAGTCAGAGGGTGGTTAATCCGTGGCATTAATGATCACAGACAGCAGTGTAAGCCAAGTCAATGGATATTTTTAAGGCGGTGTTTGCAAATTCTTGATTAGTAAGGGTGTCGGGGGTTACGGGAAGAAGGCTGGAGAATAGGGTTGAGGGGGGAAAATAGCTCGGCCATGATTGAATGGCGGAGTAGATTTGATGGGCTGAATGGTCTAATTCTGCTTCTAGAACTTGTGAACTTATGAACTTATAGCCAACAAATCCGTTGGCTGGAGATTGAATAAGACCCCTGAGTTGCCTAGTGCTTGTCCGGGGACACTCACTGCTGCGTCCATTCAGCGTTGACCTGCCCAGCTTTCCATGTTGGCTAATCTGGGCCACACTGTCCTCCCCCATCTCCCCTGCTGTCCATCCATCGATGGACCTGCAGACTCTGTCTCATCACTCCTTCTGGATTCATACAATGTCTCCATCCCCACCGTCGAAGGGATCTACAGGAATTGCTGCCTCAAAAAGGCAGCCAGCAACACCAGATTCCCACACCACCTTGGCCATGCTCTCATTTAATCCAACCATCAGGAAGAAGGTACAGGAGCTTGAAAACCGTCCAGGTTCAGGAGCAGCTCATTCTCGACAAGCCTCAGGCTATTAAACACTACAACTTCCAAATACACTCCAAACTACATGGACTTGGGGCATTGTTTTTGTCTTTGCACTGTTATTATTTGTTTGTTTTTACACAGCTGGATGAGGGCGACGGAGGAGGCCCTGCAGTAGTCTGGGGCTTACCTGGATCAGGGCACTCTAGTGCATCCAGCATGTGGACTGGACTTCCAACTTTAGCCTTTTTCTTTTTATTTTGTAAATGTAAAATATGACGACGTGTGCAAGAATTGCACTGTGCAGTGTATATATGACAATAAAGAACCATTGATCCATATACATATATATACACACATATATATACACACACTAATATACACACATATATACACATATACACACACACTAACACACATATATATATATATATATATACACACACACACACACATATGTATGTGTA
Source organism: Rhinoraja longicauda (assembly GCF_053455715.1). NCBI lineage: Eukaryota > Metazoa > Chordata > Chondrichthyes > Rajiformes > Arhynchobatidae > Rhinoraja > Rhinoraja longicauda. The sequence continues at coordinate 11,903,636 of NC_135982.1, forward strand.
TACACACACGCACACGCACACAGATATATATATATATATATATATATTTACACCCACACACCCCCCCTACCACCCCCCCCCCCCCCACACACACACACACACACATATATGTATGTGTGTATAGAGTGTTTTATTGTCATATGTCCCGAAACCGGACAAAGAAATTCTTACTTGCAGCAGCACAACAGATATGTAAACAAAGTAGTCTGTAAACACCATAATAAACACCAAAAATGTTCTGTATATATATATATATATAATGTGGGAAACCTTATATATATATATATATATATATACAGAGCATTTTTGGTGTTTATTATGGTGTTTACAGACTACTTTGTTTACATATCTGTTATGCTGCTGCAAGTAAGACATTTTTGTCCGGTTTCGGGACATATGACAATAAAACACTCTCGACTCTTGAATCTTGAATAAAAGGGTTCTATTGGGAAGAGAACTCTGTAAACCCTGTGCAACCAAGTCTCCCACAGCACGGGTCCTCTTCCTGTGCCCGGTGACAAGGTCTAACAAGAGGAGACGATCATGTGGGAAACCTTATCCCTTCACAAGCTCGTGCCTTTTCTGAATGGTAATGCTAAAGGTCTCTGAACATGAGCCAAACTCCTAATGAGTTGCACTCACGTACAACACATAACGAGGGCACCATTTATAATGGTTCAACAAATCCCAATCTAAAAGTTTTGACAATGCACTGACAGCCTTTACGTTATAGATATGAGCTTAATTTATGAATTTAAGTATTTCGCTGCTGTGACTGAGTTGAGATGTCTTGAGTGTTACCAGTTCGTGCAAAACCTGGATTGTAAAGGTTGTTTTCAAGTTGCTCGTTGACCCCTATCTCTGCAATCGTATCTGGTTCAACAACCCTCCAAAATGTCTGTGCTCCTCTAGTTCCAACAAGTGACCATCCCTCTTTAACCACACCCTCACCACAGGCTGTCCTTCCACTGCCTGGCACTATGTTCCGGAATTCCTCCCACAAACCTTCCACTCCCACCCCTGTTTAGATAGTCCTTCAATACTCCCTTTCTGACCACCCCTTCATTAACCTATTCCACAACTCCTTTTCACTCAGTCTCAAATTGTGACTGCTCATGCGTTGACATTTATTGGTTAATACTATTGCTGTGGGAGACTTGGTTGCACAGGGTTTACAGGGTTTACAGAGTTCTCTTCCCAATAGAACCCTTTTATTTCAAGATTCAAGAGTCGAGAGTGTTTTATTGTCATATGTCCCGAAACCGGACAAACAACATTCTTACTTCCAGCAGCACAACAGATATGTAAACAAAGTAGTATAAGAAAATAACTGCAGATGCTGGTACAAATCGATTTATTCACAAAATGCTGGAGTAACTCAGCAGGTCAGGCAGCATCTCGGGAGAGAAGGAATGGGTGACGTTTCGGGTCGAGACCCTTCTTCAGACTGATGTCGGGGGTGGGATGATTTTGAGTACCCCAACATTTGAAACAAAGTAGTCTGTAAACACCATAATAAACATCAAAAATGCTCTGTATATATATATATATATATATATATATATATATATATATATATATATATATATATGTGCATATGTATATATATATGTGCATATATATATATATATACATAAATATATATATAATGTGTGTGTGCGTGTGTGTGTGTGGGGGGGGGTGGAGGGGCGTGTGTGTGTAGATATATGTGTGTATGTGTGTGTGTGTATATATATATATGTATATATGTTGAGAGGGGTGGATGATTTTGAGTACCCCAACATTTGAATCAGCCTTGCAACTACTAGAGAGCAGTCCTGAACAACTATCTATCTCGTTGGAGACCCTCGGACTATCTCTGATCAGACTTTATTGGCTTTATCGTGCACTAAACATTACTCACGTTATTCCCTTTATCATGTATCAGCACACTGATACAAGGATAGCTCAATTGTAATCATGTATTGTCCTTCTGCTGACTGTTCAGTATGCAATAAAAGCATTTCACTGTAACTCGGCACACGTGACAATAAATTAAACTAAACCTGTGTAGGAAGGAACTGTAGATGCTGCTTTACACCAAAGATAGACGTAAAATGCTGGAGTAACTCTGCGGGACAGGCAGCATCCTTGGAGAGAAGGAATGGGTGACATCGGGTCTGAAGAAGGGTCTCGGCCCGAAACATCGCCCATTCATTCAATCCAGAGATTCTGGTTTGACAAGTGTAGTTGGGTGTTATTTGCAGACCAAACAATGCAGGTTGCTGAATCCAGTGGGGCAGGATCTTCTCTGGAACTGTGATCAATGCCCACATTACTGGACAAACGCCCTCCGAAGAAAACGGGTGAATAGAATGACTCATCACTGAAATGTGATGCTGAGAGTGCAGTTGGGGCAGTTACATTGAGTTGCACCCAGTAGCGTCCATTCAGCGTTGACCTGCCCAGCTTTCCATGTTGGCTAATCTGGGCCACACTGTCCTCCCCCATCTCCCCTGCTGTCCATCCATCGATGGACCTGCAGACTCTGTCTCATCACTCCTTCTGGATTCATACAATGTCTCCATCCCCACCGTCGAAGGGATCTACAGGAATTGCTGCCTCAAAAAGGCAGCCAGCAACACCAGATTCCCACACCACCTTGGCCATGCTCTCATTTAATCCAACCATCAGGAAGAAGGTATAGGAGCTTGAAAACCGTCCAGGTTCAGGAGCAGCTAATTCTCGACAAGCCTCAGGCTATTAAACACTACAACTTCCAAATGCACTCCAAACTACATGGACTTGGGGCATTGTTTTTGTCTTTGCACTATTATTATTTGTTTGTTTTTACACAGCTGGATGAGGGCGACGGAGGAGGCCCTGCAGTAGTCTGGGGCTTACCTGGATCAGGGCACTCTAGTGCATCCAGCATGTGGACTGGACTTCCAACTTTAGCCTTTTTCTTTTTATTTTGTAAATGTAAAATATGACGACGTGTGCAAGAATTGCACTGTGCAGTGTATATATGACAATAAAGAACCATTGATCCATATACATATATATACACACATATATATACACACACTAATATACACACATATATACACATATACACACACACTAACACACATATATATATATATATATATATACACACACACACACATATGTATGTGTATACACACACACACACGTGTATAACAAAGTAGTATAAGAAAATAACTGCAGATGCTGGTACAAATCGATTTATTCACAAAATGCTGGAGTAACTCAGCAGGTCAGGCAGCATCTCGGGAGAGAAGGAATGGGTGACGTTTCGGGTCGAGACCCTTCTTCAGACTGATGTCGGGGGTGGGATGATTTTGAGTACCCCAACATTTGAAACAAAGTAGTCTGTAAACACCATAATAAACATCAAAAATGCTCTGTATATATATATATATATGTGCATATGTATATATATATGTGCATATATATATACATACATAAATATATATATAATGTGTGTGTGCGTGTGTGTGTGGGGGGGGGGGGTGGAGGGGCGTGTGTGTGTAGATATATGTGTGTGTGTGTATATATATATATATGTATATATGTTGAGAGGGGTGGATGATTTTGAGTACCCCAACATTTGAATCAGCCTTGCAACTACTAGAGAGCAGTCCTGAACAACTATCTATCTCATTGGAGACCCTCGGACTATCTCTGATCAGACTTTATTGGCTTTATCGTGCACTAAACATTACTCACGTTATTCCCTTTATCATGTATCAGCACACTGATACAAGGATAGCTCAATTGTAATCATGTATTGTCCTTCTGCTGACTGTTCAGTATGCAATAAAAGCATTTCACTGTACCTCGGCACACGTGACAATAAATTAAACTAAACCTGTGTAGGAAGGAACTGTAGATGCTGCTTTACACCAAAGATAGACGTAAAATGCTGGAGTAACTCTGCGGGACAGGCAGCATCCTTGGAGAGAAGGAATGGGTGACATCGGGTCTGAAGAAGGGTCTCGGCCCGAAACATCGCCCATTCATTCAATCCAGAGATGCCGCCTGCCCTAAACTAGACCCTCTGGTTGCACCTCTAAATCCCTGTCTCCCCCCTCTCTCTGTGCAGGAAGGAACTGCAGATGCTGGTTTAAACCGAAGATAGACACAAAAAGCTGGAGTAACTCAGCGGGACAGGCAGCATCTCTGGAGAGAGAGACACTGCCTGTCCCGCTGAGTTACTCCAGCATTTTGTGTCTATCCTCCCTTTCTCTCACCTGGGGTTAGCAGGGAGAGATAGATCAGCCATGTTTGAATGGCGGATTAGACTTGATGGGCCAAATGACCTCATTCTCGTCTTATTCCTTACGACCTTATGATCTCTTTATATTGGCCACCTCCCCTCTACACACTCACTCGTCCTGCATGGTCTCAACCCAAAATGTTGACCATACCTCTGCCCCCGCAGGTGCTGTCTAACTCGTTGAGATCCACCCGCGGCGCGGGTTTGTTTTCCACTCCTGACTCCAGCAATCTTCAGTCTCTAGTGTCTCCAACCGACCTGACCTCGACAGTCCATTTGTTTGGAAGCGGATCTTTCTGAACTTACTTTTCTGGTTTGACAAGTGTAGTTGGGTGTTATTTGCAGACCAAACAATGCAGGTTGCTGAATCCAGTGGAGCAGGATCTTCTCTGGAACTGTGATCAATGCCCACATTACTGGACAAACGCCCTCCGAAGAAAACGGGTGAATAGATTGACTCATCACTGAAATGTGATGCTGAGAGTGCAGTTGGGGCAGTTACATTGAGTTGCACCCAGCTGATCTTTAGCTGGAGAGTTCTATAAGAAGCAGCCGTCAACATGATGAAGAAGCAAAGTGCTGAAGTAACTCAGCAGGTCAGGCCGCATCTCTGGAGAACATGGATGTGCGACATTTTGGGTCTCAACCCGAAACATCACCTATCCGTGTTCTCCGGAGATGCTCCCTGACCTGTTGAGTTACTCCAACATTTTGTGTCCTTCCATGTATTCACCAGCATCTGTAGTTCTTCGTTTCAACATAATTAAGGACGTTTTTCCCTCCACCTTCTCTTCTCCCTTCACCCATCGGGCAGAAGATACAAAAGCTTGAAAGCACGTACCACCAGATTCAGGAACAGCTTCTTACACACTGTTGAACGGTCCTCCAATAATCTAGAGCGGCCCGGTGGTACAGCGGTAGATTGGCTGCCTTACAGCGCCAGAGACCCAGCTTCGATCCTGAATACGGGTGCTATCTGCATGGAGTTTGTACGTTCTGCCCGTGACCTGCGTGGGTTATCTCCGGGTGCTCTGGTTTCCTCCCAAACTCCAAAGACGTGCAGGTTTGTAGTATATTTGGCTTCGGTGAAAATTGTAAATTATCTCTAGCACGTAGGATATTGCCAGTGTTCGGAAATTGCTGGTCGGAGCGGACTCAATGGGCCGAAGGGCCTGTTTTCACGTATCTGTAAAATAAAATCTACGGTGTTGTCCTGATCTCAGAGGACAATGGTTTCCCATCCCTACTACGGGTGCAGCCTGTACGGAGTTTGTACATTCTCCACGTGACCGCGTGGGTTTTCTCTGGGTGCTCCGGTTTCCTCCCACACTCCAAAGCCGTACAGGTTTGTAGGTTAATTGGCTTGGTTATAAAAATGTTAAATTGTCCGTAGTGTGTGTAGGATAGTGTTAATGTGTGGGGACCGCTGTTTGGCGCGCACTCAGTGGGCTGAAGGGCCTGTTTCCGCGCTGTGACTCTAAACTAAACTTAAACTGGACTAGAGAGACCTGATGCAACATTATAATCTTGCCCGTAGTTGTATCCGTAACTGATTCGGAATGTCCCTCAGAAGGTGATTTTCATGAGATTCAAAATGAATACAGAAGCTGAAATAGACAATAGACAATAGGTGCAGGAGTAGGCCATCCGGCCCTTCCAGCCAGCACTGCCATTCAATGTGATCATGGCTGATCATTCACAATGAGTACCCCATTCCTGCCTTCTCCCCATACCCCCTGACTCCGCTATCTTTAAGAGCTCTATCTAGCTCTCTCTTGAAAGCATCCAGAGAATTAGCCTCCACTGCCTTCTGAGGCAGAGAATTCCACAGATTCACAACTCTCTGACTGAAAAAGTTTTTCCTCATCTCCGTTCTAAATGGCCTACCCCTTATTCTTAAACTGTGGCCCCTGGTTCTGGACTCACCCATCATTGGGAACATGTTTCCTGCCTCTAACGTGTCCACTCCCTTAATAATCTTATATGTTTCAATAAGATCCCCTCTCATCCTTCTAACTTCCAGCGTATACAAGCCGAGTCGCTCCAGTCTTTCAACATACGACAGTCCCGCCATTTCGGGTATTAACCTAGTGAACCTACGCTGCACGAGCGAGGAAATCAAGAGTGAAGATTGTTTACTTGTCGTATGTACCAGCGACATAACAATGAAATTCTTACTTGCTGCAGCTTATATGTAAATGCAAACCTCGCAGATAAATCTCGTACCTCTAACCTCATCTGCTGCATCCCAATGTGTTGCCTCCTGTACATTGATGAGACCAAGCGTAGACTAGAAGACTACCCTGACCTACTTCTTAAATCTCTCACCTTAAACCTACGCTGTCTAGTTTTAGAATCCTCTGAGGAAATGACTATGAGCATTTGTTTTATCCATGCCCCTGATGATGTTGTACGCCTCAATAAAGTCACCCCTCAACCTCCTACGCTCCAAAGAAAATAAGTCCCAGCCTATCGAACCTCTTCCTGGAACTCAAGCCTGCAAGCCCAGCCAACATCACGGTGAATCTCTTTCTGCACCCTTTCCAACTTAACGATATCCTTCCTGTGGCTGGGCGGCCAGCACTGCACACAGTACACAGTGTGGTCTCCCCAACGACTTGTCCAGCCTCCAATCTATTCCTGCTTTGCCTTTATGATGACAAGAGGCTCTTGAACAGCAGAGTGAAAAACCTTGTAGAGTTAACCAAGAGTTAATTAAAATGAGCTTATGCACTAGACATTGAACCTGATTAAAACTCCACATCTCTGTTTGCATGGTGAGATTTAGGGCAAAAAATACTGCTGATTCCTTGAAAAATTCTCAATCCAGTCTCCTGGAATTGGACTGCAATGTAAAGGCTTTGGAAGTGAAAAAACGAGACAGTGAATCAATTGTCCAGCTCACCAGACTGCACAAAGGGTTTAGTGATGGAAGCAAGTTCAAACTGCAATAGAGTTTGAAAGTGCTGCATTAAGTAGCCGAGATATGAATTGAGAAAGGTTACCAGTCCTCAGAGTGAAGGTGAGGCATTTCGCCCACTGTTTGGGAATCTCCAAAGTAAGTCTTTCATGACTAATATTGTGAGGCCAAGTATTGAATAGGTCTGGTACCATGGAGACATCTTTTGTTTCTTTTTGCTTTTTGTCCTTTTCTTCTTGAACTTGTCTTAGGAAAACACTTTGGAGTTTGGAGTACATTTGGACTGTTGAATGTTTGACAGCAATATAGTGTTCATCTCCTTCGTCAAGTGTCTTAACTTTGAACATATGACAGTACAGCACAGGAACAGGCCCTTCGGCCCACAATGTCCATGCCGAACGTGATGCCAAGTGAACTAATCTCCTCTGCCTGAGTGTGATCCATATCCTTCCATTCCCTGCACAACCCTGTGCCTTTCTAAAAGCCTCGTCAATTCCATTATCATATCTGCCTCTGTCACCACCCCTGGCAGCCCACTCCAGTCACCCACCACCATCTGTGTCAAAAAATGGGAACAGGTCCTTCAGCCCATCGAGTTCACACTGGCCATCGAGTTCACACTGCCCATCGAGTTCACACTGGACATTGAGATCACACTGGCCATCGAGTTCACACTGCCCATCGAGTTCACACTGCCCATCGAGTTCACACTGGACATCGAGATCACACTGGCCATTCGCCTCCCATCTCCCATTGACACTAATCCCCGCACATCTTCGTTACAGTTTTCCCCCCTCTCACCTTCAAGCTCTCCCCCCTAATCCTTGACATTTCCACCCTGGGAACAAGGTTCTGAATGTCTACCTTATCTATGCCGCTTGTTATTTTATATACTTCTGTCGGGTCTCCCCTCGATCTTTGGCGTCTCAACTCTATGTTCACAATGTTCCCGAACCTTGTCTCAAATGTGATTTTTGACAGATTATAATGTTTTAAGTTAAACATTCCTTACTTGCTCAAGTATCAATACTACCGTTGGGTCAAGTACTGTGACGTAGAGGTGGACACCAAGGAAGGTCTTGAAGCAGCAGGGAGTGTAAGTTGGCAGGGAGGGAATTCCCAAGTGCTCAGCTTCCAAGGACCCGTAAACCGAACTGACATTGAGGAGCAACTCATTCTGCAATGATCAGTAGTGAAGGATTGGTGGAGCATGGGATCATGGAATCAGAAGGTCACCCAACCTGGAATGGGAACAGGTCCTTCAGCCCATAGAGCTCACACTGGCCATCGAGTTCACACTGGCCATCGAGTTCACACTGGCCATCGAGTTGACACTGACCATCGAGTTCACACTGGCTATCGAGTTCACACTGTCCATCGAGTTCACACTGCCCATCGAGTTCACACTGCCCATCGAGTTCACGCTGTCCATCGAGTTGACACTGGCCATCGAGTTGACATTGGCCATCGAGTTCACACTGGCCATCGAGTTGACACTGCCCATTGAGTTGACACTGGCCATCGAGTTCACACTGGCCATCGAGTTCACACTGGCCATCGAGTTGACACTGCCCATCGAGTTGACACTGGCCATCGAGTTCACGCTGTCCATCGAGTTGACACTGCCCATCGAGTTGACACTGGCCATCGAGTTCACACTGGCCATCGAGTTGACACTGCCCATCGAGTTGACACTGGCCATCGAGTTCACACTGGCCATCGAGTTCACACTGGTCATCGAGTTCACACTGGCCATCGAGTTCACACTGGCCATCGAATTCAAACTGGCCATCGAGTTCATACTGGCCATCGAGTTCACACTGGCCATCGAGTTCACACTGGCCATCGAGTTCACACTGGCCATCGAGTTCACACTAGCCATCGAGTTGACACTGGCCATCGAGTTCACACTGGCCATCGAGTTAACACTGCCCATCGAGTTCACACTGGCCATCGAGTTCACACTGGCCATCGAATTCACACTAGCCATCGAGTTGACACTGGCCATCGAGTTGACACTGGCCATCGAGTTCACACTGGTCATCGAGTTCACACTGGCCATCGAGTTCACACTGGCCATCGTTCACACTGGCCATCGAGTTCACACTGCCCATCGAGTTCACACTGGCCATCGAGTTCACACTAGCCATCGAGTTCACACTGGCCATCGAGTTGACACTGGCCATCGAGTTCACACTGGTCATCGAGTTCACACTGGCCATCGAGTTCACACTGGCCATCGTTCACACTGGCCATCGAGTTCACACTGGCCATCGAGTTCACACTGGCCATCGAGTTCACACTGGCCATAGAGTTCACACTGGCCATCGAGTTTACACTGGCCATCCGCCTCCCATTGACACTAATCCTTCACTAATGCTACTTTGCTCATGCCACCTTCCCATCATCTAGATTCCACCACGCACTCTCTAGGGGCAATTTACAGGAGACCAATAATGTACCAATCCATAAACCTTTTGATTCTTCTTCAGAAGGCAAAGGAAGTTCAGGAGGTGGTCTGGATCGAACTCAGGTCTCTGGCACTGTGAGGCAGCAACTCGATCGCTGCACCACTGTGCCGCCCTTAATGAACAAACCTCTCATAAACTAAGGATATATTCTCAACCTTCTATTATGCGGCCCTTTGCACATTTTTATCTGCTCTCTCTCAGTAGCTATAACACTCTGTTCTGCACCCTGTTCAGGTGCTGTTTTTGCACTACCTCTTGTGCTCACGAATGGTTTGATTGTAATCACACATGGATGATCTAACTGGATAGCATGCAACGCAATGGTTTTTACTGCATCTCAATACACAGGAGAACAATGAACCAATGCGGGTGGAACTGCCAATCCCAACCAGAGCGCCTGGAGGAAACCCATTCATGGGGAGAACAAGCAAACTCCACACAGACAGCAGCAGAGGTCAGGAATGAGCACAGGTCACTGGATCTGTGAGGCAGCAGCTCTACCAGCTGCGCCATTGTGCTGTTCCTTACAGAACATCAAAGGCAGAACGGGACAGCACAGGAACAGGCCCTTCCACCCACAATGTCCATGCCGAACACGACGCCAAATGAAACTAATCTGCGCTGCCTGCGCGTGATCCACACCCCTCCATTCCCCTGCACATCCATGTGCACGTGATCCATACCCCTCCATTCCCCTGCACATCCATGTGCACGTGATCCATACCCCTGCACATCCATGTGCACGTGATCCATACCCCTCCATTCCCCTGCACATCCATGTGCACGTGATCTACACCCCTCCATTCCCCTGCACATCCATGTGCGCGTGATCCATACCCCTCCGTTCCCCTGCACATCCATGTGCATATCTTGTGTTGCTTGTGTTTCCAAGACGTGTTTGTCCAATGTTATTTGTCAAACTGGAATTTCTCGCTGACGATAATGATAACAGAGCGCCGTGCCAGGCTGAAGTTGCAGGGTGCACTCAGAGGTCACTGCTCTGTATTCTGTTCCAACCTCTGTCGTGGAAGCCACCAGCTGAGTGCCAGAGCGAGCTGGCTTGTGCTGAAGGTTGCCAACACTTTGGATCAAAAACACGGAAGACCAAGATTTATTGTCAGAAGAGGGCGGCCGGATCTGGCAGTCCATTCTGCTGGAGTTCCCGGGGAAACCAGTGAAGAGCCCAGTCTTCCTCTGGGGTCCCCATTGCTCGCGAAGACTCCATGCGATTTTAATTCATTTCATCTTTGAACTTGTTTTAAAATAATCTTTTAGTTGTTTGCTTTGAATGCCCTTGAAAATCCTCTTACATGGAGTCATAGAATCATACAGCGTGGAATGATCAACGGTGAAGGTCACCCAACGCGGGAAAGGCCCTTCAGCCCATCGAGTTCACACTGGCCATCCGCCTCCCATTGATACTAACCCTACAGCTGGGCATGTCCTCCTGCTCTGCACTGCACTCCTCCCATGGTCTTCGGCTTATGTTCTCACTCTCTGACCTCCCATTGAGCAGATAGAGTCGTAGATTCAAAAGGCACGGAAACAGACCCTTCGGCCCAACTTGCCCGTGCCGACCAAGATAGCCCATCTCTCCTAATCACGTGTGCCCACATTTTGCTCATATCTCTATGCCTTTCTTAACCATGTACCTCTCCAAATGTCTTGTTCCACCTTGGTTACAACCCATTCCCCACAGTCATCCCGGTTTCCCCCCAGGATCAGATACGTTCCATCCCCCTTGCAGTGTAACAAGCCTCTTCGGTCTCCTTCCACATTCTGGCGAAGGGTCTTCAACCTGCAAAGTTCACTCTGTTTCTCTTCCCACAGACTCGCCTACCCTGCCGAGTATTTCCAGATGTGCCTGGAATCATTTTGACTTATAAACCAGGTTTCAAAGATTTGCACAAGGATTTCTTTATTGAAATATGGAATTTGTTGCTCGTTCCCCAGGTCTGCTATAGGAAGGTGGCCGGGAGAGTGGGCCGATTGTAAGTCAGCTCCCATTGTACACAGGATGTTCGGAGATGGAAGGCGCTGTAGAAAGTCAAGCCTGTTTTCTGCGGCCACCGTTACTGGTGGCAGTTGGGGAACCATGTACATTTCTGGTCACCACATTACAGGAACGATACAATTGCAAGAGAGAGGGTGTCGGGGATATGAGAGTTATTCCAGGATATTTAAGCACGCAAATATTTTTTTTAGATTTTAGATTTAGATTTAGAGATACAGCGTGGAAACAGGCCTTTCGGCCCACCAGGTCCGCGCCGCCCAGCGATCCCCGCACATTAACACTATCCTACACCCACTAGGGATATTTTTTACATTTTCCCAGCCAATTAACCTACATACCTGTATGTCTTTGGAGTGTGGGAGGAAACCGAAGATCTCAGAGAAAACCCACGCAGTCACAGGGAGAACGTACAAATTCCGTACAGACAGCACCCGTAGTCAGGATCGAACCTGAGTCTCAGGCGCTGCATTCGCTGTAAGGCAGCAACTCTACCGCTGCGCCACCGTGCCACACAATAATACAGCACAGGAACAGGTTCCTTGGCCCATTGTATCTGTGCCGAACATGATGTCAAGTTAGACCAATCTCCTCTGCTGCACGTGATCCATGTCTCTCCGTTACCGGCATTTCCATGTGCCTATCTTAAATGCCATTATCGTATCTGCTCCACCACCACCCCTGGCAATGGATTCCAGGCATCCACCAATCTCTGTGGGCTAAATGCAGCTAAATGGAACTAGTTCAGTATGTCAGCAAGGTCAACACAGCCAAAGTGGGCCGCAGGGCCTGTTTCCATGCGACAATGCGTTATAGCTTCATAATTGTAGATGATGATTGTAGATTACACACAAAAATATGGAATACCTCAGCAAGTCAGACAGCATCTCCGCAGAACGGTGGCGCAGTGGTAAAGTTGCTGCCTTATGGCGCTTGCAGCGCCAGAGACCCAGGTTCCCTCTCGACTACGGGTGCTGTTTGTATGTTCTCCCCGTGACCGCATGGGTTTTCTCCGAGATCTTCAGTTTCCTCCCACACTCCAAAGATGTATAGGTATGTAGGTTAGTTGGCTTGGTGAATGTGTGTAGGAAAGTGTTAATGTGCAGGAATCGCTGGTTGGCGCGGACTTGGTGGGCCAAAGTGCCTGTTTCCACGCTGTATCTCTAAAAAAAAAGGAATAGGTGATGTTTCGGGTCAGACCACTTCTTCAGACTGAGAGTCAGGGGAAAGGAGAGATATAGACAGTGACATAGGCATAGAAAATAGGTGCAGGAGTAGGCCATTCGGCCCTTCGAGCCTGCACCGCCATTCAATATGATCATGGCTGATCATCCAGCTCAGTAACCCGTACCTGCCTTCTCTCCATACCCCCTGATCCCTTTAGCCACAAGGGCCACATCTAACTCCCTCTTAAATATAGCCAATGAACTGGCCTCAACTACCTTCTGTGGCAGAGAATTCCACAGACTCACCACTCTCTGTGTGAAGAAATGTTTTCTCATCTCGGTCCTAAAAGACTTCCCCCTTATCCTTAAGCTGTGACCCCTGGTTCTGGACTTCCCCAACATCGGGAACAATCTTCCCGCATCTAGCCTCTCCAACCCCTTAAGAATTTTATATGTTTCAATAAGATCCCCCCTCAGTCTTCTAAATTCCAGCGAGTATAAGCCTAGTCTATCCAGTCTTTCTTCATATGAAAGTCCTGCCATCCCAGGGATCAATCTGGTAAACCTTCTCTGTACTCCCTCTAAGGCTAGAATGTCTTTCCTCCGATTAGGAGACCAAAACTGTACACAATACTCCAGGTGCGGTGTCACCAAGGCCCTGTACAACTGCAGCAGAACCTCCCTGCTCCTATACTCAAATCCTCTTGCTATGACGTAGTGAGATATAGAATAAATAAATTAAATTTATGCAAAAAAAGTAATGATGATAAAGGACATTGTTAGCTGCAGTATTTGCTGGTTCTAGAGGTCAGTAAATAAGAACCCAGGTCTCTAATCTTCCAGTGGGTCTCTGCTGTAAGTGTCGGTCCTCCCAACCTTTAAGTTAGCATTCAGTGGTATATCTCTTAAAAAAGACGTTTGTTAAAATTAAAATTAAATGTCTGCCCTGCTTCAGATATAGCCACACACTTCGACTGCCAAAGCCTAATCCCACTGGGCAGAATTCTTGCTGCCATTTAATAAAAGAACTGGTGACTAGTAGACAAATAGCAGACAGCTAGACAATAGCAGACGGCATGGTGGCACAGCGGTAGAGTTGCTGCCTTACAGTGCTTGTAGCGTCCGAGTCCCGACTACGGGCACGGAGTTGGTACGTTCTGCCCGAGATCTTTGGTTTCCTCCCACACTCCAAAGAGTAACTCAGCGGGTCAGGCAGCATCTCTGGAGAGAAGGAATGGGTGATGTTTCGGGTCGAGACCCTTCTTCAGACTGATGTCAGGGGGGGGGTGGGACAAAGGGACGTACAGGTTTGTGGAATAATTGGCTTGGTAAATGTAAAAATTGTCTGTGTAGGATAGTGTTAATAAGCGGGGATCGCTGATCGACGCAGACCCAGTGGGCCAAAGGGTCTGTTTCTGCGCTGTATCTCTAAACTAAACGAAACTAAACTGAATATACTGCAAAGCCTCCTTCGATTAAGTTAGTCATTTCTGGTTGTTTCATATATGATTGGATGAAGCAAGCAGTTATTTGACTATGAACGTCGGGGGTGGTTGTGGGATGCAAGGTGGCTGTGGACAATCAATATGATTTGCCTGATATCTGATTTGTTTAAACTCCAAAAGTCAGCCTTTAAAAGGATAAAACAATGCATGGTTCACCCTGGTGATAAGCAGAAAGGCCTGTGACAGTATAAAGACCATTTCAACAATGCAAGATGATTAAAGGCATTTATGAGTTGTGGTAGAAAAGGTGAAAATTGATATTAGTTTATTATTATCACGTGTACTGAGATATAGTAAAAAACTTTGTGTGCTATCCTTTCAAACCATACTAAACACGAGCACAATCAAGTCAAGTTTACAAGTGTGTGTGTGTGTGTGTGTGTGTGTGTGTGTGTGTGTGTGTGTGTGTGCATGCGCCTGTGTGCGTGGGTGTGTTTGTGCACATGTGTGTTTAGTCACATGTTTGCATGTTTATGACGGAGTTTCCCCACGTAAACATATTTGTGAACGTTAGCATGTGTATGATAATAATGACATGTCCCAGGTGGGAGAACGGCACATTCAGTCTCTTCAGGAACATCACATTCTCTCAGCGACTACATTCCAGAAATACCTAGAAGCTGGCCTCGATGAAGCCGTTCCTAACATTAGCTACCCTCCAATCCACAGGAACTGATCCTGAATCTACAGAACATTGGAAAATGATCACCAATACGTCCACGATTTCTAGAGCCACTTCCTTAAGTACCCTGGGATGCAGACCATCAGGCCCTGGGGATTTATCGGCCTTCAGTTCCATCAGTCTACCCAACACCATTTCCTGCCTAATGTGAATTTCCTTCAGTTCCTCCGTCACCCTAGGACCTCTGGCCACTAGTACATCTGGGAGATTTCATCGTGTATCTGTACCCTGTGAATGGCTCGATTGTCTTTGCGCTGACTGGTTAGCACGCAACAAGTAGCTTTTCACTGTACCTCAGTACACATGACAATAAACTAAACTCATCCACTCAACTCAACTCAGAGGGAAGAGAGGCGGAAGTGGGAGAGTTTAGAATGGAGAACCCATTCCTCCTCTCCAGAGATGCTGCCCCCTGCCCCGCTGAGTTACTCCAGCATTTTAGGCCTATCTTCGAAGAGTTTGCAAGGAAGTTGCAAAGGGACAATCCGATGGGAATTGTGAAAGGGAAGACCTCCACCACCTTCTCAAGGGCAGTCAGGAATTGGCAACGAGTGCTGGTCTTGAGTATGAAAGGCAATGTGTCTGTGTTCCCTCTGCGTGCAGTCAGCGGGGGGGCCGGATTCAACTATGAACTGCTGTTCCATGTGTTCCTGCCCAGTTCTTTCATTTTAGACCGAGCACCTGATCTGTTTAGGAATTGGTATTTCAACACTAACCTGCAGTTCAGCCTCGGAGGGCACGGAGTGGGTAGACTCACATTCAAGAAGCTGCACGTCTAACGTGACTTCCAGTTGATGTTAGCCAACTGCTTCTCTTTGTCGTATTGAAAGGCCATGACTTTTATTGGGTGCTTATTAAACATTGTGCTTTCTGTTTATTGTTCATTCATCGTGAGTTATTCATCGTGTGTAGGAAGGAACTTCAGATGCTGGTTTAAACTGAATATTATTCATAATTCAGGGGATGAATTATTAATTTTCTTTCTGCATTCATTCTTTTTTGTTTGATCTGTCTCTCTCTTGTTCCTTCTCTTCCTCTAACTCATACTCTCTCTCTCTCTCTCTCTCTCTTTCTCCCTTTCCTCTCCATTGCTCTCCCTTTCCCTCACTCAGGGCAGTATCTCTGGAGAAAATGGACAGGTGACGTTTCAGGTCGGGACCGTTCTTCAAACTCCTCAAACGTTAACCCAATTATCCTTGGGATCATTCTCGTAAACCTCCTATGGAACCTTTCCAACACCAGCACATCCTTCCTCAGATATGGGACCCAAAACTGTTCACAATATTCCAAGTGCGGCCTGATCAGTGCCTCGTACAGCCTCAGCATTACATCCTTGCTTTTATATTCTGGCCCTCTTGAAATTAAATGCTAATATTGCATTTGCCTTCCTTACTACTATCTATCTATGTCACAACCCCTTATTTTACCTTTGGACTTTGACGGGTGCACATTTTGAAGGAAAACTGAATGTTGGGAATAGCCAGCCGGTCAGGCAGCATCGATGGAGAGGGAAAAATGGTTACCGTTTCAGATCAGCGACTTTTCCTCAGAATATTACTTATAGAAAGGAGCCACAAGGAGCTGCAGATGCTTGCACGACAGGCAAGTGAGGCGGTGATAGTACGCATGTGATGCACAGAGAACTACGATGACCTTGAAGACACGCGACCTCTGGCAGGGCATCACCTAAACCCATAGGAAGGAACTGCAGATGCTGGTTTAAACTGAAGATGGACACAAAATGCTGGAGTGACTCAGCCAGACAGGCAGCATCTCTGGAGAGAAGGAATGGGTGACCTTTCAGGTCGAGACCCTTCTTCAGACTGAAAGTCACCCTTTCCTGTGACTCTCAGTCTGAAGAAGGGTCTCGACCCGAGACGTCACCCATTCCTTCTCTCCAGAGATGCTGCCTGTCTGGCTGAGTTACTCCAGCATTCAGTGTCTATCTCCTGGTGATGACTTGACTGGGAATGTGCACAAGAATACCAGATCAGACATTCATCAAACTCCAAACACACAATTTGTTCTTGACGTGTCTGCCATTTGCCAACCTAATTCTCTGTTTTACTGTGGTCAGGAAATGTGATGTGAGTGTTCTGTTACCCCATGTCTATTTGGAAATTGCAGTTCACATCAACAGTGGCACAGCAGGCTAATCTACCGTCTCACAGTGCCAGAAACCCGGGTTCGATCCTGATCTCGGGTGTTGTCTGTGTGGAGTTTGCACGTTCTTCCTGTGGGTTTCTCCCGAGGGCTCCGGTCTCCTCACACTTCCCACAGGCGTGTGGGTTTGTTGGCTAATCGGCCTCTGCAAACTGCCTCAAAAGGTGAATAGTGTGCAGTTAGTGGCGTGGAAAGTGGGATAACTTGGAACTACTGTGGACGGGTGATCGATGGTTGGCATGGACTAGGTGGGCTGAAGGGCCTGTTTCCATGCTGCATCTTTCGATCTGTCTTTCAATCAATCCCACGCCTTGCAAGCATCTGGTTTCTCGTTCTCTCGTTAAACATTTGACTTGAGTCTGCATTGAAGCAGCATGGGCACAACTCCCAATTAAATGTTTTATACCTGCCACTCACTCGAAGAATTCATTTACAATCGTTGGACCTCGTAGTATAAATGAGGAAGCTATAATTAGCTAATCGCAGCGAAGGTGGCAAACAACGTGTGCCTGATCTGTCACCAGCCAGACGGATAGATTTGAAACATGGTCCAGATATTGCGCCTTGTGTAATCACAGGATATCTCCGAGCATTTCCATCCAAAGACGTCAGAGGTCTGGGCAACACAGATACAGGCTCTTCGGCCCACTGTGTCCATGTCAACCGTCGTGCTGCAACTCAACAGGTCAGGCAGCATCCATGGAGGGAATGGACAGGTGACATTTCAGAGGGAACAATAGACAACAGACAATAGGTGCAGGAGTAGGCCATTCGGCCCTTCGAGCCAGCACCACCATTCAATGTGATCATGGCTGATCATTCTCAATCAATACCCCGTTCCTGCCTTCTCCCCATACCCCCTGTCAGTCTGAAGGAGGGTCCCGACCTGAAGCTTTGCCTGCCTGTTCTCTCCACAGGTGCTGCCTGATGGATTGTGTCACTTTATGTTTTGCTCAAGATTCCAGTATCTGCACTTCCTTGTGTCTCTCATTGGGGAAACACTGGCAGCCAATGTGTGCAGAGCAAGGGTTCACACACGACAATGTGAAAGTGGGCAGTTGTCCATCACGTCACCCTGCTACCCTGTCTCTTAATCCCGCCCCTCTACCTCCCCCCCCCCTCACTTGGTTTACAGCTGACCATCATCCACCACCTCACCTGGATCCAACTATCTCCAGCCAGCCTCTCCCTGCCATCTACCCTCTCTCTCCACCGTCAGTCCTGATACTGGACCTCGACCCAAAACCCTCTGCCTGACCACAGATGCTGCCTGACCTGCTGTGTTCCTCCAACAGTTTGTTTTTGAGCTAGTTATAGTTTGTTGACATCTGAAGGGGCACAAATAAAACCCAGGACACTCAGGAGGTTCCAAATAGAAGCCGTTAGCAAGTCAGGCAGCATCTGTAGTAAGAGAAACACAGTGAACTTACTGGGTCAAAGAGCCTTTGTCAGAAGTGACCTGAAACATTAACTCGGTCCCTCACACCACAGATGCTGTCTGACATGCTGAGTGTTTCCAGTGTTTTGTCTGCCTTTAGGTCATGTTTCCAGCACCTGCACTTGTTTTATCTTCCCGTGGGACATCTCTGCTCCTCTGCTTCCAGCAGTGTGATGGAGCCATTACCAGCTGACCGTGTCAGTTCAATGTCTCATCCCGACACCTGCATTTCTTCACTTCTGCACCCATCAGTGCAGCACCCGTCAGTGTAGCACCCATCAGTGCACCACCCATCAGTACAGCACCCATAAGTGCAGCACCCATCAGTGCACCACCCATCAGTGCACCACCCATCAGTGCACCACCCATCAGTACAGCACCCATCAGTGCACCACCCATCAGTACAGCACCCATCAGTGCACCACCCATCAGTGCACCACCCATCAGTACAGCACCCATCAGTACAGCACCCATCAGTACAGCACCCATCAGTACAGCACCCATCAGTGCAGCACCCATCAGTACAGCACCCATCAGTGCAGCACCCATCAGTGCACCACCCATCAGTGCACCACCCATCAGTGCAGCACCCGTCAGTGCACCACCCATCAGTACAGCACCTATCTCTCTTGCGGTAATATTTATTCTTGGAAATGAGGCATGAACCTATGACTCAGTGCCCTGGTGCAACAGCACCGCACACCACGCCAGTGTGTGATCAGATACCGTTTATTACATGCACTCACTTCCCTGTGTCAACATATCCCTTCCCTTTTAATCTGAATGGAGTGAGGTGCTGTTGTGATGATGGCAGAACTGCAGCCAGTAATTACCACGTTCCTCCTGCAAACATCCTGACAATGACCACGTCCTAATTGACTCAAATCACAGGTGGTACTTTCAAGACCGAAAAGCATTGCACCCAATTTCTCACTGTGTCCACCCTGCTGACCTGGAGATGAAGTGAGTAGATGAAGAATGAAGAAGGGACTGGACCCGAAACATCACCCATTCCTTCTCCCCAGAGATGCTGCCTGTCCCGCTGAGTTACTCCAGCGTTCTGTGTCTACCTGGAGATGAAGTGGCCCAGATCCCGTCAGGGTGGTTTCTCTTCACCCTGCCCTTTGTTCAGTGGGTTTGTGGTTCTGCCTTAAGACTTCCTTCACCAACACTCTGTTAATAATAAAAAGACATAAAGGGCTGGAGTAATTCAGCAGGTCAGGTGGCATCACTGGAGAACATGGACAAGTGATATTTCACGTCGGGAATGAACAGGCTCGATGCAGGAAAACGGTTTCCCGATGTTGGGGGAGTCCAGAACCACGGGTCACAGTTTAAGATTAAGGGCTAGGCCATTTAGGACTGAGATGAGGAAAAACTTTTTCACCCAGAGAGTTGTGAATCTGTGGAATTCTCTGCCACAGAGGCCAATTCACTGGATGTTTTCGGCTCGAAGGGCTGAATGGCCTACTCCTGCAGCTATTTTCTATGTTACCATGTCTATGTTTCTATGGGATGCTTGTTCGGGCTCCTGCAATTTGTAAACCAGCATCTGCAGTTCCTTGTGATTCTCTTTTATTAAAAGTACAATCGCCAAGAGAGTCTCAAAACATGGGACAACATAGGGCAGGTAAACACAGGAACGGGCACCTCGGCCCACAGTGTTTGAGCCCAACGTGATGCCTAGACTGATCTCATCTGCTTGTACATGATCCATATCAGTCTGTTCCCTGCACTTCCTTTCATGTGCCTATCTAAAAGCCTCTTAAACACCACCATAGTATCTGCCTCCACCACAACCCCTGGCAACGTATTCCACACCTCCACCACTATCTGTGTAAATACACTTGGCCCGTACTTCTCCATTAATCTTCCCCCTCTCGCCTTATAGCTATGCTCACTAGCGTTGGACATTTCCTCGCTGGGATAAAGGCCCGGAATGTCCACCCTATCCATGCTCTCGTCAGTCTGAAGAAGGGTCTCGACCCGAAACGTCACCCGTTCCTTCTCTCCCGAGATGCTGCCTGACCTGCTGAGTTACTCCAGCATTTTGTGAATAAACCTCTCATAATGTTGTGTACTTCTATCAAGTGTCCCTCAACTGGCATTCCAGAGAAAATAATCCAAGTCTATCCAACCTCTCCCTTCTAATCCAGGCAGCATTCCGGTAAACCTCCTCTGTACTCTCTCCTCAGCCTCACATCCTTCCTGTAACGGGGTGACGAGAACTGCATGCAATACTCCAAATGCAGCCGAACCACAGTCCTAGAGAGTTGCGTCATGAGTTCCTGGGGACTCTCTTGGCGAACGTGCTTCCGAGGCATTGCATGAAGCCCCTTGAAGTTTCCGAGTCTCAGGAGGTAGCTGCTCTGAAACTCTACTGCACCCGGGATCCAGTGCTCCATTGCCTGTGTCGTTCCTCGTCATGGATCCTTCACTGGGAGTCAGTCGGTGGGAGAAGACACGTAGGTCACAGACTGAGGGAGGGTGGGGGAGGATGGGGCCTGGAGCTGGGGGTGGGGAGCGGAAGGGGAGGGGTAGTTTTCGGGTTGTCAGGGGAGGTGGTGACATCATCGGTGATGGCATGGTGAGGGTGATGTGAGAGTAGGTGTCTGGGAGATGTAATGGGTCTGTTGAAAGATTTGGGGGAGTGGGCAGTGGCGGCGGGGGGGTGGGGGGACGGGGGAAGAGTGATAGGGTGGTGGGACTAAACCTTGGGAAGGTTGATGCCCAAACCGTTAGCAGCCAAACATGGAACTTGAGCTGCACAATGTGGAAACAGACCCTTTGGCCCAACTTGTCTGTGTTGACCAAGTTGGCATGATGGGCTGGTCCCATTTGTCTGCATTTGGCCCACGTCCCGCTAAACTCTTCCTGTCCACATATCAGTGCAAATGGTTTTTGAAAGTTGTACTTGTTTCCGCATGTCGAGCTTCCACTGGCAGCTCATTCCAGAGTGGACAAGGATTCAGCCTCTGAGCCCCAGGCTATAAAGCCCAGGCTGGGAGGTTAGTCCTTCCTATTTGCCCTTTACCATGGAGGCTTCATGACCATTGAAATGGATGTCCTCGTATTCACACCCCCCCCCCCCCCCCCCACTGGCGACATTTTATCTGTGCCCGTGTCTGACAGCAGTATTTGCAGTTCCCACCATCAATATTTAACTAACTTCATTGTTCTTATCAGACCTGTCTTGATCTGATTTCTTTTGTGTTGGAAGCCCACGTGATTGGGCAACGCACTAAGATTCCAGACGGTTCGGAGATTGATTCCACGTTAGTTACAGGGACTCTCAGTTTTAGTTTAATTTCACAGATGCGGCTTGGATACAGGCCCTTCGGCCCACCGAGTCCGTGCCGAAGAAGGGTCTCGAAAGTACTCGACAGCACATTCGCCGGTCTGAAGAAGGGTCTCGACCCAAAACGTCACCCATTCCTTCTCTCCAGAGATGCTGCCCGGCCCGCTGAGTTACTCCAGCTTTTTGTGTCTATCTCCGGATCCATGCCGACCATCAATCACCCATTCGCACCAGTTCTATGTTATCCCATTTTGGTCAGCATGGACAAGTTGGGCCAAAGGGTCTGTTTCCGCGTTGTATAGCTCTCGGCCATTCGGCCCATCAAGTCTACTAAGCCATTCTATCTTTCCCTCTCAACCCCATTCTCCTGCCTTATCCCCATAACCTCTGACACCTGTACTAATTAAAAATCAGTCAATCTCCATCTTAGAAATATCAATTGACGGCCTCCACAGTCTTCTGTGGCGCAGAAATTCCACATATTTACCACCCTCTGATTAAAGAAATGCCTCCTCATCTTTCTGAAGGTACGTCCTTTTATTCTGAGGCTGTGGCCTCTAGTCCGAGACTCTCCCTTGAGTGGAAACATCCAACTCAAGTTAGTGGGACCCTGCTCACTAATTGGGAGTTGAGAGATCTGAATATCATCCTTCCAAAGGTTTAGTCCCCACCACATCTTCATTTCCCCACCCCTCTCCCCCTCCCACCCTTTGCTCCCCGCCTCTTCCAACATGCTGGTTACATCTCCACCCAGACCAGCCATCTACCCTCACATTGCCTCCACAGCCCCATCCCTGATTACAGTGCAACTCCTGAAGAAGGGCCCCGCCACCCAAAATATCGCTTGCCCATTCCCTCCACAGATGCTGCCTGACCCCTGAGTCCCTCCAGCACCTCCCTCAAGATTCTGGCATCTGCAGTTCTTTGTGTCTTGACAATACCACTTCCACTGACATTCCTAAAACTTACCCCCTCCCCCCCTTCAACATCCACCCTCAACATCCACCCTCATTCCCATTCCCAGTCTTTCACCGAGTTGATGATCTTCCAGCAGCACCAGATTTCCGTCTCTGAATGCGTCCCTGGGAACAGGTCATAATTCAGAGAGTCCTCTGTTGAGGAGCTGTTCAGGATAAACCCATGACAGGGACCCTTGCAACCTTCCATTCATTCTGTCTATTCCCCTATCGGCTTCCTACGCTACAAGGAATAAAGTCCTAGCCTGCCCAACCTCTCCCTACAGCTCAGGCCTTTGAGTCCTGGCAACATCTAGAACCAGGGGTCACAGTTTAAGAATAAGGGGTAGGCCATTTAGGACTGAGATGAGGAAAAACCTTTTCACCCAGAGAGTTGCGAATCTGTGGAATTCTCTGCCACAGAAGGCAATGGAGGCCGATTCACTGAATGGTTTCAAGAGAGAGTTAGATTTAGCTCTTAGGGCTAAAGGAATCAAGGGATGTGGGGAAAAAGCAGGAACGGGATACTGATTTTAGATGATCAGCCACGATCATATTGAATGGCGGTGCTGGCTCGAAGGGCTGCTCCTGCACCTATTTTTCGATATTTCTCTCCTCGTAAATGTTCTGTGCACTCTTTTTTACAGCCTAGTGGCAGGGGGATCAAGACACAAGTGGAATTTAAATTCTGTAAACTCGTATTTAAGTGAGAACAGCTGTTCTAATAAGTGAAGACCGCGATTGATGTGAAGAATGATAATCAGGGGCGGAGATTTGTCCTCCTTATCTACTTGGTCTCTGGTGTAACCTCAGAACCACTTGGTGCAGTCCTTCAACCCATCCTGTCACCGCCACGAGGATTGGCAGTCAATGCCTAAACCCGTAAAACAAACAAGTAATGAAAACCTTGGTCTTTTGACTTCAATCCAAAGCACCACGGGAAGGGACGGGACAGGACGGGACAGCGAGTGGTTTCTGCAAAATTGCCATCCAGGCAAAAAAAACGCCCAACTGGGGTGAACGCCACGACACTGAGAAGGCCTACTTGCCTCCGAATCGGAGTCTGTGTCACTCACCGACACACAGCTCCATCCTCACACCGCTTGGACTGGACGTCAGCAGTACTGGATCAAATATCTTTATCTTCGGAGGACGTTTGTTAGCATTGTTTGTCGTTTGTTGTTCTTCAATTGCTTTGGAAAAACTGCGTCATATTTTATCAGGTCAAACTTCTCTTGATTTGAAGTATTCCAGGGTTAATCTCACATTGTTCGAGAGTTAACACTGTTTGATGTTCCATATCTTCAGCTTGATATGCTGCTTTGTGAATGATGCTCCTACGAAATAGAATTTAGTCTTTAACGAAATATCCACACGGTATTATCCAGAACAGTACCTGCTATGTCTCTTGACAATAACTGTTTGTTTATGCAATAACAGCCATTGAATAGCCAGTTTTTCAATCAGATGTTTGAGGTATTTATATTGACTCAAACATAAGTCTTTTCTGGCTTAACGTTCAGATAATACTTCAGTAATATCTGCACAATGATGGATTATTGGGGCAAGAGTTTGTTGACGCTTTGGTAATTGTATAAAGTAATTTGTCAGTGTTTCATTTTGCTGCTTAATAATGTTCTTTCCCAAGACCTGGTGCTATTGAACAAGATTTGGAAGACCCTGAAAGATTTTTTTTTTTTCCTGAACAGATGAAACGATCTGAGAGCTGGCAGCAAACCAAAGAAACGTCTAACTGATGCCAATTGCTCAGCAGACCTGGTGTTTCGCTTGCTGAACCTTCTATACACACAGCTTAGTTTAGAAATACAGCGCGGAAACAGGCCCTTCGGCCCACCGAGTCCACGCCGACCAGCGATTCCCGCACATTAACACTATCCTACACCCACTAGGGACAATTTTTAAATTTACGAAGCCAATTAACCTACAAACCAGTACGCCTTTGGAGTGTGGGAGGAAACCGAAGATCTTGGAGAAAACCCACGCAGGTCACGGGGAGAACGTACAAACTACGTACAGACAGCAGCCGTAGTCGGGATTGAACCGGGGTCTCTGGGGCTGCATTCGCTGTAAGGCAGCAACTCTAACGCTGCGCCACCGTCTATCCCCTCTATCAGCTCCCACGACCCATTCCCACCACCTCCACCCATCTAGCTCGTAGCTTGTTGCCTCTGCATTTGACTTGACCACTACTGGCTGTGGTCCCACTGCACTCCCATTGTACGCTCCACAACCTCTCCCACCCACGTCCGGACTCACCCCAAGGTCCAAACGCCATCAAATCAGTCGCCCTGTGCTCCAATCAAATTTTGTTTTAGTTGTAGAGATACAGTGCTGGAAACAGGCCCTTCGGCCCACCGAGTCCGTGCCGACCAGCAATCCCCTTACACTCACACCATCCTTCACACGCTAGGGACAATTTACAATTTTTACCAAAACCAATTAGCCCACCAACCAGTACGTGGGAGGAAACAGGAGCATCCAGGGAAATCCCATTTGGTCAATGGTAGAACGTACAAACTTCGTACAGACATCACCCGTAGTCAGCATTGAACCTGGCGCCCTGGTGCTGCAAGGTAGCAACGCTACCGCCACGCCACCGTGCCACCTTACCCAACATGCAGGCATGCTGACTACCACATGAGCAAAAAAATCACTTTTGAATTTTTCATCCTTATTTTCCAATACCTTCACGGTCTCACCCTTTCCTCGCTCAGTAATTCCCCTGCAGCCCCCAACACTTTGAGATCCCTGCACTCCATCCGTTCCAACTCCACGATCTTCCGTAAATTGAGCCACTCCACTACACGCTACCCAAACCGCTCTGCTTCTCTCTCTCTCTTCCTTTAAGTTCAGCTTTGCTCCTGTCTCCTTGACCACAACATTTGGGACAAGATGATGCAGCTGTACGAGTTGCCGGTGAGGCCACGCGTGGAATACAGTGTGCGGCTCTGGCTGCTCAGCTAAAGGAATTAAGGCAAAGAAATAAGTTCCGACCAGAAGAGTTACCAGAGGAAGCTATAGAAGCAGATACAATGACCTTTAGAGACATTCTGGACAGATGGGTTGACTTGAGTTGAGTTTAGTTTATTGTCAGGTGTACTGAGGTACAATGAAAGACTCTTGTTGCGTGCTAACCAGTCAGTGGAAAGACAATGCATGATTACAGTCAAGATATCCACAGCGTACAGATACATGACAAAGGAATTAACGTGAATGTAATTTTGTGCAAGATGAAGCCAGTAAAGTCAATAGACAATAGACAATAGACAATAGGTGCAGGAGTAGGCCATTCAGCCCTTCGAGCCAGCACCGCCATTCAATGCGATCATGGCTGATCACTCTCAATCAGTACCCCGTTCCTGCCTTCTCCCCATACCCCCTCACTCCGCTATCCTTAAGCGCTCTATCCAGCTCTCTCTTGAAAGCATCCAACGAACTGGCCTCCACTGCCTTCTGAGGCAGAGAATTCCACACCTTCACCACCCTCTGACTGAAAAAGTTCTTCCTCATCTCCGTTCTAAATGGCCTACCCCTTATTCTCAAACTGTGGCCCCTTGTTCTGGACTCCCCCAACATTGGGAACATGTTATCTGCCTCTAATGTGTCCAATCCCCTAATTATCTTATATGTTTCAATAAGATCCCCCCTCATCCTTCTAAATTCCAGTGTATACAAGCCCAATCGCTCCAGCCTTTCAACATACGACAGTCCCGCCATTCCGGGAATTAACCTAGTGAACCTACGCTGCACGCCCTCCATAGCAAGAATATCCTTCCTCAAATTTGGAGACCAAAACTGCACACAGTACTCCAGGTGCGGTCTCACCAGGGCCCGGTACAACTGTAGAAGGACCTCTTTGCTCCTATACTCAACTCCTCTTGTTACGAAGGCCAACATTCCATTGGCTTTCTTCACTGCCTGCTGTACCTGCATGCTTCCTTTCATTGACTGATGCACTAGGACACCCAGATCTCGTTGAACTCCCCCTCCTCCTAACTTGACACCATTCAGATAATAATCTGCCTTTCTATTCTTACTTCCAAAGTGAATAACCTCACACTTATCTACAGGAACTGATCCTGAATCTATAGAACATTGAAAAATGATCTCCAATGCTTCCACTATTTCTAGAGCCATCTCCTTAAGTACTCTGGGATGCAGACCATCAGGCCCTGGGGATTTATCAGCCTTCAGTCCCATCAGTCTACCCAAAACCATTTCCTGCCTAATGTGGATTTCCTTCAGTTCCTCCATCACCCTAGGTTCTCCGGCCCCTAGAACATTTGGGAGATTGTATGTATCTTCCTCAGTGAAGACAGATCCAAAGTAACGGTTTAACTCGTCTGCCATTTCTTTGTTCCCCATAATAAGTTCCCCTGCTTCTGTCTTCAAGGGACCCACATTTGCATTGACTATTTTTTTCCTCTTCACGTACCTAAAAAAACTTTTGCTATCCTCCTTTATATTATTGGCTAGTTTACCCTCGTACCTCATCTTTTCTCCCCGTATTGCCTTTTTAGTTAACTTTTGTTGCTCTTTAAAAGAGTCCCAATCCTCTGTCTTCCCACTCTTCTTTGCTATGTTATACTTCCTCTCCTTAATTTTTATGCTGTCCTTGACTTCCCTGGTCAGCCACAGGTGTCTCTTACTCCCCTTAGAGTCTTTCCGCCTCTTTGGAATAAATTGATCCTGCAACCTCTGCATTATTCCCAGGAATACCTGCCATTGCTGTTCTACCGTCTTCCCTGCTAGGGCCTCCTTCCAGTCAATTTTGGCCAGCTCCTGCCTCATGCCTCTGTAATCCCCTTTGCTATACTGTAATACCGACACTTCCGATTTCCCTTCTGCCTTTCCATTTGCAGAGTAAAACTTATCATGTTGTGATCACTGCCTCCTAATGGCTCTTTTACCTCTAGTCCCCTTATCAGATCAGGATCATTACACAACACTAAATCCAGAATTGCCTTCTCCCTGGTAGGCTCCAGTACAAGCTGTTCTAAGAATCCATCTCGAAGGCACTCTACAAACTCTCTTTCCTGGGGTCCATTTCCAACCTGATTTTCCCAGTCTACCTGCATGTTGAAATCTCCCATAACCACCGTAGCATTACATTTTTGACACGCCAATTTTATCTCCTGATTCAACTTGCACCCTACGTCGAGGCTACTGTTTGGGGGCCTATAGATAACTCCCATTAGGGTCTTTTTACCCTTACAATTTCTCATTTCTATCCATACTGATTCAACATCTCCTGATTCTATGTCACCCCTTGCAAGGGAATGAATATCATTCCTTACCATCAGAGCAACCCCACCCCCTCTGCCCACCTGTCTGTCTTTTCTATACGTTGTGTACCCCTGAATATTCAGTTCCCAGCCCTGGTCCTCTTGTAGCCATGTCTCAGTGATCCCTACAACATCATACTTGCCCATGACTAACTGAGCCTCAAGCTCATCCACTTTATTTTTTATACTACGCGCATTTAAATACAACACTTTAACTTCTATATTTATCTCCCCTCTCAAATCGTTCACAATTGGCCCTGCCCTTAATTTCTTTTCCCCTCTAGAACTTCTGTTCCCATTCTTCCGAGAGTCTTTTGCAATATCTCCTGTATTCCCTTTTACCTCATCTTCATATTCACAATTTGTTAACCCCTCCCCCCCACTATTTAGTTTAAAGCCACAGGTGTCACACTAGCAAACCTGCCTGCCAGGTCTCTAATGTGGTAGATATTAGTTCAGGACTGCTCTGTAGTTGTGGTATGATGGTTCAGTTCAGTTCAGATAAATGGATAGGAACGGTTTATAGGGTTTTGGGACCAATACAGGCAAATTGAAATAGACCAGGCTGTCATGGACAAAGTGGGCCGAAGGGCCTGTTTCCATGCTGAACAGCTCTACGACTCAATGATAGAGCATTATTTCATCCGTTCTTGGGAAATGCTGTGAGTTTGGACGTGCTGCAGCAAAGATAGTTGTAGCTATTGAGAAGCGGTTGTGCAATCTCAACATGTTTCACTGGGAATTCTCTGAAAGCACAGCGACATGAGATACTGTAAATGCTGTGGCCTGGAGCTACAGAGTTTTGAAAGCCAAAACGTCGTCCATCACTCTGCCTCCATAGATGCTATTTGATCCACTGAGTTCCTCCAACAGTTTGTTAGCTACATATTTGAAAGTGTTTTTATTACAAAGTATTTCTGAAGGGACAGCAACATTTCTGGTGATCACTTATTAACAGTTCCAGAGGAGTAGTAAACAGCACGATAGATCTGAAACCAAACAAACGTGCTTTACAAACTTATGCACTTTCTTCATTAATCCTAAGCATAATTTCCTCACTAACAGCCTCTGCATTATCTGTATACTAAACGTACAATAGAAAGGTTAAACAGGTTCCTACTTGCCAATCTTGGGGTTTTTAAGCTTTGGACACAATTACTCAGGCACGATCGGCATGATTGATTGAAAGATACAGCGTTGAAACAGGCCCTTCGGCCCACCGCTGAGTCTACGCCGACCATTGTTCGCCCATTCCCATGTTGTTTGTTATCCCACTTTCACATCCACTCCCTGCACACTAGGGACAATTTACAGAGGCCAATTAACCTACAAACCCGCACATCGTTGGAACGTGGGAGGAAAAGGCAGCGCCTGGAAGAAACCCTGCCAATCTGCGAGGGCCCTATTTGATCCCACCGTTTACTCTCTCACTGGTCACCAACTCCTAATACACACTGGTATTACTAATCCACAATGGTATTATTATAGACAATAGACAATAGGTGCAGGAGTAGGCCATTTGGCCCTTCGAGCCAGCACCGCCATTCAATGTGATCATAGCTGATCATTCTCAATCAGTACCCCGTTCCTGCCTTCTCCCCATACCCCCTGACTCCGCTATCCTTAAGAGCTCTATCTAGCTCTCTCTTGAATGCATTCAGAGATTTGGCCTCCACTGCCTTCTGAGGCAGGGAATTCCACAGATTCACAACTCTGACTGAAAAAGTTTTTCCTCATCTCAGTTCTAAATGGCCTACCCCTTATTCTTAAACTGTGGCCCCTTGTTCTGGACTCCCCCAACATTGGGAACATGCTTCCTGCCTTTAACGTGTCCAACCCCTTAATAATCTTATATGTTTCGATAAGATCCCCTCTCATCCTTCTAAATTCCAGTGTATACAAGCCTAGTCGCTCCAGTCTTTCAACATATGGCAGTCCCACCATTCCGGGAATTAACGCTGCACGCCCTATGCTGCACATCCTCAATAGCAAGAATATCCTTCCTCAAATTCGGAGACCAAAACTGCACACAGTACTCCAGGTGTGGTCTCACAAGGGCCCTGTACAACAGCAATCTGCAATTCCACCTGCTCTAACCTTGTTTACTAACATATTGTGTCAGATTAGTTTAGTTTAGTTTTGAGAAACAGAGTTGGAAACAGGTCCTTCGGCCCACCAAGTCCACACCAACCAGCCATCCCCGCACACACTGGGGACAATTTACATTTATACCAAGCCAATTAACCTACAAACCTTTGGAGTGTGGCAGGAAACCGAAGATCTCAGAGAAAACCCACGCAGGTCACGGGGAGAATGTACAAACTCCGTACAGACAAGCGTTCGTAGTCAGGATCGAACCGGGTCTCTGGCGCTGTAAGGCAGTAGCTCCACCGCTACGACACAGTGCCGCCCTAACCAAAGATCTTACCGAAGGCCTTCTGAAAATCCATGTGCAGATATCTACTTAGATTCTCCACATCACCTCTACATCCTCAAACAACTCCAACAAAGGATCAAATGAGATTCTCCTTTCATCAGTCTACACTCTATATTACTAATTCTATATAAAGTCTCTTGATGTCATATACTTTATTGTAGACTCTAGATACTTCCCCCTCACTGACGTGAGACGTGCAGGTTGTGTGTTGCCTCCTTTCTCCCTTCCTTCATTCTTCATGAGCAAGGCCACCTATGCTTCCTTCCAATTCCCAGGCCTCATTCATTGCTCTGCAGGATTTTGGAAGAAGCTAACCTGAGCTTCCACGAAATCTCCAGCCATCTCTTTCAAAGCTGGGGTGTAGATATCGCACCCTTGGAATATGTTTGCTCTCTGTTTCATGAACTTTTCCAGTAATATTTCTTTACTGTTACTTATTTCTTTTATTTCCTAATTCACACTGGACTCTCATCTCCCCAGTATCTCTGGGAACCTTTCTGGGGTCTTCCATTAAGACCTACACAGCGAATTTGTTTAATATTTTTGCTACTTCTTTATTCCCTGTGATAAATTCTCTCATTGTTATCTGTTCATTTGTTGTCACTAGTCTTTCCTTTTAAAAAAAAATTCTTCTTTGCTTCTTGGTATTTTATTATTTTATTCGACCTTCACATTTTTTTTCCCCATTTCATGGTCATCTTTGCTGAGAACTAAAATGCTCCCAATCCTCAAGTTTTCCATTCTGTTCTGGCAACCTCATCAACCATTTCCCTCCACATAATATTATCTTTAATTTATTTTGTGATCCATGGCTGGGACATGTTTTTCCGTCGTCCTTTTGTGCCTTTAACAGACCCATCTTTTTGTGCAACCCATGCATTCTTTCTTTAAATGTTAGCTGTTGCCTGTCCACCAATAGACCCTTGATGTTGTGTCCTATCCACCCCATCCAATCTGTCCCTCCTACCTACAACATTTATTTTCTTCACTTCAAAGGGGGTTACATCACTTTGAAACTTGATGTGACATTCTCTCTTATTATTCACAAAATGCTGGAGTAACTCAGCAGGTCAGGCAAAATCTCAGGAGAGAAGGAATGGGCGACGTTTCGGGTCAAGACCCTTCTTCAGACTGATATCAGGGGGGCGGGACAAAGGAAGGATATGGGTGGAGACAGGAAGACAGTGGGAGATCGGGGAAGGGGGAAGGGAAGAGAGGGACAGAGGAACTATCTAAAGTTGGAGAAGTCAATGTTCATACCACTGGGCTGCAGGCTGCCCAGGCGAAATATGAGGTGCTGTTCCTCCATACCTTTCTCTCTTATTATGGTCACTCGTTCCTAAGAGCCCCGTTACACAAGCTTATGATTTAACCCTTGCAATATACTCGATATAAAACAGCCTGTTCTCTTGTTGATTCCTCGATATTAGAGTTATAGTGTTATAGAACGTCGACTATAAAACGTGCAGCACAGGAGCAAGCCCCTCGGTCCCCAATGTCTGTGCCGAACATGATGTCAAGTTAAACTAATCTCCTCTGCCTGTGCACGATTCATACCCTTCCAGTCCCTACATTTCTATGTGCCAATCGAAAACCCCCTCAAACTGCTTCCACCACCATTCCTGGCAACGTATTCCAGGCATCCACCACTCCCTGTGTTAAAAAAAAATCTTGTTCCGCAATTTCCTTTAAACTTTTTCCCTCTCACCATAAACCTATCGTATGCCTTCCATTCTTTGTCATTTCCATCGTAGGAAAAAGGTACTGACTGTCAATTCTATCTCTCCCTCTCATAATTCTATTGACTTATATATACAAGTGTAGCCGAGACTATCACACCAAAGACCTTTGCAGTTTGGAACAGTCCGATACTGCTGTAAGAAATCGCGCAATGCCAATTGTTTCGATTTCTTTTCAATTTCCACAGCGCGTTTCATGGCTTGCTTGAAAACGCCGACGAGCCGCTCCGCCTCATCATTTGAGGGTGGATGAAAAGGTGCTGATGTCAGATGCACGATCGAGTGATGTTTGCACCAGTCACTGAACATTTGCGAGGCAAATTGGGGTCAATTGTCGCTTACGATTGTTAAGGGCAATCCCCAAATGGCAAACAAATCGTCGAGCGCAGAAGTGGTTGTTCCGGTGGTTGGATATTTATTCATTTGGATAACATGTGGCCATTTTGAATGGGTGTCCATGACGACCAGCCATATGCCCTCCAGGAACGGTCCGGAAAATTCTATGTGGATTCGCAGCCATGGTTGGTCGGGGACGGGCCACGGGGAGGTCTTTTCCGGCGGATTCGGCGCTGTTTCGGCACATGGTGGTGCAGTCCTTGCAGTGGTCGGTTATATCGGCCTCGATATTCGGCCACCACACATGCAGGTGGGTGATCGCCTTCATTCGCACAATTCCAATGTGTGCCTTGTGCAACATTTTCAGAATTGCCGATCGCAGTTCCGTCGGGATGATCACTCCATAGTCGCGGAGCGGAACGCCATCCTTTGAGGAGATTTCCGTTTGCGCATTCTGGAATGAGCGGAATTCCTTGTCCAGCTTGGGACTGGCCGGCCACCCCTGAGTGTCAAAATGTCGTACCTTCGACAAAATGGGGTCTGTGCTCATATAGTTGGCGACCGCCCTTGCGGAGACGGGGAAATCGGCGATGACCCGCGTGTTGAGCAAGTTCACGTTCGTCTCAATCTCCATAATTGCCTCCTCTTTATCGAACGCCAGGTCGGGTCCAATCAGTAGACGGGACAGTGCATCGGCATTGGCATGTTCGGCAAACTGTCGGTAAATGATGCGGTAATCATATCCCATCATGATCAGGGCCCAACGTTGTAGACGCTGCAACATCAGTGGCTTGTGGTCGGTGATGAGCAGGAAATGTCACCCACTCAAATATTGGTGGAACTTCCGGACACCAAACAACACCTACCCGTTTTTATCACAGTATTCTACACCCTGATTCCTTTCTCTTTTGCACCACCTGTTGTACTTGTGTAAATGTAGGAAGGAACGGCAGATGCTAGTTTAAAATCGGAGATAGATACAAAATGCTGGAGTAACTCAGCGGGTCAGGCAGCATCTCTGGAGAGAAGGAATGGGTGACGTTTCGGGACGAGACCCTTCTTCAGAATGTATGGTCTGATTGTACTCATGTGCAGTATGATTCGACTGGATAACATGCCAACAAAGCTTTTCACTTAACCTCGGTACACGTGACAAAAATAAACCAAAGCCAATACTGAAAACATCTAGTTTCCTTCCAGATTAATCCAAGGTGCTATGTGAGGAAGCTGATGGTTATTGTTTGAATTAATTAATTGAAAGATAACGCCTCAAAACAGGCCTTTCGGCCCATCAAGTCCATGCGGAACCAACGATCACCTGTTCATACCGTTTCTATGTTGTCCCACTTTTGCATCCATTCCCTACACACTAGGAGAAATTTGCAGCAGGCAATTGACCTGTGAACATAAGGTACCTTAGCCTTCCTTAGAAGGCTTAGGAAGTTCGGCATGTCCCCAACAACTCTCACCAACTTCTACAGATGCGCCGTAGAAAGCATTTTATCAGGATGCATCACAGCTTGGTTTGGGAACCTGAGACCGCAAGAAATAGCAGAACATTGCGGACGCAGCCCCGCGATCACACTTAGCAACGTCCCTTCCTTTGACTCCATCTATACTTCACGCTGTCTCGGCAAGGCCACCAGCATAATCAAGGATGAGTTTCACCCCGGTCACTACCTCTTCTCCCCTCTCCCATCAGGCAAGAGGTACAGAAGTGTGAAAACACACACCTCCAGTTTCAAGGACAGTTTCTTCCCAGCTGTTATCAGGCAACTGAACCATCCTATCAACAACTAGAGGGCGGTCCTGACCTACCATCTACCTCATTGGAGACCCTCAAACTATCTTTCATTCGGACTTTACTGCACTTTATCTTGCTCTAAACATTATTCCCTTTATCCTGTATCTGTACACTGTACGCACTGTACACTGTACGCACTGTACACTGTACGCACTGTACACTGTACACTGTACGCACTGTACACTGTACGCACTGTACACTGTACGCACTGTACACTGTACGCAGTCGATCGTAATCATGTAAAGTCTTTCCCCTGACTGGACAGCACACAGCTAAATAGCTTTTCCCTGTGCCTCAGTACATGTGCAAATAAACTAAACATGCACGCCCTTGGGATATGGGAGGAAACCGGAGCACCCGGAGGCTACCTGCGGGGTCACAGAGAGAACGTGCAAACTCCACACAGACAGCGCCCGTGGTCAGGATGGAAGCCTGGTCTCCGATGCTTTGAGGCAGCAGCTCTACCAGTTGTGCCTCGGTGCCACCTGACTGTTTTCCATTTGAAACTTCTGATACTTCACTGAGTCTACAAAGAGTTCACTGGATATAAAGCCTCCCTCTCTCTGATTCCAAAATGCTTTTAGGAGTTTTAATGAGCGGGTTCTGTGTGAATTCCACTGGCTGATTTTACTGCTGAGTGCTTTCATTTACAGCCTGGCAGTTCACAGGACTGAGCTCGCTTCTCTCTAATGAGTATTGACTGATTCTGTGGTCACAACAGAGACTCTTGCTCCATGAACGCAGTCAAACATCTTGGCATGTTGCTAATTAATTATAGTTTCCTGATTCTGGAATTAAAAACCTTGCCTCGCTAATGATGACTGTGAAGCTGCTGGATTGTTACATAAAAATATAGTTCAGTGATGCTCTGAGGGTAATGAATTCTGACGTCCTGGCCTAGAGTCATACAACGTGGAAACAGGCCCTTCGGCCCAACTCGTCTATGCCAACCAAAATGTCCAAATGTCCAAAATGGCCCATATCCTTTGAAACCTTTCCCTTCCATGTATCTGTCCAAATGTCTTCGAATTTGGGACATCTAGCTCTTGACCCACCAATAGCTTGCCTAAGCATTAACGGTTGGGATGGTATTGGTTTACTACTGTCGTGTGAACCAAGAGACAATGAGAAACATTTTGTTTGCGTGCTCTCCAATTAAACCAGATAATACTGTACAAAAGTATTATCAAGCCAGACAATAGTTAGTGCAAATAGAAAAATACCGGTGCAGAATGGAGGCTTGCATCATTGTAGTGTGATAGCTCCAGGAAAAAGTACAAAATCAGCAATGAGGTTGACTGGAAGATCGGGACTACACCCAGGCTTCTGGGAAAACTGTTCAGTATTGTGCGGCACAGTGGCACATCGGTAGAGTTGCGGTAGAGACCCGGGTTCTATCCTTAGCTAAGGGTGCTGTCAGTACGGAGTTTGTACGTTCTCCCTGTGACCGCAAGTGTTTTCTCAGGGTGCTCTGGTTTCCTCCCACACTCCAAAGATGTACAGGTTTGTAATTGGCTTTGGTAAAAATTGTAAATTGTCCCTAGTGTGTAGGATAGTGCTTGTACACGGGGTGATCGCTGGTCATAGAAACATAGAAACATAGAAAATAGGTGCAGGAGTAGGCCATTCGGCCCTTCGAGCCTGCACCGCCATTCAATATGATCATGACTGATCATCCAGCTCAGTAGCCTGTACCTGCCTTCCCTCCATACCCCCTGATCCCTTTAGCAAAAAGGGCCACATCTAACTCCCTCTTAAATATAGTCAATAACAGTATAACAGTATAACAGAACTTTATTGTCATTCGGTATAAATACCGAACGAAATTTCAGCAGTCACAAGACACAGCAAAAAAGAAAAGAACACAGGACACCCGACCCCAACACCAACATCCATCACAGTGACTCCAAACACCCCCTCACTGTGGTGGAAGGCAACAAAACTTCCACTCTCTTCCCCCCCGCGCCCACGGACAGGCAGCTCGACCCCTACCGAGGCAACCGACACGCACAGCCCCCGCAAGGGGATGGAAGGCCCCGCGGCCGAGCCGCACCGGGCACTGAAACGTCCCGCGGCCGAGCCGCGCCGGCGATGTTAAGTCCAGCGGCCGAGCCGCGCCGGGCGATGGAAGGCACCGCGGCCGCTGCTAAGTCCCGCGGCCGAGCCGCACCGGACACTGAAACGTCCCGCGGCCAAGCCGCGCTGGCGATGTTAAGTCCAGCGGCCGAGCCGCACCGGGCACTGAAACGTCCCGCGGCCAAGCCGCGCCGGCGATGTTAAGTCCAGCGGCCGAGCCGCACCGGGCACTGAAACGTCCCGCAGCCGAGCCGCGCCGACGATGTTAAGTCCCGCAGCCGAGCCGCACCGGGCGATGGAAGGCCCCGCGGCCGCGCCGGGCGCTGAACTGTTCCGCGGCCGAGCCGCACCGGGCGATGGAAGGCCCCGCGGCCGAGCCGCACCGAGCACTGAACCGTCCCGCGGCCATACCGGGCGATGGAAGGCCACGCGGCCGCGCCGCACCGGGCACTGTTAGGTCCCGCGGCCGAGCCGCGCCGGCGATGTTAAGTCCAGCGGCCGAGCTGGAAGGCCCCGCGGGCGATGGAAGGCCCCGCGGCCGAGCTGCGCCCCGAGGAAGAGACCCAATAAAAGAAAGGTTTCCCCCACCCCACCCCACCCCACCCCCCCACACCCCCCACACATACACAGCCAAAAACAGAAACAAAAACCATCCCAACACCGACACACACAAAAAAAAGACAAACAGACTGCCAGAGAGCCGCAGCCGTTAGGCGCAGCCACACGTGACCGGCCTCAACTACCTTCTGTGGCAGAGAATTCCACAGACTCACCACTCTCTGTGTGAAGAAATGTTTTCTCATCTCGGTCCTAAAAGACTTCCCCCTTATCCTTAAGCTGTGACCCCTGGTTCTGGACTCCCCCAACATCGGGAACAATCTTCCCGCATCTAGCCTCTCCAACCCCTTAAGAATTTTATATGCTTCTATAAGATCCCCCCTCAGTCTTCTAAATTCCAGTGAGTACAAGCCCAGTCTATCCAGTCTTTCCTCATATGAAAGTCCCGCCATCCCAGGGATCAATCTGGCATAGACCCGGGGGGGGGGGGGGGGGGGGGGAGGGGCCTGTTTCCCCCTGTTTCTCTCAAATCTAAAAGTCTGAAATATTGAAGTCATCCCTCATTTAGGGCACCGCCCACCTGCTCCTTTTTGCCTGACCTTCCTATTTAATTCCAGAATACCCTGGAATATTTAGTTCCTGACTGGGGTCATTTGCAGCTGTGTTGTGTCATGGTGGTGAGGTCGTATCCATGTTAGGCTATTCGTGTCTTTAACTCAAGGACTCACATTGCAGTACAGCATGGACCTTGTTGGGATTGTGCTACAGTCCACAACCCCCTCCCCCCCAACCTCCCCCCCCCTCCCCCCCCCTCCCCCCCCTCCCCCCCCCCCCCAAAATAGTCAATAAGAATTAGAAGAGAAAATATACCAGGAGATTGCAGGCAGTTCAGCTCATTCAAAAGTTTCTCATTGTCTCTTGGTACACATGGCAATAATAAATCAAATACCAATACCTTCCCAACAACTAGTTAATGTCTAGAGGTAGATATCCCAAATTCTATGACATTTGGACAGATACATGGAAGGGAAAGGTTTAGACAGATATGGGGCAAGTGTGGGCAGGTGAACTAGCTTAGTTTGGGCCTTTTGGTCAGAATGGACGAGTGGGGCGGAAGGGCCTGATACCTGAGGAAACCTTCCTGAACACACTTGCCAAATTCCACCCCAGCCAAGCCCTTGACACTATGTTTGTCCCAGACTATATGAGGGACATTAAAATATCAAGGGTTTAGCTGGGGTGGGATTTGGCAAGTGTGTTCAGGATGCCCTTCAAACTGCAGAGCATCCTGGACAATACACCTCACTCCCTCCCTGACACACTGGTCAACCTGAGGAGCACCTTCAGCAACAGACTGGTTCCACCGAGATGCAGCACAGAACGCCACAGGAAATCCTTCTTCCCTGTGGCTATTAAACTTTAGACCTCCTCCCCGTTCTGTCGTGGGGTAGACTGAGACTGAGACTGACTCCCCTCTCCCCCTCCTCTCCCCCCCTCCCCTCCCCACTCTTTGCACATCCCCCAAGTGTTTCCACTTGTCACTTTAATTTCATGTTTCCTGTATTTTATGTTTTTATGACTGTTGGCAGATCAATGTCCCTCCGGGGATAAATAAATAAAGTTCCATCGTATCATCTCGTATTGTATCATGTTGAGGAAAGTTTCCTCAGGCAGTTTATAGAGTTTCCGGCTGTATATATATGATATGATATGATATGATATGATAAGACTCTACAAGATAAGGCCAAAGCTTGACCTATTCTTCGGGAATTGGGCAGGGCAAGTGACTGA
Source organism: Rhinoraja longicauda (assembly GCF_053455715.1). NCBI lineage: Eukaryota > Metazoa > Chordata > Chondrichthyes > Rajiformes > Arhynchobatidae > Rhinoraja > Rhinoraja longicauda. The sequence goes on from NC_135982.1 coordinate 11,942,575, forward strand.
AGGGTGGGTGGGCGAGCCTTTTGGGACCAGCGACAATGCTTCTATTCACGAGGTAAAACTCTGAATTGAGGCGAGGCCAACATTGACCGTATTAGACAGGAGACTGCAGGAGCTGATTGGAGTAGGATGTTTACAGGCAAAGTGACGTCCGGTTAAAGGAATGCTTTTTTTAAAAATGAGGTAGTGAGAGTTCATGGTGTGCATATCCTTCCTGTTAGAGTGAAGGGCAAGTCAGGTAAGTGTAAGGAACCCCAAATGATGAGAGATATTGAGGCAATGGTCTTGAAAAAGGAAAAAAAAGCATTGGCCAGCTTCTGTCAAGGTCACCCATTCTTTCTCTCCGGAGATGTTGCCTGAGTTCTTGAATGTGGTGCTGATGGTTTTTAGGTTCCTGTGCCTTCTTCCCAATGCGTGCAGTTCTTCCACTGATGAGGCAGTAGGGTGGGGATGGAGCAAAGAAGCAGAGAACGAGAATTTCTATTGCGCTGAACTACGATCTACCTCTTTGGTGACCCTCAGACTATCCTTGGTTGGACTTTGCTGGCTTTACCTTTTTTTTTTAGAGATACAACGCCCTTCGGCCCACCGAGTCCGTGCCGCCCAGCGATCCCCGCACATTAACACTATCCTACACCCGCTAGGGACAATTTTTTTACATTTACCCAGTCAATTAACCTACAAACCTGCACGTCTTTGGAGTGTGGGAGGAAACCGAAGATCTCGGAGAAAACCCACGCAGGTCACGGGGAGAACGTACAAACTCCGTACAGACGGCGCCCGTAGTCAGGATCGAACCTGAGTCTCCGGCGCTGCATTCGCTGTAAGGCAGCAACTCTACCGCTGCGCCACCGTGCACTGGAATGTTATCCCTTATCATGTATCGAAACACTGTAAATGGCTCGATTATAATCATGTATTGTCTTTCTGCTGACTGGATGGCACGCGGCAAAAGCTGTTCACTGTACCTCGGTACACGTGACAATAAACTAAACTGAAACTGTTTATCCATAGGACACTGTGCCTGAAAGAACGGTGGACGTCAAAGGTGCAGGAACTTTCCAAAGGGAATTGGATAAACACTTGGAAAAGAGAAACTCAGAGGGTGATGGTAAGTAGCAGGAGTTCAGGATGAATTGAATAGCTTTTACAAAGAGGCACAGTCAGGCAAGTGGTATCCCTCTGGCCCAGAGATTCTCGTCTAAACAGAGAGATTTATAAGAAATCCGATTTGTAAGTATTACTCTTCAATCTTTTTAACCAAAAAATTACACCTGTACAGAACTTGCATTCATTCATTTCAGTTCCACAATTCCACACGGGACTTGTAGAAATGACAACCACACTGTTTTTTTGTTTTTTTTGTGGAGCCCCAGTTAATGGCAATTGGTGACCTGGTAAATTTTAACATCTGTCTGACTCTGCACATATTATGGTTAGACTTTAGATTTTAGACTTTGGAGATACAACATGGAAACAGGCCCTCCTGCCCATCAAGTCCACGCCAACCAGCGATCACCCGCGTACACGATCGCTGTACAATTAACCCAAAGCTAATTAACCTACAAACCTGTGGATCTTTGGAGTGTGGGAGGAAACCAGAGCCCCTGGAGAAAACCATGTGGTCACAGGGAGAATGCACAGACTCCGTACAGACAGCTCGGGTCTCTGACGCTGTGAGGCAGCAACTATTCCGCTGTGCCACCGTGCCACCTGTGTAGCAATTTAGTATATCTTAATTATCCTTTTTGCCAAACCTTGGTTCAAAGAAAACGGAATCGACACTAAAAGTCAAAAGCTCGGAGCCCAACAACAGCAGATTTTTTTTATTGCAATCTCCCATGATTACTGCTCTTGGCAAAATCCCACCTGTCAAGGCCATTGTTAGTTTGGGTCTTGCTCTGTTCACCTTCTTCAAAAGCTTGCTCCTTCCTGACGTTGTGTAATCAAAGCCGGGGCCTGGGACATGGAGTGCCAAAGGATCTGCGGTAGGGGATACCTTTTCAGGGAGGCGAGGGCGTTGCCAGAGAGATGGTAACAAACGCCATGTGAATGTGGCACGGATGATAACGTCCTCTTCACAGATGAAGCTAACTGGGTCACAAGAGCGGCCGCCCAGCTCACGTTTGTGTAGCCCACCCGTTGCCTTGCAGGAAGAATGTCCCTTTACGACTTTCCTCTGGGTTCTCTGCCACTTTCATTGAGGGTACCTCACCGAGTCTGATTCCCAAAGCTCGCAAAAGAAGGCTTGCGATAATTCGGCTGAGAGTGCTCCACATTCTCTCCAAAAAAACTGGCTGATTAGTATGCTGTGTGGCCGACTATTTGACGGTACAATGGTTGCTCCACAAGCTGCCCTGGGGCATGGTTGCGAGAATGGAACCTGGAAAGGTTGGATTGCAAGCTTGCAATTTAATTCTCTTCTGCTCTCTACTCTAAGTTGTTTCTCTGGCTGATCTATGAACCCTTCTCCAGTCTGGAGAGCAGCCAGGACAAACAGTCCCGGGTGGTTGCCGGTGCCACATTGAACACGAAGCCTTGCTCACTTTTATTCTCCTCACTCCTGCTGCTCCCCTTATCACCAGGAGCTCCAAACCCCTTCCAACAGAAACTTGCTCCATGCATTGACAAATCTCTGCTCCCACACAGCACCAGAAATCTAGATTGAAGCGTAGAGTATGGAACAGTTCAGCAGAAGAAAAGGCCGAACATTGTGGGACAGGTTTTTTCACACGAGGGGTGGTGGTGGGTGCTTGGAATATGCTGCCTGGGGTCGTGGAGACAGACTCGATAGTGGCATTTAAGAGGCTTTCAGATAGGTACATGGATTGGCAAGGAATGATGGGATATGAATCACATGCAGACAAAAGAGAGTAGTTTATCTTGGCATTAAACTAATATGGGATATGGGCTATGAGCAAGTAGATAAGCGATGGTCTTGGCATCATGTTTGGCAAGGACATTGTGGTCATTGTTCCTGTGCTGCACTGTTCTATGCCCTATGCTCCATGTCCCATGTTCTTTGTTCTGTGTTCTATGTTCTGTGTCTAATCTCAGAGCTTATTGTGAAGGGATTCGACTGTAAATACAAATACATTTGGGAGTTATGTTTTTACTTTCTAGGGCATTGGTGAGACCATACGTGGTGGAGGCAGACCACATGTGGTCTCATCGACAGACACCCAAATGAGGGAACTACACTCATACTGTCCAGCTAGCTCCCAGCCGCAAACCACAGCAGGGGAAAATAGTTTCAAAAACACCGCTCCTGTTCCATCTGAGTCTGTTTACCAAGTACTGGATTGTGAAAATTGGACGGGAATATGTTGGCCGGTTTATTCTCAAGAAATGAAATCCCAGGAGATTGCAGATGCTGGAAAACGGAGCTGGTGGATAGATGATGGAGTTTAGGAGCAGGGAGGTTCTGCTGCAGTTGTACAGGGCCTTGGTGAGACCGCACCTGGAGTACTGTGTGCAGGTTTGGTCTCCTAACCTGAGGAAAGACGTTCTTGCCTTAGAGGGAGTACAGAGAAGGTTCACCAGATTGATCCCTTGGATGGCGGGACTTACATATGAGGAAAGACTAGATAGACCGGGCTTGTACTCGCTGGAATTTAGAAGACTGAGGGGGGATCTTATAGAAACATATAAAATTCTTAAGGGGTTGGAGAGGCTAGATGCGGGAAGATTGTTCCCGATGTTGGGGAGTCCAGAACCAGGGGTCACAGCTTAAGGATAAGGGGGAAGTCTTTTAGGACCGAGATGAGAAAACATTTCTTCACACAGAGAGTGGTGAGTCTGTGGAATTCTCTGCCACAGAAGGTAGTTGAGGCCAGTTCATTGGCTATATTTAAGAGGGAGTTAGATGTGGCCCTTTTTGCTAAAGGGATCAGGGGGTATGGAGAGAAGGCAGGTACAGGCTACTGAGCTGGATGATCAGCCATGATCATATTGAATGGCGGTGCAGGCTCGAAGGGCCGAATGGCCTACTCCTGCACCTATTTTCTATGTTTCTATGTTTCTATGTTTCTATGTTTCTATGTTTCCTGCCCCAGCCGTGCATCCAGGGTGCGGTGGAATTAATGCTGAGTCAGTCAGTCCTGAACAGTGAATCAGAGGGTCTGGAGAATCTCACTCCACGTACATTTGAGTTTGAGTCTAGTTTATTGTCACGTGGACCGAGGTACAGTGAAAAGCTTTTGTTGCGTGCTATCCAGTCAGCGGAAAGACAATACATGATCGCAACCGAGCCATCTACAGTGTAAAGATACATGGTAAGTTGGGAAGAAACTGTCCTTGAATGTGGAGGTGTGCGTTTTCACATTTGCCCGATTGGAGAGGGGTTGAACAGGGAGTGACCCGGGCGTGACGCGTCTTTGATGTGCTGCTGGCCTTGCTGAGGCAGCGTGAGGCGTAGGTGGAGTCATTGGAAGGGAGGTTGGTTATCCCGATAAAATACATCTCTGCAAACTACCCCTGGCCTCGCAGGTCACCCATCTTCTCCGTCTGCTCAACAGGGGCAAGGTTTCAGGGTTATTGAAAACACAAGGAACTGCAGATGCTGAATTGCGATGCTGAAAAACAAAAGTCTTTGGAGGAACTCAGTGGGTCAGGCAGCAATGCTGCTATTGTATCTGCCTCCACCACTCCTGCAGCGCGTTCTGGTGCAAAGAATGGACAGACAACGTTTCGAGTCGGGACCCTTCTTCAGACTGAATTTAATGAAAGGAGAAAGCTGAATAAGGGGGAAAGGATGGGGCAAAGTAAAAGGTGGATACTGTTGAGCTGGGGGGGTGGGGGGGTTTGAGTGGCTGAAAGGTTGACTGAGTGACAAAGGCTAGAGATGGAAAGGAGATAAAAGGATGGAAAGGAGATAAAAGATAAGGAGGAGTGAAATGTAAAGGCGGAGGGAGGGGTGTGAGTGGAAGGGGAAGGAGAAAGGGAAAAGAGGGAGGGAGTAAAGGGAAAATACGGGACTCGGGAATTGGGAGATGAGTGTACGGAGGAGGGGACAAGAGCAGGGCGATGGGGCGGAGGGGGTGGGAATTGGTGGGAGAAATGTGTGCACACCAGGGTGAGATGGGGGACAGGGGAAAGGTTAAGGGGGTAAGGGGAGAGTGTTATTTGAAATTGGAGAATGCAATATTCACATCATTGGGTTTAATTTTAGTTTTAGTTTTAGTTTTAGCGATACAGCAGGGGAAAAGGCCAGCGACCCCCGTACACTATCCTACACACTGGGGACAATTTGCAACTTTTACCGGAACCAATCAACCTACGGACCTGAACGTCTTTGGAGTGTGGGGGGAAACCGGGGCAAACCCGGGGGAAACCCACGCGGTCGCTTAAGGGGAGAAGAGGAGGAGTGAAATGTAAAGGCGGACGGATGGGTGTGAGTGGAAGGGGGACAGGAGAAAGGGAAACGAGGGAGCGGGCAAAAAGGGAAATATGGGTCTCGCTCGGGGATGGGAGATGAGGGGACAATGGCGACGGGGGGGCGGGCAGGCTCCGTACAGACATCGCCCGTGGTCAGGATGGAACCCAGGACACTGGCGCTGTGAGGCAGCAACACGACCGCTGAGCCACCGTGCCGGGTTTGTACGCTACTCAAGCAGAATGTTCTTCCAGTTTGCGTGTGGCCGCTGGATTTTTTTTCAGGATAATTCTCTGTCACCTTCTCTCGCTTCTCGCTTTTGTTTTTTTTTTTTAATTTGCACTCGAACAAGGACTTCCATGCAGCTCTGCCCTGGAGCATTTCAACAAGGGCGAAACAAAATAACTCTTGATCAGATCAACGGAAGCTTTGCCAGCAAACGACAGTAACTAACAGCAAACCGTTCCCTAATAAAGGTCGCCCCGGGCATTTCTGGAGGAAATCAAACATACATTCATCCTGCACAAATGACTCAGTGCTTAAACTGGCATGAAACGGGCTTGAGGTCACGATGACTGAACCAGCTTAAGCATGTGTGTGTGCACGTATCCAGTCCGTGTTTAAACTTATGATGTCTTATTTGGGTTTACAAAAAGCGTACAAATATCGTAGAATCGTTGAATTTTTCTAGCAGGGCGTTCAGCCCATCATCTGCGGTCCTAACAGAGCACTCCCATGTCCTTCTATTCCCCCACAACCTTGCTGGTTATTAAACAAACTGTAGCACAGTACAGAACGGGCACAGACCCTTCGGCCCACAATGTCCGTGCCGAACATGATGCTAAATTCAACTAATGTGTGGGAAAATAACTGCAGATGCTGGTTTCAGATTGAAGGTAGACACAAAATGCTGGAGTAACTCAGCGGATTCAGGCAGCATCTCAGGAGAGAGGAATGGGTGACGTTTCGGGACCCGAAACATCACCCATTCCTTCTCTCCTGAGATGCTGCCTGACCCGCTGAGTTACTCCAGCATTTGTGTCTAAATAAAACCAATCTCCTCTGCCTACATGTGATCCCCGTTCCCTCCATTCCCTGCATGTGCCTTTCAAAATGCCTCTTAAAGCATTTGCTTCCACCACCACCACTGGCAACAGGATCTGGCACCCACCACCCTCTGTGTAAAAAACTTGCCCCTCACATTTGCTTTAAATTTTGTTCTTCTCTCCTTTAAGATACAATAGCATTGAAAGACACGTGGACAGAGACGAGGATAGAGGGATATGGATAAAATGTGAGCATATGAGGCTAGCTTCGACAGGGCATGTTGGACACCGTGGGTGTTTTGGGCTGAAGGGCCTGTTTCCAAGATGTATGACTCCATGACTGTGTGACTGTGGCAGTGGTGACCCCTGGGAGGGTGATGGTGGACTCGGTCACAACAATGCCACTGAAGTCCAAGGATGGGGAGATGCTACCCCACATGGAGTTGGACTGTACCTGGCAATTACCAGGTCAGGCAGCATCTCTGGAGAACATGGATAGGTGACGCTTTGTGTGGGGACCCTACTTCAGGCTCTGAGTGTCACCGATTCATGTTCTCCAGAGATGCTGGCTGACCCACTGGGTTACTCCAGCGCTTTGCATCTTTCTGGGCGTGTTCTGTTGTTGTTTTTTTCACCTTTATAATCACTTTTATACATTTACCCAAAGGGTTGTGAGCCTCAAAACCAAGTCTAGCATTTCTAACCTAAGTGCTATGAGGAGGGCTACTTTGCCTAGAGTAGGGAAATCAAGAACCAGAGGGCATAGGTTTAAGGTGAGGGGGGAAAGATTTAATGGGAACCTGAGGGGTAACTGGGTGGTGGGTGTATGGAGGTAGTTGAGGCAGGTACTATCACAACATTCAAGAAACATTTAGACAGGTACATGTTAGGACAGGTTTAGACTGGAGTGACTAGGCTTGTATACACTGGAATTTAGAAGGATGAGAGGGGATCTTATCGAAATGTATAAGATTATTAAGGGGTTGGACACGTTAGAGGCAGGAAACATGTTCCCAATGTTGGGGGAGACCAGAACAAGGGGCCACAGTTTAAGAATAAGGGGTAGGCCATTTAGATCAGAGATGAGGAAAAACTTTTTCAGTCAGAGAGTTGTGAATCTGTGGAATTCTCTGCCTCAGAAGGCAGTGGAGGCCAATTCTCTGAATACATTCAAGAGAGAGAGCTAGATAGAGCTCTTAAGGGTAGCAGAGTCAGGGGGTATGGGGAGAAGGCAGGAACGGGGTACTGATTGAGTATGATCAGCCATGATCACATTGAATGGTGATGCTGGCTCGAAGGGCCGAATGGCCTACTCCTGCACCTATTGTCTATTGTCTATTGTCTATATGGGCCAAATGCAGGAAGGTGGGACTAGTGCAGATGGGACATGTTGGCCGGTGTGGGCACGCTGGGCCAAGGGGCCTGTTTCCACGCTGTAAGACTCTATGACTAAGGTATTGGAGAGCCACCTTCCTAGCCCACTGCCCCACTGTGCTGTCAGAGAGAGAGTGCCCGATTTAGCATTCCCCCCCCCCCCCCCCCCACCACCAAAGAAGGGAAGGCAACACATTTGCACATAAGGATGGGGTGTGACTGGAGGGAAGTGTTATCGGGGACACTGTCCTTATGTGGGCATGAACTCCACTTCACCCCAATTCCACGTGGGAATAGGCCGGCGGAAAGCTGACACCCCAGTCACTCGCCCTGCCTCACCTGACCTCGTAAAAGCAGAAAGACGTCACCGTGTGTCTACAGTTACGTTGCAGGCCCAGGAATAAATAGCACCAGATAGGAATAAATAGCAGTCGGCTCAAGCCTCCCTGCTGTGAGTGTGCAGAGTCCAGTCCCTCACTGTGCCTGCTTTGGGCACTTCAAAGGAAGGGTCACTAGCAGCTGTTGGTAGAAGCCAGCCAGAAGTGACAGGCAGATGGAAAGATGCACGGCACTCATTGAACACGCTTCCTCGGGAGGCTGTGGCCACGCTGTGTTGATATCGGTGGTCATCTGGAATCTAGTTCGGCATTCATTGTCAGCACATGGGGTAAAGAAGGATCGAAAACTAAATTTAAGATACCGTCAATTTTTTTCCCAAGATTCTGGGCGGGCGCAGTGGCGCGGCGGGTAGAGCCACCGCCTCACAGCGCCGGAGACCCGGGTTCGATCCTAGCCTCGGGTGCTGTCTGGGTGGAGTTTGCACGTTCTCCCGGTGATTCTCTGATCGCAGCTGCTCCCAGTTTTCCTCACACATCCCAAAGACGTGCAGGGTCGGTGGATCAGAAGGCCGCTGTAAATGGTGGGGTGAGGAAGCTGATGGGACTGTGGGGACAATACGAGGGGTTAGAGTATGATGGTTTGGAAAAAGGGCGCTAGATTGTGGGCACGGACTTGATGGGCTGAATGGCCTGTTTCCATGCCTTACGATTATAGAGGATGGTTCCCCTCGAACGGTGTAGAGCCCAGTGTTTGGCGGCAGACACAAAACGCTGGAGTAACTCAGCGGGGCAGGCAGCATCTCTGGAGAGAGGGAATGGGTGACGTTTCAGGTCGACAGCCTTCTTCAGACTGAGGATCAGGGGAGAGGGAGACACGGAGATATGGAAGGGCAAGGTGTGAAAGTGAGACATCGAAGGACGAGACCCTTCCTTCAGACCCGAAACGTCACCCATTCCTTCTCTCCAGAGATGCTGCCTGTCCCACCCGCTGAGTTACTCCAGCATTTTGTGTCTACCTCCGATTTAAACCAGCATCTGCAGTTCTTTCCTGCAAAGAACAAGGGGAACCGTGTTCACTTGAGCAGGGACCCACACAGAATGGTTCAGTCAGGCAGCTTGCTGGCCCGAAGTCAAGGCCTGGGGGCGTGCGGTCAATATTTCATTCACTGGTAAACATAGGTTGTAAACTGGAAGGCAGCGTTAATTTAAAGGCCATTGTCTTCCTCCACTGTTGCCTAGCGACCTCCTTTTATCACCAGGTTGCTGAGGCAGAGAGATGATTTACTTTTACTATTACCAAATGTCACAGAGCAGAAAATCATTTCCTTTAGGTGGTGATTAGATCAGGGAAAAAAAACACAGCAGTCAGTCCCAGTGGTCCATTAGGAACCCGCTCAGCATAAGAGCCGAACCCCTCCCTGATCCTCAGCGCCCTTCAGGTAACTGGTAACACCTGCCAAAGGGAGACACAGTGGCACAGCTGGCACAACTGGCATTCCAAAGACGTGCAGGTTTTTAGGTTAATTGGCTGCTGTAAATTCTCCCTAGTGTGTAGGAACAAACTAGTGTTCACATGGTCGCTGGTCAGCGCAGGCTCAGTGGGCCGAAGGGCCTGTTTCCACCCCGTATCTGTAAACCAAACTAAACTAAAAGCTTCTGCCTCACAGCGCCAGAGACTCAGGTTGGATCTTGACCTCAGGCGCAGTGTGTGTGGAGTTTGCACATTCCCCCTGTGACCAACTCTGGTGTCCTTCCACATTTCAGAGATGTGCGGGTTTGTAGGTTAATTGGCCTCTTTAAATTGCCCCAAGTGTGTTGGGAGTGGATGAGAAAGTGGGATGACATAGAATTAGTGTGAACGGTTGATCGATGGTCAGTGTGGGCTCGGTGAGTCGAAGGGAAAGAGTCCATGTTGTATCTTTCAATCGATCAATTGATCAATCGTGCCTCCTCATGTTGTTGGAGTGCTGGTGTAAGAGGTTTATTGATGAAGGAGGGAGCTGAGGCAACAGGATAACAGTGTGTCCGCTATGTCCATACAGTGCCTTCAGAATACTGAGAGGAGAGAGGGGAGAGGGGAGAAGGGAGAGGGGAGAGAGAAGAGAGGGGAGAGGAGAGAGGGGAGAGAGGGGAGAGAGGAGAGAGGAGAGAGGGGAGAAGAGAGAGGGGATAGAGGAGAAAGGAGAGAGGGGAGAGAGGGGAGATGGGAGAGGGGAGATGGGAGAGGGGATAGAGGAGAGGGGAGAGAGGAGAGAGGAGAGAGGAGAGAGGAGAGAGGAGAGAGGAGAGAGGAGAGAGGGGAAAGGAGAGAGGGGAGGAGAGAGGAGAGAGGAGAGAGGAGAGAGGAGAGAGGAGAGAGGAGAGAGGAGAGAGGAGAGAGGAGAGAGGAGAGAGGGGAAAGGAGAGAGGGGAGGAGAGAGGAGAGTGGGGATCGGAGAGAGGAGAGAGGAGAGAGGAGAGAGGAGAGAGGGGAAAGGAGAGAGGGGAGGAGAGAGGATAGGAGAGGGAGGGGAGAAGAGAGAGGGGAGAGAGGAGAGGAGAGGTGGCTTTGGGATGGACCTACTCATGGTAAGTGTGATGACGTGGTGGTCAGGTTGCCAACTGTCCCGTATTAGCTGGGACATCCCTTATTTCGGGCTCAATTTGTTTGTCCCGTACTGGACCGCTCTTGTCTCGTTATTAGGCCCGGGGGGCGCTGTAGGCCCGGATACTGTAGGCCCGGTCCCTGCAGGCCCAGGGGCCGCTGTAAGCCCAGACAGTGTAGGCTAACGGAGTGTGTTCGGGGAGCGGGGCCAAGTGTGTTCACCTAAAGAACGTTGCTTAGCAACCTGCCTCCTGGCCAGGGGCAGCCGTCAATGGTGGAGCGGGAGCACGTGGCCGCTGGCTGGGTGAGGTTACGTGGAGCGCGGGCGGTGAAGTCACCTCTTGTCCCTTATTTGGGAGTTAGAAAGTTGGCAACCCCACGTGGTGGGGAGGAAGGCAACTCTCTCCTGGTTCTTGGGGAGTGGAGAGAGTGGGAGAGGGGAAATGTGGGGAGCAGAGTGGGTAATAGTCACAGACCTAGCAGCACAGAAATAGGCCCCTCGGCCCACCTTGTCTGTGCCAACCAAGTTGGCATACTGTGCCAGTCCCACGCCTGCACTTGCCCACTCAGTACACTAAACCCTTCCTATCGGCATATCTGTTCTACTCACCTAAGATGGACACCAGAATGCTGGAGTAACTCAGCGGGACAGGCAGCATCTCTGGAGAGAAGGAATTGGTGACGTTTCGGGTCGAGACCAGGGATGGAAGAGTGGACCATGGAATGGTGGGGGGAATGGTCGCCTTCAAGCCGTGAAAGGGGACAAGAGGGGAAGATGAGTGTGGTGTTGGAATCTGGTTGAATGTGGCAGATCCATTAAATGCGGAGGCTGGTATGGGTTGGAGGGTGAAGAGGGGGAAGAGGAGGAGAGGTGAGGGCAGAAAGTGGTTCAATGGTTCCTTCATTATCACGAGTACCAAGGTACAATTAAATTCTTTTCTTGCGTACTGATTATTGCCATGCGTAAGTACACTCCCTGATGAAGTAATGAACGCGTAGAAACTGCCCACTGAGCTCACGTGTCGGAGTCGCCAGGTTCCAAAGTCCCAGCGGCAGCTGGCCATAGAGGCCCATTGTAGCCGCCACCTCCATCTTAATCATCCAGCGAGCCATCGCCCCTCTCCTCGCCCGGCCTTCAACCTTCAGACTTTGTGCCCCAGGAGAGAGGGGAGGGGGTCCTGAAGCCGACTTTGAGGGCGCGATGGGTAAGACCTCCCCCCTCCCAGTTCTCCTTACAGACCCTTTGTCCAGCGTCCACTGCCATCGCCAACTCTCTCCACTGTTACTTCATTCTCACTTCCTCACTGATTTCTCTTTGAGTGTTGGGGCCAATATTTATTATTATACTAGACCAAGTCGACCCGTTGGGCCCAAACCTCTCCTGCATTGGTGCAGCACCCTCTCTGCCCCAACTCCCCCTCCCCCCCTTTCCTCCCCTCCCCCTTTCCCCCCTCCCTCCTCCCCCTCCCTCTCCCTCCCTCCTACCCCCCTCCCCCTCTTCCCCACCCCCCACTCCATCCCGCTCAACCGCCCTTATCCTCCCTCCTCCCCCCCCTCCCTCCCCCCTCCCTCCCTAGGAGATAGATTTAAACTTTAAAATGTGAATAACTTTAAAAATATAACACCGATTTCAATTAAACTTCTTCCATTAGCACCAAAGGGACGATGGTGAGTAAGGTGGGCCTAGAATTGTCGCGCTATCGCGTACCGTTTTGACTGTAGTTCAGGAACAAACAAACAAACAAACGAGAGTTTTAGTATATAGATTATTATACTATATTATTTTCCTTCCTCAATCAAGACTTCTGAATTCGAGTTGTGTTATCCCACTTTCGCTTCCACTTCCTGCCCACAAGCAGCAATTTACAGAAGCCCATTGACCTACAAAACCTGTAGTGTAAGAAAATAACTGCAGATGCTGGTACAAATCGAAGGTATTTATTTCACAAAATGCTGGAGTAACTCAGCGGGTCAGGCAGCATCTCGGGAGAGAAGGAATGGGTGACGTTTCGGGTCGACACCCTTCTTCAGACTGAGGACCAGGGGAGAGGGAGACACGGAGATATGGAAGGGTAAGGTGTGAAAGCGAGACATCAAAGGACGAGACCCTTCTTCAGACCCGAAACGTCACCCATTCCTTCTCTCCAGAGATGCTGCCTGTCCCGCCCGCTGAGTTACTCCAGCATTTTGTGTCTACCTCCGATTTAAACCAGCATCTGCAGTTCTTTCCTGCAAAGAACAAGGGGGACCCTGTTTACTTGAGCAGGGACCCACACAGAATGGTTCAGTCAGGCAGCCGGGGAAAACTTACATGGTCACGGGGAGAAGGTACAAACTCCATACGGACAGCACCCATAGTCAGGATCGAAACCTTATCTCTGGTGCTGTAAGGCAGCAACTCTATTGCTATAGTAACTTGGATATTTACCATCCAAGCCCAAAAGCTTTCTAACACAGCAACAGATGCTGAGCAAGGTTCAATATCCTTCTCTGTTTAATTAAGTTAAACTTTATTAAATATCTTTAATTAAGTCAACCTTCCACCAGGACCCTTTCTCCGCCCTCTTGAAATGATCACCAGAAACAATACTAACCATGATGACTTTAAGATTATTATCCCCTGACTCAGTCAAAAGAAACAATAAGGTCCACATCAATCTAATCAAGACCATGACCCAAGAGAAACAACAGGGTTCACGGAGACACAAGGAACTGCAGATGCTGGAAACTTGCCTAGAACACAAAGTGCTGGAGTAACTCAACGGGTCGGACAGCATCTCTGGAGGACAAGGAAATGCAGCATTTCAGGTCCGAAGAAGGGTCTCGTCCCGAAACATCACCATTCCTTCTCCCCAGAGATGCTGCTTGTCCCACTGAGTTACTCCAATATTTTGTCTCTATTTTGGATCTCGATGCAACGGGACCTGGGTGTCATGGTGCACCAGTCATTGAAAGCAAGCATGCAGGTGCAGCAGGCAGTGAAGAAAGCGAATGGTATGTTGGCATTCATAGCAAGAGGATTTGAGTTTAGGAGCAGGGAGGTTCTGCTGCAGTTGTACAGGGCCTTGGTGAGACCGCACCTGGAGTATTGTGTGCAGTTTTGGTCTCCTAACCTGAGGAAAGACGTTCTTGCCTTTGAGGGAGTACAGAGAAGGTTCACCAGATTGATCCCTGGGATGGCGGGACTTACATATGAGGAAAGACTGGATAGACTGGGCTTGTACTCGCTGGAATTTAGAAGACTGAGGGGGGATCTTATAGAAACATATAAAATTCTTAAGGGGTTGGAGAGGCTAGATGCGGGAAGATTGTTCCCGATGTTGGGGGAGTCCAGAACCAGGGGTCACAGCTTAAGGATAAGGGGGAAGTCTTTTAGGACCGAGATGAGAAAACATTTCTTCACACAGAGAGTGGTGAGTCTGTGGAATTCTCTGCCACAGAAGGTAGTTGAGGCCAGTTCATTGGCTATATTTAAGAGGGAGTTAGATGTGGCCCTTTTTGCTAAAGGGATCAGGGGGTATGGAGAGAAGGCAGGTACAGGCTACTGAGCTGAATGATCAGCCATGATCATATTGAATGGCGGTGCAGGCTCGAAGGGCCGAATGGCCTACTCCTGCACCTATTTTCTATGTTTCTTCAGACAACATGGTCTAGGTTGGCCTAATTACAGTAAGTCCCTCTACCCACTTGACCTGATCAATGCAACTGCAAGAACGGCACAGTGGCACAGCTGGTAGAGCTGCTATCTCACAATGCTAGCGATCCAGGTTCAGGTCCTGTTCTTGAGTGCTGTCCGAGTGGAGTTTGCACGTTCTCCCTGTGAACAAATGGGTTTCCTCCAATGTGTTCAGTTTCCTCCCACATCCCAAAGATGCGGGTTTGTGGGTCAATTGGCCTCAGTAAAATTGCCTCTAATGTGTAGGGAGTGGATGCAAAACTGGGATAATATAGAACTAGTGTGAACGGGAGATCAATGGTCAGCATGGACTCGGTGAGCAAAAGGGCCTATGCTCTATTCCAATCATCACATACTGAAAATCGTAGAAAAACAGTATCGATATTCAAAGTCAGTGAGGGCAGTCAGGAGTTACAGAGACGACATAGTATTTGCTCCATGGTTGAGACTCAAGTAGAGTCTCCAGATGGACCCAAAATGCTGGAGTAACTCAGCGGGACAGGCAGCATCTCTGGAGAGAAGGAATGGGTGACGATTCGGGTCGGGGTACTGATTGAGAATGATCAGCCATGATCACTTTGAATGGTGGTGCTGGCTCAAAGGGCCGAATGGCCTACTCCTGCACCTATTGTCTATTGTCTATTGTCCATTGAGACCCTTCTTCAGTCTCGACCCAAAACGTCACCCATTCCTTCTCTCCAGAGATGCTGCCTGTCCCGCTGAGTTACTCCAGCTGTTTGTTTCTATCTTCGGCTTAAACCAGCACCTGCAGTTCCTTCCTGCACAATCTCTCTCTAGAGTCTTCTTTCTATGAAGGCAACCTGTTTGTCTGCAACTCGCTGGTATTGTAAGAATAGTATTTGCTTTTTGGAAATCTTTTGCAAATTATTGGTTGATGGATACAGCGTGGAAACGATCCCGTCCGCTCACCGAGTTCATGCCGACCATCGATCACCCATCGCACTAGTTCTATGTTATCCCACGTTCTCATCCACTCCCTACAAACTAGGGCCAATTTGCAGAGACCAATTAACTATGCTCTGTTAGGGGAAAGTATTTCCTCGTTGGTTGGGAGAGGGGACCCACATATCCAAACGGGTGGCAGAGCAGCAGCAGTGGGTAGAGCTGCTGCCTCACAGCGTCAGAGAGCCGGGCTCAATCCTGACATTGGGAGATATCGGTGTGGAGTTTACACGTTCTCCATGTAACCACATGGGCTTCCTCCGGGTTCTCCAGTTTCCTCCCACGTCCCACAAATGTGCTGTTTGTGGGTGAATTGGCCTGTGTAAATTGGCCCATTGTGCTTCGAGAGTGGGTGCGGAAATGGGATCAGACAAAACCAATGTGAACGGGTGATTGATGGGTCGGCATAGACTCGGTGGGCGGAAGGTAGAAGGGTCTCAACCCGAAACGTCACCCGTTCCTTCTCTCCAGAGATGCTGCCTGACCCACCGAGTCACTCCAGCATTTTGTGTCTAGCTTCGGTGTAAACCAGCATCTGCTGTTCCTTCCTAAACTCGATGGGCCGAAGGGCCTGTTTCCGCGCTTGTATCTGTAAAACTAAAAGACAGCTAAACACATTCAGAAAAGGGATGAGCGTAGTGAATCAAAATCGTCTTTGAAATAGAGGTTGGCGCAGTATAATTTCCCGAACGTGCGAGTACTTTAACGGACAGGGATTAACGTCTTGATTTAGGTTTGGGGACTCCACAATGGGTAACACTCAACTACACCTCAGCCACAGGGACCCTGCTCAGCGCATCACCACGATGAGGTGCCGCTGACATCTAGTGGTGAATGTTGGGACAGCGGTGGCATTTCCCACTCACTGACTGGATTTATTTGTGTGCCACCCAGTCAACTCACACCATCTATGAGTTCAATCATGCCACAGCAGGTAGTTAAAAGAGAAAAATACCAGAGTGCAGAATATAGTGTTACAGCAATTGTCGCATTACTGTTACAGTTGTGGAGAAAGGGTAAATATATTAAAAATCTAATGTTCACTGTGAGGTAGGTTGGAAGATCAGAACTGCACCGTAACTTATGGGAGGGACATTCACTAGGCTGATAACAGTGGGGAAGAGGCTGTTCCTGAATCTGGTGATACATGCTCTTAAGTACGTATACCTGCCAGATGAGAGAGAGGGGAGGGAAAGTTTAGTTTAGTTTAGGTTAATTTAGAGATACAGCACGGAAACAGGCCCTTCATCCCACCGAGTCCGCACCAACACTGGGGACAATTTTTACATATATGCCAAGCCAATTAACCTACGATCCTGTATGTCTTTATAGTGTGGGAGGAAACCGAAGCACCCGGAGAAAACCCACATGGTCATGGGGAGAAAGTACAAATTCTGCACAGACAGCACCCGCAGTCAGGATCGAACCCTGGTCTCTGGCACTTTAAGCACTGTAGGGCAGCAACTCTTCTGCTGCGCCACCGTGCCGCCCCAAGGAATAACCGGGCTAAAAACCGGGCTTAATTATGTTGACTAATCTTCCGCAAAAGCGTGAAGTGTAGATGAGGTGGGTGGGGAATCTGGTCTCCCTCTCCTGCTGTGTGTTATTTCTAGCGGTCTTGGGCAGAGCAGTTGCCCAACCAAGCTGTGATGCATCAGGGCAGGAAGCTTTCTACAGGAATCTGTAGAAGTTGGTAAGAGTCGTTGGAGACATGCCAAACTTCCAGAGCATTCTCAAGGTCTTGATAGAAACACAAGCCTTGTTATCTTAGCTTAAGCCCTTGTGCGTCTGAATACAGCAAACTTCCTCTCAAAGAATCTCCACAAAGATTTGAGCAACGAAATTGAACGAGGCACAAAAGCTTCTTCTTGGTTCGATGGGCTGAGAGACGCCATGTGCCTTCAGGTGCATCTGGGATTGCTTTACATCACAAGTTCATACCTATTCCACATTTCCCTTGATCATCGTCCCCTTTGTTCTCTCGTTTTCACACCTTACCCTTCCATATCTCTGTGTCTCCCTCTCCCCTGACTCTCAGTCTGAAGAAGGGTATCAATCCAAAATATCACCCGTTCCTTCTATCCAGAGGTGCTGCCTGTCCTGCTGAATTACTCCAGCACTTTGTGTCTATCTTCGGTGTAACCCAGCATCTGCAGTTCCCTCCTACACATTTCATAAGTTCTTGGAGTAGAATTAGGCCATTCGGCCCATCCAATCCCCTCCATCTGGGAGAACCAGTGAGATATTAGTTCAAAGATAGACACTGGAGTGCTGGAGTAACTCAGCTGGTCAGGCAGCATCTCCGGAGAAAAAGGATGGGTGATGTTTCCGATTGGGTTTGAAGAAAGGTCCCGACCTGAAACATCACCCATCCTTTTTCTCCAGAGATGCTGCCTGACCAGCTGAGTTACTCCAGCACTTTGTGTCTATCTTTGAACTAATATCTCACCGGTTCTCCCAGATGGCGATGAATGCAGATGCAGCCCTTGCCTGCTGGGTTACCAGTGCAACTGATGGACATAGTCACAACCTCTGTTTCCCTTCTGGTCTCCAAAGACAGTACAGTAGAATAATCTCTGGTAACCCCAGACCTGGGTTGTTCATTCCACAATCTTCGTTAATGAACTGACTTCAAAGCCCTGTCTTGGATTTAAACCTGAGTCTATGGATCTAGATGAAGTGGATATGGAGAGGATGTTTCTACTAGTGGGATACAGAGGGCACAGCCTCAGAATACAAAGGTCGCATCTTAAGAATGGAGGAGGAGAAATTTCCTTGGCTCGAGGGTGGTGAATCGATGGAATTCATTGCCACAGACAGCTGTGGAGGACAAGACCTTGGATACTTGTTAAAGCGGAGATTGATAGGTTCTTGATTAGTGAGGGCATCAAAGCTTACGAGGAAAAGGCAGGAGAACGGGGTTGAGAGAGAAATACACTCCAAAGACGTACAGGTATGTAGGTTAATTGACTGGGTAAATGTAAAAATTGTCCCTAGTGTGTGTAGGATAGTGTTAATGTGTGGGGGTCGCTGGGCGGCGCGGACTCGGTGGGCCGAAGGGCCTGTTTCCGCGCTGTATCTCTAAATCTAAAAAATTTAAAATCTAGATCAGCGCAGATCAAATGGCGGGGAGGACTGAATGGGCCAAATGGCCTAATTCCGCTCCCATATCTTATGATGTTATGATCTTATGATCACCAGACCAGACGTTTGAATGCCTCATCCAGCAACCAGACCTGGCCATCCGCGAGTCACAGTGCCAGGGGGGAAAGGGCTCTGCCCAAGCCAGCTACCTGTCCCTTTTCCAGGGTTACGTTCGTTCCCGGGTGATACTTGAGAGTCAAGTCAAGTCAAGTCAATTTTATTTGTATAGCACATTTAAAAACAACCCACATTGACCAAAGTGCTGTACATCTGATTAGGTTCCAATGGAAAAAAAAATGAAACATACAGTAGCATGCAAACAGTTCACAGCGCCTCCTCAATGAGCCTCAAACGCTAGGTTTTGAGCCTGGACTTAAAGGAGTCGATGGAGGGGGCAGTTCTGATGGGGAGAGGGATGCTGTTCCGCAGTCTAGGAGCTGCAACCGCAAAAGCGCGGTCACCCCTGAGCTTAAGCCTAGACCGCGGGATAGTGAGTAGCCCCAGGTCGGCCGACCTGAGGGACCTGGAGTTAGAGAGGGGGGTTAGAAGATTTTTGATGTAGGGGGGGGGAGTGTCCATTTATGGCTTTATACGTGAATAGGAGGAGCTTGAAGTTGATTCTGTACCGTACAGGGAGCCAGTGGAGAGAGGCCAGAATCGGGGTGATGTGGTCCCTTTTACGGGTATCCGTCAGGAGTCTCGCTGCGGAGTTTTGGACCAGTTGCAGGCGGGACAGCGAAGATTGGCTGATCCCAGTGTATAGGGAGTTGCAGTAGTCTAGGCGGGAGGAAATGAAAGTGTGAATGATTTTTTTCTGTGTCGTCGAATTGGAGGAAAGGTTTGATTTTACCTATTGTTCGAAGTTGGAAGAAGCTGGCTTTTACCACAGCGTTGACTTGCTTATCAAATTTTAATGCAGAGTCAAATATCATGCCGAGGTTTTTGACATGCGGTTTGACTAGGCAGGATAGACTTCCAAGACTGCCTGTTATCAATTTGATGGAGTCGGGGGGGCCGAATAGGATGACCTCAGACTTGCTCTCATTTAATTGGAGGAAGTTCTGTGTCATCCAACATTTTATGTCCTCAAGGCAGTGTAAGAGGCTGTTTAAATTTGACTGGTTGTTGGGTTTCAGGAGGAGGTAAAGCTGAGTGTCATCGGCGTAGCAGTGGAAAGAAATGCCGTGCCTTTGAATGATTTGGCCAAGGGGGAGCATGTATAGAGAGAAGAGAATGGGGCCTAGGATGGAGCCTTGTGGAACTCCGCAGGAGAGGCTAGCTGGAGCAGAGGAATAACTGCCTATGTTGATGGCGAAACTCCTATCTTTGAGGTACGAAGCGAACCAGCTCAGGGCAGTGCCATCAATGCCAACCGCTTACCGGAGACGGTCAATAAGGATGGTGTGGCGAACGAGAGGGGACTACGTGCTGTCCACGGGCGCCCTGGGGGATTTCCGGGACCCCTGGGCACCGTGAGGGGTGGAATGCATCCTCAATAAGGATTGCATTACAGTTATTTGAAAAAATTGTGCCTTAGATAATTTGGTGATTTTGTACTATGGTGGTGGCTGGTGTTACCACGGTTTTCGTTTGTAATTATTATTTTGTGTCATAATGGAATAAAATATTTTTGATTTTAAAAGAGCAGTGCTGCTCCCCCTCAGTACTGCCCCTCCCACAGTGTGGCGTCCCTCAGTACTGCACCTCCCACAGTGTGGCCCTCCCTCAGTACTGCCCCTCCCACAGTGTGGCGTCCCTCAGTACTGCCCCTCCCACAGTGTGGCCCTCCTTCAGTACTGCCCCTCCCACAGTGTGGCGTCCCTCAGTACTGCACCTCCCACAGTGTGGCGTCCCTCAGTACTGCCCCTCCCACAGTGTGGCACTCCCTCACTACTGCCCCTCCCACAGTGTGGCGTCCCTCAGTACTGCACCTCCCACAGTGTGGCGTCCCTCAGTACTGCCCCTCCCACAGTGTGGCCCTCCCCCAGTACTGCCCCTCACAGTGTGGCGTCCCTCAGTACTGCACCTCCCACAGTGTGGCGTCCCTCAGTACTGCCCCTCCCACAGTGTGGCCCTCCCTCAGTACTGCCCCTCCCACAGTGTGGCCCTCCCCCAGTACTGCCCCTCCCACAGTGTGGCGTCCCTCAGTACTGCACCTCCCACAGTGTGGCGTCCCTCAGTACTGTCCCTCCCACAGTGCGGCCCTCCCTCAGTACTGCCCCTCCCACAGTGTGGCGTCCCTCAGTACTGCCCCTCCCACAGTGTGGCCCTCCTTCAGTACTGCTCCTCCCACAGTGTGGCGTCCCTCAGTACTGCACCTCCCACAGTGTGGCGTCCCACAGTACTGCCCCTCCCACAGTGTGGCCCTCCCCCAGTACTCCCCCTCCCACAGTGTGGCGTCCCTCAGTACTGCACCTCCCACAGTGTGGCCTCCCTCAGTACTGCCCCTCCCACAGTGTGGCACTCCCTCACTACTGCCCCTCCCACAGTGTGGCGTCCCTCAGTACTGCACCTCCCACAATGTGGCGTCCCTCAGTACTGCCCCTCCCACAGTGTGGCCCTCCCCCAGTACTGCCCCTCACAGTGTGGCGTCCCTCAGTACTGCACCTCCCACAGTGTGGCGTCCCTCAGTACTGCCCCTCCCACAGTGTGGCCCTCCCTCAGTACTGCCCCTCCCACAGTGTGGCCCTCCCCCAGTACTGCACCTCCCACAGTGTGGCGTCCCTCAGTACTGCACCTCCCACAGTGTGGCGTCCCTCAGTACTGTCCCTCCCACAGTGCGGCCCTCCCTCAGTACTGCACCTCCCACAGTGTGGCCCTCCCTCAGTACTGCCCCTCCCACAGTGTGGCCCTCCCTCAGTAAAGTTCAGTAGGTTATAGGTCAGCTACTGCAATGTGCAGAGAGCACATCCACAGCAATGATCTCGAGAGACAATAGACAATAGGTGCAGGAGTAGGCCATTCAGCCCTTCGAGCCAGCACCGCCATTCAATGTGATCATGGCTGATCATTCTCAATCAGTACCCCATTCCTGCCTTCTCCCCATACCCCCTGACTCCGCTATCCTTAAGAGCTCTATCTAACTCTCTCTTGAATGCATCCAGAGAATTGTCCTCCACTGCCTTCTGAGGCAGAGAATCCCACAGATTTACAACTCTCTGAGTGAAAAGGTTTTTCCTCATCTCCGTTCTAAATGGCCTACCCCTTATTCTTAAACTATGGGATCTTGTGGTGCAGTCCACAGCTCCCTCAAAGTGACAACACAAGTAGACTGAGTGATAACGAAGGCATATGGTATGCTTGCCTTCATCAGTCGAGCACTGAGTATAAAAGTAAGGAAGCCATGTTGCAACTTTATAGGTCTTAGGTTGGGCTGCACTTGGAGTCTTGTGTCCAGTTCTGGTCACCCCATTTCAGGAAGGATGTGGAGACTTTGGAGAGAGTGCGGGAGAGATTTACCAGAATGCTTCCTGGATTCGAGAATATTAGCTATAGGGAGGGACTGGACAAACTTGAATTGTTTTCTCTTGAGTGCTAGAGAGACCTGATAGAAGTATTTAAAATTACGGGGGGCATAGATAGAGTAGACAGTAAGAATGTTCCTCCCACAGTGAAAATGTCAAAGACAGGAGGGCATGGTTTTAAGGTGAGAGGGAAAAAGATTAAAGGAGATTTGCAGGATATGTTTTTTACACAGAGGGTGGTGGGTGCCTGGAACATGCTGCTAGAGGTGATGGTGGAGGCAGATACAATAGTTTTAGTTTTAGTTTGAGTTTTGTTTATTGTCGCGTGTACCGAGGTACAATGAAAAGCTTTTGTTGCGCGCTAACCAGTCAGCAGAAAGACAATACATGATTACAATCAATCGAATTATAGTGTATAGATGCATTATAAGGGAATGATTAGTGCAAGGTAAAGCTAGCAAAGTCCGATCAAGGATAGTCCGAGGGTCATCAAAGAGATAGATAGTAGTTCAGCACTGCTCTCTGGTTGCGGTAGGATGATTCGGATGCCTGATAACAGCTGAGAAGAAACTGTCCTCAAATCTGGAGGTGTGCGTTTTCGCACTTCTATACCTTTTGCCCGATGGGAGAGGGGAGAAGAGGGAGTGGCTAGGGTGCGACTCATCCTTGATTATGCTGCTGGCCTTGCCGAGGCCACTTGAGGTATAAGTGGAGTCAGTAGAAGGGAGGATGGTTTGTGTGGTGGTCTGGGTTGCGTCCACAATTCGCTGCAATTTCTTGCGGTCTTGGATGGAGCAGTTCCCAAACCAAGCTGTGATGCATCCCGATAAAATACTTGCGATGGTGCATCTGTTGAAGTTGGTGAGAGTTGTCGGGGACCTGCCAAACCTCCTAAGCCTTCTACGGAAGTGGAGGCGTTGATGTGCTTTCTTGATCGTTGCTTCAATATGGGTGGTGCAGGAGAAGCTGTTGGTGATATTGACTCCTAGGTATTTGAATTATTCAACCATCTCTACTGCAGCAACTGGAGTATGGATACTGCTTCACTTCCTGAAGCCGATCACTGTCTCTTTTGCCTTGCTGACATTGAGAGAAAGGTTGTTGTCTTGACACCAGGACACGAGGTTCTCCTGTACTCCGTCTCATCAATAGTGGCATTTTAGAGGCTCTGAGATGAGAACATGGATATGTAGGGAATGTGGATCGCGTGCAGGCAGAGGAGCATAGTTTAACAGCATGAGTTTCAGCACAGCCTTTGTGGGCCGAAGGGCCTA
This sequence comes from Rhinoraja longicauda, assembly GCF_053455715.1. NCBI lineage: Eukaryota > Metazoa > Chordata > Chondrichthyes > Rajiformes > Arhynchobatidae > Rhinoraja > Rhinoraja longicauda. The sequence goes on from NC_135982.1 coordinate 11,965,809, forward strand.
TTCCTGTGCTGTACTGTTCTGTACCGAAGATAGATACGAAATGCTGGAGTAACTTAGCGGGTCAGGCAGCATCTCTGGAGAACATGGAGAGGTGACGCTCCGGGTCGAAACCCTTCTTCATCCTTTTCTCCAGAGATGCTGCCTGACCCGCTGAGTTACTCCAGCATTTTGTGTCTATCTTCGGTATAATCCAGCATCTGCGGTTTCTTCTTACGCACTGTTCTGTGTTCGACCGAATTGTGGGAGTTGTTCTTCGCAGGTGCAGTGCGGGTGTCAGCCAGCAGAGGTCAGTGGCACTGCACGGTGGGTTAGTGCAGAGTGCTGGGTTAGTGTTGGGTCTGTTCTTCCTTGTGGCACAGGAGGATCAAGTCATGTCCATCGGCTTCACACCCTCTGAGCAGGGCAGTGCCGTGCCCTGTCGCCTGTTTTCCCTGCAGGGACCCACACTGTGGGTGGGTTACAGGAGGCGGCAGCCAATGGACATGAATCGGTAGTAAAGAAAGCAAACTCAATGCTGGCATTTATTTCAAGAGGGCTTGTGTACAAAAACAGGGATGTAATGTTGAGGAGATTTCGCAGTGGAGCAGACAAAACGTGTAAGAAGGAACTGCAGATGCAGGTTTAAACCAAAGGGAGACACAAAATGCTGGAGTAACTCAACGGGGTGGGCAGCATCTCTGGAGAGAAGGAATGAGTGACGTTTCGAGTGTAGACCCTTCTTCAGACCCATTATGTAGTAATGCTGAGGCTCAATAAGGCGCTGGTAAGGCCGCATTTGGAATATTGTGAGCAATTTTGAGCACCATATCTGAGGAATTTTGTGCTGGCTCTGGAGAGGGTCCAGAGGAGGTTTATAAGAATGATCCCAGGAATGAGTTGGTTAAGATACGATGAGAGTTTGTCGGCACTGGTCCTGTACTCGCTGGAGTTTAGAGAAAGGAGGGGGGACCTCAGTGAAACATACGGAATAGTGAAAGGCCTGGATAGAGTGGACGTGGAGAGGATGTTTCCACTAGTGGGAGAGTCTAGGACCAGAGGTCATAGCCTCAGAATTAATGGACGTTCTTTTAGGAAGGAGATGAGGAGAAATTTCTTTAGTAAGAGGGTGGTGAATCGGTGGAATTCTTTGCCACAGAAGGCTGCGAGACCAGGTCAGTGGATATTTCCATGGCAGAGATAGATCAAGTCAAGTCAAGTTTATTTGTCACATACACGATGTGCAGTGAAATGAAAGTGGCAATGCCTGCGGGTTGTGCACAAAACAGAATTACAGTTACAGCATATAAATAAAGTTAATAAGTTACTATAGTGTAGACAAAAATTTAGTCTCTGGAGTTATAAAAGTTGACAGTCCTGATGGCCTGTGGGAAGAAACTCCGTCTCATTCTCTCCGTTTTCACAGCGTGACAGCGGAGGCGTTTGCCTGATCGTAGCATCTGGACCAGTCCATTACTGGGGTGGCAGGGGTCCCTCATGATCTTGCTTGCTCTGAATCTGCACCTCCTGATGTATAGGTCCTGCAGGGGGACGAGTGTAGTTCCCATGGTGCGTTCTGCCGAACGCACTACTCTCTGCAGGGCCTTCCTGTTCGGGGCAGAGCTGTTCCCAAACCAGACTGTAATGTTGCCGGACAGGATGCTCTCTACAGCCCCAGAGTAGAAGCAATGAAGGATCCTCAGAGACACTCTGAATTTCCTCAGCTGTCTAAGGTGGTAAAGGCGCTGCTTTGCCTTACCCACCAGTGCGGCAATGTGCGTTGCCCATGTCAGATCCTCTGTGATGCGGACTCCCAAGTATTTAAAACTGCTCACCCTATCCACAATCGACCCATTTGTCTCCAGTGGCATGTACGTCCTTGGATGTTGAGCCCTTCTGAAGTCCACAATCAGCTCCTTCGTTTTAGTGACATTCAAGAGGAGGCTATTGTCCCGACACCAGAGTGCCAGATCAGCCACCTCCTCCCGGTAGGCCTTCTCATCGTTGTTGGAGATCCAGCCCACCACCACAGTGTCATCAGCAAACTTGATGATGGAGTTTGAGCTGAACCTGGCCCCACAGTCATGTGTGTACAGGGAGTACAGTAGGGGGCTAAGGACGCAACCCTGGGGGGATCCTATGTTCAGGGTGAGGGAGCTAGATGTGTGTTCCCCCATCCTGACCACTTGGGGCCTGGCGGTGAGAAAGTCCAGGACCCAGGAACACAGAGGGGTGCTAAGCCCCAGTTCCAGCAGCTTGATTAGTACAGATGTCAGAATTTGTGGGGAGAAGGCGGGAGAATGGGGTTTGGAGGGAGAGATGGATCAGCCATGATTGAATGGCGGAGTAAACAGTGGGCTGAATGGCCTAATTCTATTCCCATTCCTTATAACTTTATGAACCTGCCCTAGTGTGGGTGGGTGAGGGGGCACTGTGGGCAGAGAGGGACCAGTGCTACCAGCTCAGCACCATCCAGCTTCACCCTGCACACACCACTCGTGCTGGCAGAGCCATCCAGCATGGGTACAAGCTCCTCAGCCCATGCTGACCCTCGAGCACTCATTAACCTCACTCGTTTTATTATCCCCACATTCTCATCAACATCCACACACCCACATACTCAGGGCAATCTGCAGCGGCCAATTCATCCTCTATTGGACACGGGAGGAAACTGACATGGTCACAAAGAGAGGTGCAAACTCCACACAGATAGTGCCAGAGTTCAGGATCTAACCAGGGTCTTTGGCGCTCCCTCAGTGCGGCACTCCCTCATTACTGAACCGCCCACAGTGTGGCACTCCCACAGTACTACCCCTCACACAGTGCGGCACTCCCACAGTACTGCCCTTCACTCAGAGTGGTGTCCCTCAGTACTGCCCCTCCCCCAGTGTGGTGCTCCCTCAGTGATGCCCCTCCCACAGTGTGGCACTGCCTCAGTATTGCCCCTCCCAGTGTGGCACTCCCCCACCCACAGTGTGGCACTAATTCAGTACTGCCCCACCCACAGTGTGGCACTCCCTCATTACTGAACCTCCAACAGTGTGACACCCGCTCAGTACAACCCCTCCCACTGAACCTCTCCACAGTGTGGCACTGCCTCAGTACTGCCCTTCCCACAGTGCGGCACTCCCACAGTATTACCCCTCCCCCAGTACTACCCCTCCCCCAGTACTACCCCTCCCCCAGTACTGCCCCTCCCACAGTGTGCACTCCCCCAGTACTGCCCCTCCCCCAGTACTACCCCTCCCCCAGTACTACCCCTCCCTCAGTACTACCCCTCCCCAGTACTGCCCCTCCCCCAGTACTACCCCTCCCCCAGTACTACCCCTCCCCCAGTACTACCCCTCCCCCAGTACTACCCCTCCCCCAGTACTACCCCTCCCTCAGTACTACCCCTCCCCAGTACTGCCCCTCCCCCAGTACTACCCCTCCCCCAGTACTACCCCTCCCCAGTACTACCCCTCCCCCAGTACTACCCCTCCCCCAGTACTGCCCCTCCCCCAGTACTACCACTCCCCCAGTACTGCCCCTCCCCCAGTACTGCCCCTCCCCCAGTACTGCCCCTCCCCCAGTACTGCCCCTCCCACAGTGTGCACTCCCCCAGTACTACCCCTCCCACAGTACTGCCCCTCCCCCAGTACTGCCCCTCCCCCAGTACTACCCCTCCCCCAGTACTACCACTCCCCCACTACTGCCCCTCCCCCAGTACTACCCCTCCCCCAGTACTGCCCCTCCCCCAGTACTGCCCCTCCCCCAGTACTGCCCCTCCCCCAGTACTACCACTCCCCCAGTACTGCCACTCCCCCAGTACTGCCCCTCCCCCAGTACTGCCCCTCCCCCAGTACTGCCCCTCCTACAGTGTGCACTCCCCCAGTACTACCACTCCCCCAGTACTGCCACTCCCCCAGTACTGCCCCTCCCCCAGTACTGCCCCTCCCACAGTACTGCCCCTCCCACAGTACTGCCCCTCCCCCAGTACTACCACTCCCCCAGTACTGCCCCTCCCCCAGTACTGCCCCTCCCCCAGTACTACCCCTCCCCCAGTACTACCACTCCCCCACTACTGCCCCTCCCCCAGTACTACCCCTCCCCAGTACTGCCCCTCCCCCAGTACTACCCCTCCCCCAGTACTGCCCCTCCCCCAGTACTGCCCCTCCTACAGTGTGCACTCCCCCAGTACTACCCCTCCCCCAGTACTGCCCCTCCCCCAGTACTACCCCTCCCCCAGTACTGCCCCTCCCCCAGTACTACCCCTCCCCCAGTACTGCCCCTCCCCCAGTACTGCCCCTCCTACAGTGTGCACTCCCCCAGTACTACCCCTCCCCCAGTACTACCCCTCCCCCAGTACTGCCCCTCCCCCAGTACTGCCCCTCCTACAGTGTGCACTCCCCCAGTACTACCCCTCCCCCAGTACTGCCCCTCCCCCAGTACTACCCCTCCCCCAGTACTGCCCCTCCCCCAGTACTACCCCTCCCCCAGTACTGCCCCTCCCCCAGTACTGCCCCTCCTACAGTGTGCACTCCCCCAGTACCTCCTCAACACTGCACAGTTCCCCAGACAGTGACATCCCCTCAGCGCCCACCCCTCGTCTTCAGCACCCTTGTCATTTTTCTCCTCACACTACCTACTGTACTTGTGCGTGGCTTGGTTCTACTCACGTACGGTATGACTTTGACTGTCTAGCGCACAAACTTTGTCTCTCTATCACGGTACGCCTGACAACAATAAACCGGCCCCTCTGCAGTTAACGCTCTGATTTGGTGCTTCGTAAGTGAAGCAGAGAAACACAGGACATCACAGAGACTGGAAACGCAAACGGCACTGCAAATATTCGACTCGGCTGCAACCACCCACAGACACAGTCAATGCATGGAGACTTGGCATTAAACCCACATTGCTTATGTTGCTGCCCAACGCACGTATCTTTCATGTTCCGTTCAGTTTAAGGGGCAAAAAAAATAGTCTCAAACCCATTTAATGACATTAATTATTAAACCCTAATGAATAATGCTAAATTTGATTTGTGTTAAAAGCTTTGACATCTGAAGCCATGTTCTTGGTAAATTGGATTGCACAGCTCATGGGATCCCTGTTGCTAGGCAGCAGCTGGTATTGAGGGCGTGAGATTACTTCCGTCAGACGTGTGTGTGTGTGTGTGTGTGGCACGCATGTGTGTGTGTGTGTGTGTGCGCTTGTGTGTATGCATGTGTGTGTGTGTGTGTGCGCCTGTGTGTATGTGTGTGTGTGTGCGTGTGTGTGTAGACAAGGGAAAAGGGTCTCATCCCGAAACGTCACCCACTCCTTCTCTCCAGAGATGCTGCCTGACCCGTTGAGTTACTCCAGCATTTTGTGTCTCTCTTCAGTGATCAATTCCCTGTTGCCTCCTGTCCAACCTTGTACTGAGTCTATTGACTTCAGTGATCAATTCTCTGTTGCCCCCTGTCCAACCTTGTACTGAGTCTATTGACTTCAGTGATCAATTCTCTGTTGCCTCCTGTCCAACCTTGTACTGAGTCTATTGACTTCAGTGATCAATTCTCTGTTGCCTCCTGTCCAACCTTGTACTGAGTCTATTGACTTCAGTGATCAATTCTCTGTTGCCCCCTGTCCAACCTTGTACTGAGTCTATTGACTCATCAGCCCTAAACCCATACCGACCATTTCACCGAAGACTCGCGCTCGGTCCGTCAAGGCCTGCCGGATGTCCCGTAGTTAACCATTTTAACTCCCCTTCCCATTCCTATTCTCACCTTTCTGCCCTGGGCCTCCTCCATTGTCAGAGTGAGGCCACACACAAACTGGAGGAGCAGCAGCTCACATCCCACTTGCGAAGCTTACAACCCAACGGTATGAACATTGTATTCTCCAATTTTAAGTAACAACCCCCTCTCTTTTCTATGCATGCTCTCCCCCATCCCAGTGCGCACCATTTCTCTCACTACCTTGCCCTTCTTTCCCCCTCTTCACCCCCTGTCACCTCACACCAGCTTTGCGTTGTGCGTCCTCCTCTCTCCTTACCCCGACGCCTTTTACTCTCCTTCTCATCTCTGGCCTTCGTGCACCCATCTGCCAATCTAGCACCCCTCAGCTGTATCCACCTATCACTTGCCAAGCTTTGTCCAGTCCCCACCTCTCTGTACCAACTTTCTCCCCCCCCCCCTCCCCACTTCTCCAACCAGACTGAAGAGGGGGCCCAACCCAAGAATTCGCCTGTCCATTCCTTTCACAGATGCTGCCTGACCCGCTGAGATTGCTCCCTGACCCGCTCGATAATCTGGGACTGAGGCCAGTTGTATTCAATTCCAAAGACTTGCCCGGCCTCCATCGGAGGGTACAGGTCACCGTGCCTTCCCTGCACCCCCCTGACTTCGTTGTCGCTCTGACTGGCCCATCAGTGCCAGGAGGTCTCAGCCTCCCTCACGCACAGAAACTGCTCCAGCGCCTGGTGATTTTGCAGGTGGATACTTTCGAAGGAGGGGAGGCCTGTGCCCGTGAGGGGCACCACTCCCTGGGCATGGCCGAGTCCAACACTCTCACTGCAGCCTCTTACCTTCCTGGAGTTACCACACCAGGCCATGATGCAACTCGTCAGGATAGTTGCTGCCAGACATGTTGGAGAGGCGCAGATCGGGATGACAGTCGGAATCTTTTTCCCACCATGGACAATTCAAACACGAGAGGCCATAGCTTTAAGGTGGGAGAGGTAAAGTTTAAAGGAGATGCGAGGGGCATATGTTTTACTCAGAGGGTGGTGAATGCCAGGAACACGCTTCCGAGGGTTTGGTTGAAGCAGAAACGTTCGTGGCATTTCAAAGACTTTTGGATAGGCATATGGATACGCAGGGAATGGAGGACATGGGTTACTTGCAGGTAGATAAGTGATGGTCTTAACATAATGTTCGGCAAAGACATGTGGGCCAAATCGCCTGTTCTTGTGCTGCACTGTTCTTTGTTCTATGTTCTATGTCTTCTCCATGGATTGTCACCTTGTCGTGGTGGAGAAGCTTGTGTGGGTCCTGAGATCCTGAGAGCGATGCCGTCTGGAGCTCTGCTCCTGGTAGGGTCACCCATGGCGGTAAGGATGAGGGGGAGGTCTCTGACAAAGAGCAATCCAACCAAGACCTCAACGGTGGAACAGGCGGAGGGAGGATGATGGCTGACTTTAGTGGAGCGTCACAACGGCTGGGAAGGCAGATGAAGGCCGTGGCAGACAAGTGTCCCCGGTCGTCTTGGACTCCGTGCCACTGGATCCTGACCCAGATCTGTCAAGGACCGTGTGATGCCTGTCTGTGCACCAGTCTCCCCGCGTTAAACAAAGTCACGCACAGGCGCCCTCCAGAGGACAGTCGCGCTCGCTTCGACTGACCGCCGGTGATAATGATGATGATGATGTTCTATGTTCTATGTGTCTGCCGACGCTGGGAATCGGAAGCAGAAGGCAAACTGCTGGGGGAACTCAGCGATTCAGGCATCATCTGTGGTGGCAGAGGGACGGTTGACATTTCTGTTCGACATCCTGAACCAAGACTGATCCCGACTCACAAGTCGAGTTGAGTTTCTGGTCTTCTGCTCAGTACAGGTGAGGTACAGGTACAATGAAAACCTTGCTTGCAGCAGCATCACAGGCATGTAGACTCAGACAGTACACCAAATCATAAATTGGACATAAAGTGTGAAAGACAGTCAAAACAAAAACAAGATATTAGTGCAAAACACACTTAAAAAAACACGGCTATGGTAGTTTAAGAGGAGGGCCATGGTATTCTGGTGCTGAGGTGAGATTAGGGTGTGTGGGTTGGTTCATGAACCTGGTGCTTGTAGGTAGGTAGCTGTTCCTGAACCTGGTGGTGTTGGACCTCAGGCTTCTGTACCTCCAACAGTTCAACAGTTCAACAGTTCAACAGAGCTTTATTTGTCATTCGGTACCGAGGTACCGAACGAAACTACATAGCAGTCACACACAAAAAAGAACACAAGACACATGACCCCAACACAAACGTCCATCACAGTGACTCCAAACACCCCCTCACTGTGATGGAGGCAACAAAACTTCCACTCTCTTCCCCACGCCCACGGACAGACAGCTCGTCCCTGACCGACCCGCACAGTCCCCGCAAGGGGATGGAGGTCCCCGCGGCCGAGTCGCACCGGGCGCTGAGACGTCTCGCGGCCGAACCGGGCGATGGAAGGCCCCGCGACCTACCTCCTGCCCAATGGCGGCAGTGAGACGAGGGCGAGGCCTGGATGGTGGGGTCCTTGATGATAGATGACGCCTTCTTGAGGCAGTGCCTCATGTAGATAATTTTGAAAGAGGGGAGGATTGTGCCCGTATGGACCGGGGCTGAATCCACCACTCTCTGCAGTCTGAAGAACGGTCTCGACCCGAAACGTCACCCATTCCTTCTCTCCTGAGATGCTGCCTGACCCGCTGAGTTACTCCAGCATTTGGTGATACCTTCGGTTTGAACCAGCATCTGCAGTTATTTTCCTACACACCCTCTGCAGCCTCGTAGGTTCCGGAGCGATGTTATTCATGTTCATAAGTCATAGGAACAGAAATGGGCCATTCGGCCCATCAAGTCGACTCCGCCAGGAGTAGTTGCCTTACCATGGCACAACTGGTAGAGCATCTGTCTCACAGCACCAGAGGCCAGGGTTCTATCATGACTTTGGGTGCTGTTTGTGTGGAGTTTGCACGCTCTCCCCGTGACCGCATGGGTTTTCTCTGAAGTTAGATGCAAAAAGCTGGAGTAACTGTTTTGATTTGGAGATACAACATGGAAACAGGCCCTTCGGCCCACTGAGTCGATGCCAACCATTGATCACCCGTTCACCCTCATTCCATGTTATCCCACTTTCTCACCCACTCCGAGCACACTCGGGACAATTTTACAGGAGGCCAATTAATCTACAAAGCAGCACAGCCTACGGGATGTGGCAACAAACCGGAGTACCCAGGGGAAAATCCACCTGGTCACAGGGAGAATGTACAGACTCTACGCTGGTTAATTGACCTCTGTCAATTGGCCCTAGTGGGTAGAGAGTTGATGCCAAAGTGGAATAGCATAGAACTGGCGTGAACGGGTGATCGATGGTTGGCATCGACTCAGCGGGCCGAATGGCCTGTTGCTATGCAGTATCTTTCACTATCGACATATTTAATGAGATAGGGGAAAGATCTAATCTTTCTAAGGGAACCCAAAGAGCAACTTTCCACACATAAGTTGGTGGGTATATGGAATGAACTTCCAGAAGAAGTAGTTGAGGCAGTTACAATAACAGGAACTTAAAAGGCGTTTGTGCAGTTACACGGAGAGGAAAGGGTTAGACTGATATGGGTAACACACGGGCAAATGGGACTAGCTTAGAAAGCCACGGATAAATTGGGCCAAAGGGCCTGTTTCCCTGCTATATGGCTCCATGACTCTATTCAACAGGTCAGGCAGCCCCTGTGGAGAAGGAAACAAAGCTGACATTCCAGGTTGGTGACCCGTCATCAAAGCGCAGAAATATAGTTTTTACTCTTGTTATCTTTTTGCAGTTTCTGGGATCTTGCTGTGTACAGGTTTGGCAGCCATGTTTTCTACCTCACATCAATAACGTTGTATAGGACACCCTGTGCCACAGTGGTGCATCAGGGAAACAAGTCTTCCACCCCCCCCCCCCCTTCACTCTTTTGCTCTGCTTTTCCATTTTCCTTTAAGCGCGTTCTTGCTCTCAATGCCCTGAGTCTGGCTGTTTGCTGCTTCTCGTGATAATGGCTTCTAAACCCGAGGGTGGTGGTGGTGGTGGTACATGGGAACCATTGGATGCAGCCTGTCCCTCCTGTGACCCCGGGCACTGCCTGTTAACCCGCTCCCTCTCCAGCGCCAGGGTTGACGCCGTTTCCCCACCCCGTCATCTGCCGACAGTCTGCAAGGGCACACATCGCCCCGCAGAGTCCAGCTCCTGCCGTGTGTTGACGAGTTTGTATTCACGGTATTCTTCACAAGTTATTCCCGAAGCAAGCTGTCTCCTTCTCATCTGCATGCTCTCCCAGAACCCACAAGCTGACCTTTGAGCAGCTGTTAATCAATGCAGCTTTGCACATTTCCAGACACGTCAATGGTAAATATGTAGGCTTCTGGAACTGCCGCCTGCGTGTCTCCAGGCTCTCTCTCCGTCTCTCTCTCTCTCGCTCTCTGGCTAAGTGCCTCAGTCAGTGTGTGCGAGCAGGGAAACAGGCCTGGAAATCAATGGGTGGCACTTGTCCTTCCGTCTGTCTGGCTGAGGCAGAGAGGAGAGGGCGGGGGGTGGAGGGGATGGGTCTGTGACTCGACTTGGGGGCCTCTCTGTGGAGACTGACCACCTACTAACCACGAGTACAATGTCCGGTGGTGACAGGGCTGATTTATGGGGCCCCCTGATTTGCAGTGACGGCACCCCAAGTCTCCCACGTTCAACAAGTT